>NC_143077.1:4666212-4969242 GCF_052426305.1 Pelodiscus sinensis | reverse complement strand
TTCCAGTTCTAGTATTCTATGAGGAGCCTACACACCTAAAAGTCCATATTCCCTGCCCCCTGCAAAGATCTTCTTGCAACCTAAATAGGTTGAGCAAGACATCAGAGAAGAGCAAGCTGGGGAGATTTGAAACCGGAGAGCGAGGGACTGGATGTGTGGGGAGGGAAGGAGGCAGAGATTTCACCAAGATGATGGGGTTGGAAGACAGGGAGGAGAGCGGAGCTGTCAGTGCAAACAGGGAAGGGTTCTTATTCCTGGCCTAGGAAACCTGTAATTTCGAAGGGGAAAGCAATGATATTAGCGCATCTTAACAAGCTGGCAGGCAGATCTCTGCATGCGCCCCACCGGGCCCTCACGCGATCACTGCCACTTCGGAGTCGGCAGCCGGTGGTGGGTGGACAGAAGCACCACCCCGCAGTTGTGCACAGCCAAGGGAAGAGAGCGCCATCCCCGGGTGAAACGGCCGCTAGAACGGAAGAATTACCCACGCTGGGATTTCACAACACACTGGGCCTGCCTCCCACCTGTCACAGTGATCCCCCAACACAGACCTCAACTAGCCACAGCGGGGAAGGAACCAGGCTTCCCGGTAAGCTGAGTGCTTGGGGGCCACCCAAGAGTCAAATGCCGCCCAGCTGACTAGCAGAGCGCCCACCGCCAGTAGCATGTGTTTCTATTGGTGGTGCACATCTGCGCTTTCCTTGGTGCACAAAACAAAATTTATTCTGCCCATGGATGGACAAAAATTAGAGGGAACACTAGTAGGAACCACCTGTACCTTGTCCCCACCAGGCATATACCTAGTGAGAGCTACTTTGGTGCAGCAGGAAAGCACCAGGAAACTTTGAATGGCCTGAGGCGCTACGGCATGTTATGGATGTCATCCAAGATAGCGCCCCGCAGCACAGAGACCCCTAGTTCCTCACTGGGCATTAGGACAAGAGAGCGCCCCAATAGTCACCCATGCTGATCCCCGCCATGGGGAACAGCGCCCCCTAGTGCTGTGCTGGGGTACTGGCGTCAGCAAAAATTCCACTGAGATAATAGGGTCCGTGATTAGGGGAGGGAGCTGCCCCTGAAGGAATGGGGGACAAGCTCGCAGAGATGGCACGTGAGTGCCCTGGCAGATCGTGCGGGCGGGATGGGGGGTGCTTAACCGCTTTAGAGAGCTAGGCCCCTCGTTGGGTGCCGGGAGTAGAGAGAGCCTGGTGATGGGGCAAAGGGACTGGGGGCAAATGAGCATGGGATGGCAGCTGCGATGCAGGGGGGTGGGTGTGCACTGGCAGAAGGGCAGAACTCCCTAGTGGTACCAGAAGGGGCTGGGAAGCAGGGCAGGGCTGGAACATTTGTCCGTCCTGTTGAAGGCTTGGCCCCAGACAGCCCCCTCCGCCTCTCTTTTATTAGTTTACACACGGGGCTGCATGAAGAATAAACTTGCTGGAGAAAGACAGCAGTGGAGGGCTGGCAAGCAATTAGCATCCAAAGAGGCGTAATTAGTGCTCAGAATGCAAGCGGCAGAGAAGAAATAGAGGAGCATTCGGATGCAATCAGGGTCGTGCCTGAATTACAAACTGTTAGCTGAATTGCTAATTAAACACAGTGTGTGAATCACGGCTTGTTAAGGGGCCCAGGGCAGGCTGGGAGAGCAGCAGCCATGGCAGGATTACCGGGGTGAGGGCTGTGGGGGGGAGCTGTCTAAGGGCTGGGGATTGCCAGAGGTGATATTTACATTGATCTCACAGCCCGCCTGGCCCCTCGGTGCTTGGTGTTTCGCCCAGCCCAGCCAAATGATACATTCATTTCATCCAGGCCGCCAGTTTCATCTGACTCTGCCATGGCATCTTCTGGGTGCAGTGGGTGCCAGCCGTCTAAAGGAACGGGCTTAAAAACACCTGCGGAGACTCATCGGCATGCTCTGTTCTAGCTCCCCTATGCAGCACCCTGGGTTCCCTGTAAGCTGGTTGCTTCGGCAGCCACTCAGGAGAGTTTCCAATACCACCCAACTGATCCACAGAGCGCCCACAGCGAGGCTATGTCTACACTGGCGGGATCTTGTGCCAGAGCTATGCAAATGAGGCTAAGGGTGGAATATCACCGAGCCTCGTTTGCAAATCTAATGGGCCGCCATTTTTGCAAAAGAGGCTCTTGCGCCAGAAGGAGCTGTCTACACTCCCCCTTCTCGCACAAGAAAACCCCTCTTGCGCAATGCCGTTCTTCCTGAAAATAATCGGCATCGCGCAAGAGGGTTTTTCTTGCGCAAGAAGGGGCCGTGTAGACAGCTCCTTCTGGCGCAAGAGCCTCTTTTGCAAAAATGGCGGCTCTTTATGTATGCAAACGAGGCTCGGCGATATTCCACGCTTAGCCTCATTTGCATAGCTCTGGCGCAAGATCTCGCCAGTGTAGACATAGCCCTAGGGTTTGTTTCTGTGGGTGATGCACATTCACACATGCCTCAGTGCACAGAAAAAAATTATTCCACCCATGGAGGAGGAAAAATCCACCCACAGACAGAAAAGATTAGAGGGAACATCGGTAGCAGCTCTTGCTACCTCTCCGCTCTGTCTGCCTTGGCCAGATCTGAAAACCCCTAATCTGGGCATGCAGCCAGTTTGGCTTCCCGGAGGGGTTCCTTTGCCACCGGGTCAGTGGGCGGCCACCCTGCCCCACTGCACTGACCCTTTAAGCCAAAGCCCCAAGTCACTCGTCCACACCCGGCCTTCCTTCAGGTGAGGCAGCAAACACAGGCTATGTCTACACTCGCGGCTTCTTGCGTCAGAAGTATGCAAATGAGGCTAAGCGTGGAATATCGCCGAGCCTCATTTGCATACCTAATGAACTGTCTACACTGCCCCTTCTTGCGCAAGAAAAACCCTCTTGCGCAATGCCGCTATGCAGATTATTTTGAGGAAGAACGGCATTGCGCAAGAGGGTTTTCCTTGCGCAACAAAGGGCCGTGTCGACAGCTCCTTCTAGCGCAAGAGCCTCTTCTGTAAAAATGGTGGTTCATTAGGTATGCAAATGAGGCTTGGCAATATTCCACGCTTAGCCTCATTTGCATATTTCTCGCACAAGAAGCCGCGCGTGTAGACATGGCCTAATTGACTGTGTTGGTTGCTGCCACGCCCTGATCTGGGCCTGGCCTCTGTACTACCTGTGTTTGATGCCCAGCCTGAAACAAGGCCCAGGCTCTTACGACTGCCAACTGTTCATTTGTTGGCCCACCCTGAACCAGGGCTGGGCTTTTGTACGCACTGTGGCTGTGTCTACACTGGCGGGTTCTTGCACAAGACCCCGCAAAGCGTTCACACGGCCCACCCACCCACAAGATTTACAGTAAAGCGTGGGAAGAGAAGGCTTCTTGCGCAAGAGCTACGCGCTTTTCTAACAAGTGTAAACCCTCGTGCACAAGAGGGCAGTGTGGACGCACGGCAGGGGTTTCTTGCGCAAGAAAGCCCTATGGCTAAAATGGCCATCAGCAGGGCTTAACAAACCCCGGTGAGAGCTACTCGGCTGCCCTGCACTGCGCATGTGCCAGAGCGGCACTGTGCATGCGCACAGCACCGGGGAATGGGCCGCACAGAGCAACCGGCTGAAATCTACTTGTCATGGGACAGTAGATTCAGCAGTTTGTCGAGCCCTGGCCATCAGAGCTTTCTTGTGCAAGAGAGCGTCCACACTGCCATGGATGCTCTTGTGCAAAAGCACATGGCCGTGTGGACGTGTTCTTGCGCAAGAACTCGCCAGTGTAGACATAGCCCGTGTGTGCTGCCTCGCCTGAAGGAAGGCCAGGCGTGGACAAGTGACTTGGGGCTTTGGCTTAAAGGGCCAGTGCAGTGGGGCGGAGTGGCTGCCCACTGACCCGGAGGTGGAGGAACCCCTCCTGGAAGCCAAACCAGCTACAGGGCACAAAGAGGAGGAAGCTGGATTTGCAAATTACATGTGGTTTAATGATGTGATTCCGTTCTAGCTCCATACATCCCCCTCCACCCGTGACGTTCCAGGGTGCAACCCAGCCCAGTCAGGCCTTGGGTCAGTGCCTGTCCTGCAACCTTGGGTGCCTCACAAGGTTTTGCTGTAGCTCCCAAGCCACCTGCGGGTCACCCCCTGAGTCTGTTTATAGCTACAGACCTGATCCAGAAGCTCCTGCCAGCAGCAACTGTCAGCAACATGCCAGTGAGACTTTGGCTCCTTCCAGCCTTGGTCCCCTTTGCAGGATGACCCCAACACACCATGTTGCCCTCTGATGGACAGTTCAGATATTAATGAGCCGATGCTTTGGAAAGGGTGAATATCCTACAGTTTACTACTTTCACTGGAGTTACCAAACAGTCCCATTTAACCAAGGCACTGGATTAGTTCAGATTGAAAATCAAACAAGCAGAGCTGTCGAGCAATTAAGAATATGGTCCACCATCATCCACCATTCCAGAGGACATGAGCAATATTCCCTCTAACCTTCTCCATCCATGTGTGGATTATTTTCCATCGATGTGCGGGGGAAAAAATTACGTGCACCGAGGCAAGTGTGAATGTGAAACAACAAACCGAGCTGTAGGCGCTCTGCTAATCAGCCGGGCAGCATTTGGATCTCTCCCGAGCAGCCGCACAAGGAAGAGCACAGCTTACAAGGAACAATAGACATGGGTCCATGCTGACGACAGGGTCTACTTAATAATCCAAAGGAGAGCGGAGCGGTGCATGTTTGTTTCCACTCTCCGGGTACGGCTAGACTGCGAGGATTTATCAGGAAAAGAGACGCAAAATGCGCTCCACATTTTGCGTCTCTTTTTCAGATACTTTTGTAGGCTTTTCCAAAATTTGGCCCGTCTAGACTAGATCAAATTTCAGGAAAAAACCCTCTTTCAAAAGCCCCCTTCTTCCTCCTGGAGGGGCTTCCGAAAGAGAGCATTTGCTCTTCCTCAAAAAAAAGTGGAGGAGCAAATGCGTTCCCTGGACGCGGTGGAGTTTTTTCAGGATACCTCCGGCATCCCCAAAAAAACCTGCAGTCTGACGCCATCGGCAGAAGGTTGATTTTCCCTTTTGGTGGCTTGGCGGTCTGTAGTTTCCATCTTGGAGTGTTGCTCCTTTAAGACTTTTGAGAGCATGCTTCACACCTCATTACACTCAGATTTTGGATGGCACTTCTTAAATCCTAGGTCGAATGCGGTAGCTATTTTTGGAAAACTTACATTGATACCTTCTTTGCATTTTCTCAAATCTGCTGGGAAAGCGTTCTTAAAACAAAGATGTGTGGGAACATCATCCGAGCCTGCTGGAACGTGAAATACATGGCAGAATGTGGGTAAAACGGAGCAGGAGGCATGCAGTTCTCCCCCAAGGAGTTCCCTCACAAATTTAATTAACACTTTTTTTTCTATGAGCAGCAGCAGCAATGGCTGAAGCATCAATTCAAGAAAAAGGTGGAGAAAATGGAGAAGGTCCAGAGAAGAGGAACAAAATGATTCAAGGTCTAGAAACCATGAGCTCCGAGGGAAGACTGAAAGAACTGGGCTTGTTTAGTTGAGAAAAGAGAAAACTGAGAGGTGGACATGATAGCTGTTTCAAGGATCTAAAAGAGTGTTATAAGGAGGAGGGAGAAAATTGTTCTCCTTGGCCTCTGAGGATAGGACAAGAAGCAATGGGCTTAAATTGCAGCAGGGGAGGTTTAGGTGGGACATTAGGAAAAATTTCCTAATTGTCAGGGCGGTGAAACACTGGAATAAATTGCCTAGAGAGGTTGTGGAATCTCCATCACTGGAGATATTCGAGAGCAGATTGGATAGACAGCTCTCAGGAATGATCTAGACAGTGCTTGGTCTTACCATGAGGGCAGGGGACTGGACTCGATGACCTCTCAAGGTCCCTTCCAGTTCTAGTGTTCTATGATTCTATGAAGCGGCATATACATGTTTAGCATCTTTTGCACGTAAATATCTTGCAATGCCAGCTACAAAGTGCCATGCAAACGCCTGTTCTCCCTTTCAGGTGATATTGTAAGCAAGAATGGCCAGCATTAGTTCTTGCAAATTGTAACCAAACTTGTTTGTCTTAGCAATTAGCTGTACAAGAAGTAGGACTGAGTGGACTTGGAGACTTTAAGGCAGGGGTGATCAACAAGCAGCCTGTGTGCTAGACATAGTTCACCAGGGTTAGCCTCTAGTGACTGTCAGATGCTTTATTTACCTGAGTGCCTGCAGGTACAGCTGCTTGCAGCTCCCATTGGCCGTGGTTCACTTTTCCCAGCCAATGAGAGCTGTGGGAGGTGGCGTGGGCCAGGCCACTGCATCCCACAGTTCTCACTGGCTGGGAATGGCGAACCACAACTAACAGGTGCTCGTAGCAGCCGTACCTGCAGACATGCAAGTAAATAAAGCATCTGGCAACTGGTCGGGGCTAATCCTGGCAAACCACATCTGGCACGCAGGCCGCTTATTACTCACCCTGCTTTACATTTACATATTATTTTGGTTTTGAGTGCAGCTCTGTAACAAAAAAATCTACCTTTGTAAGTTACATTTTCATGATGAAGACACTTGCATTACTGTACTTGGATGAGATTAATCGAAAAATGCTATTTCTTTTGTCTGTCATTTTTACTGTGCAAATATTTGTAAAATAATATAACAATGAGCACTGTACACTGTGTGTTCTGCGTTGCAACAGAACTCAGTACATTTGAAAATGCAGAAAACCATCCAAAACCATGCCACATGTTTCAATTTGTATTCTATTGTTTAACAGTGCAATTCAGCATGATTAATGTTTTTTAATCTCAATCAATTTTTTTTTTAGTTGCTCGTGTGAATTTACCAGGACGGACAACCCTAAAAAGAAGTTTATTTAACTACAGAAAGGGAGATTCTAAGTGAATACAGGTCTAAGGTACTAAAGTCAGAAAGGGTGACACGAGAAAGCATTTTCTAGTACTAAAACTAAAACAAGCTAACTCTGGTTCAAGGTAAATCCTTACTACATGTTCCCAGCAACACGGCTGACCAAATTCTCCCCGTAGGAATAAAGGGCTTTGTCTTCTGAGCTGACAGAGAGCTAACCCAAGTTGTTTCATCCCTCGCTTTCACAGCCCTGTCACTCTCTGACAGGCCCACCAACAAGAAGGGGACAATTGCCCAGTGATCCAGTGGCTCTTGAAATTGCCATCTGAGCCCCGTGCAGAGTAATGCAGAGCCCCTGACAGCATGGGGATGCCAGCTGCCATGGCCCCACCCCTTCTGCTTGAAGCCCCGCCCCTTCTGTGAGTGAGGAGCCAGGGTCCCTCCCACCTTGCCCAGGGACCTCTGAAATGCACTTTCTTGAGGTCACTCCTTGATTCAATTCCCTCCAGCCGCGAGGAAGGAGACGTGGAGTCTCATGGGGAAAGTGGTTCCACGTGGCTGTTTGTTAAAACACAGATCACTCCGTTCCTGCCCCCCCTTCCCTGACAAAGAGCAGCCATTTGTCAAGGGGGTGACTCCTCCCCTTTGAGGAACCCCCCGGCCAGAGGAAACAGCCACACCTTTATCTTTGAGAGATCGGTTGTGCCCGTCCCTGGCCACGCCTGCCGTCCTCGTTTCAGCAGCCGTTCGCACTTTCCGATGCATTTCGCACGTGCCGTGCACAAGAAGGTGGGTGATTTCCACGGCACGAGGTTTCCACTGGTGCCACACAAGGGCGTATTCTGCACTGAACTCCTTGCAGTAAGAGAGAGGGTGTGGACGCAGTGGTGCTCTCCGTCACAGGCTGGCTGCTTCTCCTGGGCTCCTCGCTTGGATTTCGGCGTGCCGGCCTAGCTCCCACAAAAAGATTCGGTACACAGCATTTCTCTGCTCCCTCCCTCTTCGCGCCATTCTCCGCCTCAGCTCCCTGCTCACAAAAGTCCCCTTCTCTTAGCCCTTTCATCTCCCCCGCTCCAAACTTCTCCTGCTGCCAGGATTCTCCGGCCCAGACAGGGGCCTGAACTCAGTCTCTGGATCGAAACCCAGGCCCTGGATCAAGAGGTGCCTCTGTGCAGTCAGCACTAAGTTTTCTCCACGTGGGATGAAGGCAAAAACTGCTGAGCACATTCCCCTTAGAGATGCCCTCGTGTCCAGGAATGCTCGGAGCAGGACGTGTTGTGGCTGGTTGGAGGTAGAATTTCCGGCCCTCCTTCCTCTTTTCTCCATCCCAGGGTATTTCTTTCCCACTTGCCTGGGGCCCATCTCTGACCACACATCTCCAGACCCCCGTGCTTCCTTGTGCTCCACTCCCCCCGTCCTCTCTGCCTCTCATTACGCAGAACAGCATGAATTCTCCTGGGATAACAATTAGACACAGCCGCCTGTGAAACAGCCACTTAGGCAAAGGTACTTACCGCGCAGACAAGGGCAATTAGCGGCAAACGTCCGGTTCCAAGGGTCTCGTTAGCAGCCTTAAGCATCCCCATCATGATTAACCATCAGGCGTGCAAGATTTAAACCCTGTGCACGATGAAACGTGTCGCTTGGCCGGATGTCGCCGGATGGAGCCTGCCAGGTAGGCAGAACTAGACGTTGGTCACACTGACCTGCCTTCGGAGCACCGCTCCCCATTTGCCATCCTGGCTCTCCCCTGGAGCTTCCACTAGCACATCTTCATTCTTCTTCTTTCATCCCTGGCCTGGCCAGGTGGCCATCTTTTGCAGCCCAAGTGGCTCGTCCACACTCGGGGCCCGGTTCGAGCTGGATTGGAGCTTGGGGATGGGCCGGGATGTCTGGGATGCAGCTTTGTTCACTGACAAAGACTCTGCTACGTCCTGAGTCTCGGAAGGCAGAAGGAATCCAAGAGAGGGAACCAGCCTGGACCTCTGCACCGTAACTGCTTCCCAGGAGCAAGACCCGAGAAGTCATTCTTCCACTCTACTCTGTGCTGATTATGCCCCAGTTGGAGTCTTGTGTCCAGTTCTGGGCACCGCATTTCAAGAAAGATTTGGAGAAGGTCCAGAGAAGAGCAACACAAATGATGACAGGTCTGGAACACATGAGCCATGAGGGAAGGCTGAAATACCTGGTCTTGTTTAGTTTGGAAAGGAGAAGACGGACGGGGGCCACGAGAGCAGTTTTCAAGTATCTAAAAGGGCGTCACAAAGAGGAGGGAGAAAAATTGTTCTCCTTGAAGGACAAGAAGCAATAGGCTTAAATTGCAGCAAGGGAGGTTGAGGTTGGACATTAGGAAAAACTTCCTAACTCTCCGGGTGGTGAAACACTGGAATAAATTGCCCAGGGAGGTTGTGGAATCCCCATCTCTGGAGATTGTCCAAGCTGCTCTTGACTGACACCTGTCACGGATGAAGATGATGCTTGGTCCTGCCGTGAGGGCCAGGGACTGGACTCGATGGCCTCTTGGGGTCCCTTCCAGTTCTAGTGTTCTGTGATTCTATGATTCTTCCCGAGCCACCACTGAGCTCTCAGCTGTGCCTTCAGGCTGATCTCCGCTCCCCTCTTGTTTTCACACAGACACACACCTGGTCTCGACGCCTGCTTAGACCCGCCACCCACCTGGGGCTCGTTTCTGGCCGGACTGTTCCACTTTGGTCTAGAGGTGGCCTCTTCACGGTCTCTTATCCCGGCTCAAAAGGGGGAGTCACTCGCATGCCCGTTTGAAGGAGCCTGTAACTCGGGGTGGGGGGGTTCAAACTTTTTTCCTCAGGACCCAGTTGAAGAAAATCCTTTGATGCCCCGCCCCGACATGTGAGTGGAGTGCAGGCTCCAGGACGGGGCTGAGAGCGAGCACTTTGGGGCGTAGGAGGGGGGCTCTGGTTTGGGGGGGCAGGGCTTACCTCGAGCAGCTCCCATTCTGCAGTGCAGCCGGGGTGCTAAGGCAGTTTCCTGCCTCTCTTGGCCCCACAGTCCTGCCCCTCCCCCAAAGCCGAAGCCCCCTCCTACAGCCCAAAGCTCTCCTCCTTAGCCCCGCCCCGGAGCCCATGCTCAGTCATGCCGGGTCACGGCATCAACGATTTTCTTCAACTGGGTCATAAGAAAAACAGTTAGAAACCCCCTGGCTGTAAGCCATCGCCACGGCGCAGGGAGCAGGACTGGCCTTGCGCCATTATGCTCATCGGCACAGGAGCGGCCTTTGGGTCTGTGTTTGAGGGACCTCCCCTGGTCCGGCAATTCCCCTCGTGTGGGATCGCTCAGGTCCCCTGGGTGCCGGACGAGGGAGGTCCAACCTGAAGTGCAGACCTCTCTCTCCCTCCCAGAGCGTCATGTGGCTATTTAATAGCAGGACTCTCCCGCCCACTGTGACGTGACCTTCTTCCAGCACCAAGCAGCTTTCTTGGGGGCAGAGAGGAATTCAGGCAGCCTGGGCTCCAAACCCATCGGACAGACTGTACGGCAGGGCTCTCCCGCCGCATGGCCTGTCGCTGCTGGGCACGGCTTGCACTGGATTTCAGCCTTTACGCTCTTCTGAGAAGCAGCTGTCCTTGGGGTATATGTGAGCAGAGCCCTGAGCACAACCGGGACCTGATCCACACTGCCCGCACACCTCCCCGATAATAGTCACAGCCAGGGTTCCCTGTAAGCTAAGCACTTGGGTGGCCACCCAGGAGAGATGCGGGTGCCACGCTGCTGAATGGCAGAGAGCCCGCAGCATGTGTTTCTCTTGGTGGTGCACATCTGCATTTGCCTTGGTGAACATAACAAAATTTACTCCGCACATGGATGGAAAATATTACGGGAGAGAGATCTGACCTCAGAGGACGGTGCAAGAAACCCCCTAGTGGACATTTATGGAATAAGTTACTCTTAGGGGCTAGAGCAGGCCACACACCGGCCATTGGGGTTCTAAGTGAGGCCGAGACATTTAGTTACCGTTGCCCATTTGCAGGGTTGACAGATTCCGTTAATTTCCATCCACGTAGGTTTTTTGCTGCCGGTGTTACCGAAGTGACCCGCATGGGCCCGTGAAGTGAGTAGCATGCTGATTGCACACAACAGTGACTGTGCGAGCCCTGTGCTCCCTCTGCAGCCAATCACAGCGCTGCGACAGGTCAATCGGCACAGCCCACAAATTCTAGGTGTGCAAGAGCAGTGAGTAAAACTGCCTGTCACAGGAGACCATATTGGTTACGACATCGTGCGGCCCACTGGGATGAAGGACGGCCATTTATACGGCCCGCTCACTCGCCTAGGCTACCCATCACTGGGCTAGAGCCTTGGATTGAGATTCAGGGGACCTGGGTTCTATTTCCAGCGCAACTTTGGGTAAGCCAGTTTCCCCTTTGTGCCTCAGTGTTGCCATCTGTAAAATGGGGTCATTGATATTAACCTCACTGACGAAAGCCCTGTGAGAGCTAAGTATTTCTCGCCTACTTGATAGAACTGGAGCGTCTCAAGCCACACAGGTGTGCAATCAATCACAAGTGATGCCGTGGCATTACCATTGGATACCATATTTCACCAACATGGAACAAAATGACAGCTCCTGCCCCAAAGACTCAGCCTTGGCTTCTTCTTCACTGTGCTAAACTCTTGGCCTCCTCCAGCAGTGAGTTCCATAGGGAAATTGCGTGCAAATTCACAGGCAGCTCCCTGAGGATTGGGTGGAGCAGAGAAGGAAGTAGAAAGCTTAGAAGTTGTGAGTGTTGAACAGACCAGCTTGAGGTAGTGAGTGAGTGTGAGACAGTCACCCCAGGGGGACTGGAATGGGAATAAGGAACCTACTATGAGAGCCAAACGAGGGAATTAATTTCTCCTGGCGTTCAATTGGAAGGTGCAGGGTTCCAGCCCCAGCTCTGAGAGTGACTCCTCTGGGTCCGCTCTCTGTGGCTCTTGGATTCTTTCCCACCCTTGAGGCTTCCTGTAAACCGGGGGGGGACCTTTTTCGGATCCGGGGGCCACTGACTCACAGAAAAATCAGTCGGGGGCCGCACACAAGTGAGACGCCCCTGACTGAGAAGGAGGAAGACACTGGCCACGTTGCCCTCGCACCCCAGAGCCTAGGGGGCTCATCTTAGTAGATTTTGTGCGCCCCAGGCCTGCGGAGGGTGGCTGGGGGACCAGATCCAGACAAGCCGTGCTCCGGGCCTGAGATCCCTCGCCCCGGCTGTAAACAAGCACACGGCGCGCGCCCGCCACCGTCACCCCCACACCGAGGAGGGGCCGAGCTGCCGTGCGCCGGGATAATGAGCCGCGCGCTTGCCAAGTCACACTTCAATATGTGCCACCCGGCTTTTCATCAGGCGCTGGCGAGCGCAATCCGCTGGTAATTAATTAGCTGTAATTAGCAGGATTCACCTCCTTCTGACAAACTGGGCAAATATTTTCCCAGGGAGCTCTGCAAAGCGGCCTGCCCTGGCGCGCCGCCCCGTCCCGCTGTCGGTGGAAAGTGAGAAACCGAAATGTTAATAAAGGGCCCCCGTTTCTCCGCCCCACCAGGTGTTCTCTTGGCCTCTTCGCAGCCCTGCCTTCAGGCTTTGCCCGTTCTGCCTCTTCCCCGGCTAAGCCCCAGCTCACAGGCGGGGGGAGGGCAGGAGAGCCCCTGCCCTTGAACATCCCAAAGTTGGCACCAGGGAGAGGGTCCATTAATCTGCCTGCACCGGCCCGGAAGGCGAGATGCAAAAGTCATGCTCCTGGCATCCCCTTGTTTGTGTGGGGCAGGGCCAGGTGTGGGGGGGGGGGCCTGAAGGAGTGCATTGCTATGGGGCTGGGAGGGGGGGGCTCATGTCCCTGGAGGTAGAGGCTGGTGCATGGAGTTGTGGACAATATACTGGGCTGAAGGAGGGACCATTCCTCTAGGACGGGGCCGGGTGCGCGGGGCCGGTTCACGTCTTTGGGGATTAGGAGCAGGCGTGGGGGCATTGCTCCAGGGATAGGACACACGTAATGGGGCAGGGCAGGGGCCCATAGGGGTGAGCAGGGCATACCCAGGGCAGGTGCACGCAGGGGAATCTTGCCGCCACCATTCTGCAGGGCCCCAGCAAACGTCACGGCTGATTTTTCTCTCCCCCGTTCAGCTCACAGGTGGCTTGGAACGGCCGAAACCCCCCACGCAAAGGGCTGCTGCTCCTCGGAAGGCAGTGGCCACGTGGCCTGGCTCTGCGCCCAGGCTGCTTTCAAGGCGGGCGCACCCACACGCTCTGCGGCGCAGCTCCCTGAGTAATCGGATTAGCACAGCAGGCGGGTCAGCGCCCGGCGCGGCTGAGACACGAGCAGCAGAAACCCAGGGGGCCAGATTCATTGTTCGTGGTTTTACAGATGCAGACGCTTCTTTGGAAAGGCCTCCCGAGCGGTTTCCTGCCCAAATCAGGGGAGGGGGAGGCCTGTCGCTACAGTCGGGCTCCTTTTCCCTGGTGTTTCACTCCTCGTCTGCACCATCTCGCCTTCTGGTTTTTAAATCCACATGGCAAATCCTAGAGCTGGAAGGGACCTTGAGAAGGCATCACGTCCAGTCCCCTCCCTCTCACAGCAGGGCCAAGCACTGTCTAGAGCAGGAGATCTTAACCTTTTACCTTCACATCTCCCCCGAAAGTGAACTTCATGTTCACCCCTCCCGCTCCCCAGGAGCCATTTTATGCACAGCCTAGCCCCGCCCCCTCACCTGACAGGAAGCTAAGGGGCGTGGCTAGGACTATAAGAACTCTGCCAGGGAGCTCAGTCGGGGCCCAGCCTCTGAGGGAGACAGAGGCCTGCCCAGAGCTCCTGTCTGATGAGGCTGAGACCTGACCCAGACCTCCCACAGCCGCCTTCCCTTAGGCCCGCGAAGGCTTCCTGCCTGGGCCGCTGCTCTCTAGAAGTTAATAAGGTAGGGTATGTCTACACTACCCTGCTAGTTTGAACTAGTGGGGTAATGTAGGCATACCGCACTTGCAAATGAAGCCCGGGATTTGAATTTCCCGGGCTTCATTTGCATTAGCGGGGCGCCGCCATTTTTAAGTCCCGGCTGGTTCGAACCCCGTGCAGCGCGGCTACACGGGGCACGAACTAGGTAGTTCGAACCAGGAAGCCTAGTTCGAACTACCGTTACTCCTCATTCCACGAGGAGTAACGGTAGTTCGAACTAGGAAGCCTAGTTCGAACTACCTAGTTCGTGCCCCGTGTAGCCGCGCTGCACGGGGTTCGAACCAGCCGGGACTTAAAAATGGCAGCGCCCCGCTTATGCAAATGAAGCCCGGGAAATTCAAATCCCGGGCTTCATTTGCAAGTGCGGTATGCCTACATTACCCTCCTAATTCGAATTAGGAGGGTAGTGTAGACATACCCGTAAGGAGGCAGCTTGGCTCCCATGGGGGGGCGGGGCCTCAGCGGAAGGGGCGGAGCTGGGGGCTTGCTTCCCCCAGCCCTACCATCACCCACCGCCCATGAGCAGCATCATTCGCACCTGGAGCGGTTCGGGAAGAGCCGAGGCCCTAGAGCTGCTCCTGCCGCGGCCCCGGCCTGCTGAGAAGCAAGCGCACAGCTGCAGGTTCAGTTCGGCGCTTCTGAGCCCTTCTTGCTGAGCTGGCCGAAAGGGGACCGGCCTGGAGGCAGGTCCCCTCCCCGCTTCTATCACTGGGGTTCGGCCCAGCCCCTCCGGAGAAATAAAACCCACTAGAACGTGGGGGCAAACGAGCCGTTCCAGACAAGGGAGACGAAAGGGCAACCAAAGGACCAAGCCCCTAGGAATAACAAGGACCCCACCCCCCGACGAACGGTGACCAACAAGAAGTGTCAGCTCCTCCAGGACGGGCCCCAGGTGAGGGAATGGAGGATTAGGGAACCTCCACCAGGTCCTGCTGCCTGAGGACCCTCACAGCGATGGGATGGCTCCGGATCCGGTGTCACAGGTAAGGCGTGATCGGCTCTCCTCCGGCCATGGTGGGACCGCTCCTCCTCCCCGTGTCGTCGTGGGCGTGTCTGTCCTCAGTGAGGAGGGGCGGCAGCGGGCCACACCCCCGTGTGGGCAGACACGCTCACCCTCCCTCAACCGCGTGGGGCTGGCGTGCACCCCTCAGCAGCTCCAAATCCTGTCACGCCGAAGGGAAGCCTCTTTGAACTGGGGAGGCTGCCCCTTAGATAACCTGTGATAGAAATGCAGCCGTGTTAGTCTGGTGTAGCTGAAACAAAAGACAGGACTACGTAGCACTTTAAAGATTAACAAGATGGTTTATTAGGTGATGAGCTTTCGTGGGCCAGACCCACTTCCTCAGATCAACTGAGGAAGTGGGTCTGGCCCACGAAAGCTCATCACCTAATAAACCGTCTTGTTAGTCTTTAAAGTGCTACATAGTCCTGTCTTGTTTCACCTTAGATAACCTGTCCTTGCCAGGGAGAACCCAGACCAGGTGTCTATCGAGTGTCCTGTCAAAAGAGCGGGAACGTGTCCTCAAGAGAGGAAGGGGACAGGCAGACAAGATGGAGTCCTGACTATTTGGACTTTCCAAGATGGTGCATCCATGTTCCTCCGAAAAGCCAGCCCGGATCCTGGGGGGCTGGGCACTTGGGAAGCTGGCCCTGAGCCCTTTGGAAATTTTGTCTCAAGGCAAAGCCACCCCACGGTGGAAAATTCTGCAGTTGGATGGTACCAGGCAATAGCTGCAGCACCTAATCCAAGCCCTGCCGTGGTCCCAGAATCCCCCGGGCGCTCTCCGGATATTCTCAGCGCTACCCTGAGACAGCACAGGCAGCCTTTGCTCCAAGCCAGCCACGGGAAGAAGCATTGGAAGCCCAGAGCAGGTTCAAAGGGAGGTCGTCATCTATTTGAACAGGTGTCCGCCAAGTCCCTGGAGTCAGTCTGACACGGGGAAGGGGCCTTCCAGAAGGCATCAAAAGCCCTGTTTGAACGGCACAGCGGGGCGGGGGCGGGAGGACGAGAGGAGATAGAAGAAAGCGAGAGACGAAGAGGCAGCAGCCACGGCGAGCAGCAGGCGTTTTGAAATGTAGACATTCACCTGGGTCAAGTGAGCGACCCCGAGACAAAGAAGATGAGAAGGAGCGAAGTGCAGGCAGGTTCTCCCTCTCACTCTGGCCATCAAACGGGCCTCGGCTCCGCGTTTGATCCCCCGCACGGTTCCCTTCGCTTGCAGCCTCTGCCAGGCCAGGCTGCAGAGTTTGCCCCCGACGGCCTTGGAACCCACTCTTGCAAGATGAGGGCGCTTGGCAGGCACCCAGAAGCCTCTCTTCTCAGGCTGCCCCACTGGGATGCCCTCTCTGGAGATGCGAAATCCCCTTTCATTGATTAGCCAGTTGAACATGATGTTTAACCAGTTAAAGGGAGAGCAGCCGGTTCGTGGGGGGAGCACTCCAGAGCGACTGAGTGGGAGGGACCCCCTTGTGCAGGCAGGGGCTGCTCCAGTTCGGCCTTGTCTGTGGCAGGCCCAGTCACGTCACAGGCTGCTCTGGGGCCGTGGAGCCTGATCAAACCAAGTGGTCTCAGGATGAGAGGGAAGATCCTCTCCTGGATCAAAGCAGCAGCAACGGGTATGAGTAAATGGCCAGTTTTCACAAGGGAAAGAGGTAAATACCCCCCCCCCCTCGTCCCGCCAGGATCTGCACCAGACCTGTGCTCTCCAACATATTCCTTGGGGATCTGGAAAAGGGGATCAAGGGTGAGGTGGCAGAACGTGCAGAAGATATTCAAGAACTCAAGCCAATGTGTCCAATGCGGATTTGGGAGGGTTCCAAAGGGATCTCACTAACCTGGGCGACGGGGCAGCAAAACGGGAGAGGAAACTCGGTGGTGCACAATCCCCGCTATACCTATGGAACGAGGGGGTCTAAACTAGCCGTTGCGGCTCTGTCCCAGAGCAGAGCGAGGGCGGTGTCGAACACCATGTGATGGCGCGGTTGCTCCTCACTGCTCTATAAGGGGTTAAAACTGCCCTGGGTGAAGGCCAAGGCTGGGACCCAATCAGAAGCGAGCTAGGGACAGCCAATCAGGGCCTGGCTAGGGCCCTATAAGAAGGGCTCCTGGAGAGGAGGCACTCACTCTTGCTCCAGCGGCGGAGCAGGAAGAACATGGCTGTCTGGGAAGCTAGAGAGGGTGCCTGCGACAGAACAGCTCTGGGGAGGAGCTGGCAGCACTGGGACGCTCTGACCAGGCAAACCCCCAAGCTGAGGCCTTGCTTTCAAGGCCTGAGGGGTGCTAGGGCTGCAGGGAGGCTGCCAGGGCAGGAGAAGGCAGCAGGTTCACACCCCCTTGCTGAGTGGCCATTTCGGACTTTGGCAGGTGCTAGCTGATGACTGGTCACTGAAGCAAGGTGGGTCTAGGGGTTGGGGTCCCCTGGGAGGGGACACAAACAGAAGGCAGGCAACTGGCCGGCCAACAGGGGGCGCTCCAGGGCTGGAAGAGCTAATTCCCGCATAGACCAGCAGGAGGCGTCACAGCCATCAGTGCTCCAGCCATTACACGCCGCCGGCCTGTGATCTAATGGCAGATCCCGCTAGCTCCATTCCAAAAAAGCCGCATGCACCCGGAGGCGAATACGTCCCGCCGAGGCCGCCGAACGAAGCGAGCGAAGGCGCGTTTCCCCCGTCCGCGCCGAGCCAAACCCTTTGGAAATGAAAGGGCTTTGCCTTTCACGGCAGACTGATCTAATTTTGTTTAAAAAAAATCCACCAAGGAAGATTTCATCGTTGGATAAACCTCTTGCTCGCACTGGATTAATTCTCGGAGCCTGGGATTCTCAATTGCCTTGGAACCAGATAATGGGAGCGCGCAAGTTGAGAGATAAAGCCATGCACAGCTGCGGAGAAGCGCTCTTCCTTGACCCAAGCGCTAATTTGAATAATACAGACTATGCTAAGGCAGGCAGGATTTCAGAGAGCAGATAAGGATGAATTATTTGCAGGGGAGAGCTTGCTTCATGTTAATCTGGCTCCCATTTTGTAGGGAAAAGTGCTTAGCTCAAATCTCCTCTTATCTCAGGAAGGGCCTGGAACAAACAAGAAATTCATTGCAATAAACACCCCCTTGTCATCATATGGTTGTTTGCAAGACCCGGGCTGTGCAGGACCTAGTGTAAGGTCAGTGGGAGAGCTGGACTTTGCCAACAGGTTACTTCTTATAGGGTTGCCTATGAATAGTGGTATTTTCTGTTTTCCTCAGATGGACGGGGGGGGGGGGGGAGTGAAGAGTGTGGTAATTTAAAGGTGCAGCAACCTTTTTTTTTTTTTTTCTTCTTCCTTCAACCAATTTTTTTCCCTGCCTGTTTGGGATTTTTTGTGAAGGTATCTGACAACCCTACCCCCTTCCAGCAGAGGAGCGAGCAATTGGCTAGCACCCAGCATCCCTCTGGCTCAGGCCAAGGGCCTGGCATGTGGCTTGCCACGTGGGTCAGTCCTTGCAGGCCCCCGAACGGTGACATTCCCTGCCAGGCGCAGTCAGGCCTGGGGCTAATTAGCCGGCCAGAGCGAAAGGTCGGCCTCCAAGAGAGAAACACTCTTCATTCCGGGGATGTTGTTAGTGCAAATGGGCCAGTTGGATCCAAGAACGCCCTCGCCTCCCACATCAGCTTCTGCTGTCCGCTCTCCCCGCCCCCCCCCCCCGCCGCCTGTCTGCCTTGCAGGCTAATCAGTCTGACTTGTTAGCGCTGGGAAGAGGGGGCTGAGCCAATTATAAAAGACCAAATTAAAAATAAATGGCACGAGGCTTGTCAGGGGAAGGCAAAACACACACACGCATAAAACAATTCTTCAATTAATGGCCACGGAGCCACGTCTCCAGCAATCGCAAAACTGCCTTTGAAAACTCTTCCCCGGCTAGTTGGAGCGGTACCATCAGATGACACCCAGGGCGACATTTTTAACCCTCTCTGGCCAAGTGTCATAGAATCACAGAGCACTGGAGCTGGAAAGGACCCCGCGAGTCCAGTCCCTGGCCCTCACGGCACGCAGCATCGAGATCACCCCTGACAGGTGTCTGGCCAATATCTCCAGTGATGGAGATATCACACACACACACACACACACACACACACACACACACACACACACACACACACACACACACTCTCTCTCCAGTTATAACCACCCTGACAATTAGGAAGCTTTTCCTAATGTCCTACCTAAACCTCCCTTGCTGCAGTTTAAGCCCATTGCTTCTTGTCCCATCCTCAGAGGCCAAGGAGAACAATTTTTCTCCTTCCCCCCTGTGACACCCTTTTAGGTACTTGAGAACCGCCATGTGTCCCCCCTCAGTCTTCTCTCTTTCAAACTAAACAAGCCCAATTCCTTCAGCTTTGCCTCCTAGCTCATGTTTTCTAGCCCTTCCATCATTTCTGTTGCTCTTCTCTGGACCCGCTCCAACTTCTCCAGAGAAATGTGGTGCCTAGAACTGGACCAGATACTCCAGCTGAGGCCTAATCAGCACAAAGCAGGGGGGGAGAATTATATTGGGGAGGGGGAGCCTTAGGAGGAAATTCCTTTGTGAACTGCATTCAGCCACCTTAGAGAGCTTGGGTCTGTGATTCTAGTGCAGCCCCTGTAAAGAGGGGCGCAGTGCTGTGCATTTACCAGTGCCCCTGCCCAGAGCTGGGAACCAGCGTAATTAGCCCGTGGTTCAGCTGGGAAACTGACCCGGTTCCTGCATGGCTGAAGACTGGAGCAGCATCCCCCAGCGTGCCCTGCGCCCCGGTGCCGGATTGGGCTCCACCTGCCGCTCCAAGCCGGTTCTAATCACTGGGGCTTGCCAGCGGCTGCCCTCCGAGCAGGGGCTGCCGTTCCCAAGATGCTGCGAAGGGGCTGGCGCACCAGCTGCCTGCCTGCCCCCCAGGCACCCTCAGAGCTGGAGGGAGGCCCCCAGGGAAGCTGTGCTTATCCAGCCGCCGCAGGCCTAACCCAGCGCTCCAGGAGAAAGATGGAGCTGCTCTCCGCTCTGCTAGATGTCTGCATGGCCAACGCGGATGGGCCCGGCTGGGCTACCCCACTGCTCTCCTCCTGGGCAGGGCTGTTTGCAGCCCAACCCCCTCTGCCAACACGAGCTGCCCCGTCCCTGCGCCTGCTTCCCCTCTGCCCACCTCCCCCAACTCCTTCCTGCTCACTCTGCTGCATCAAGCCCCTCTGCTCTGCCATGTCAGCTGCCTGCTAATATGCCCCACTTTCGACCTGACCCCTCCCGCCGCCCAGTCTGGCTTCTTCTCACCCCCACCCTCCACCCCATCCCCAGCTCCCTCCATCTTCTCATTGTCCACCCTGCACCGCAACTCAGAACTCCCCGCTTGCTGTCAGCCGCGCCCTCCCCTGCCTGTTACCAACCCTTCACGCCACGGCCTGTCTCCTCCCCTGCCTCCCCGAGCCCTCGCCTCGCATGAACCCCCCGGCCCAGCCTCCGACTGCTGACACGGCTCCCCAGGAGGGGAAGGGCCCTGGGGAAATCCCAGAGTTCAGGGCCCGCTTGGAGTGAATTCTAAGCACGGCCCCTCCACTTGGCCGGGCGCAGCAGAGCTGGGAATAAGCCAGGGACTTTTCAGTCAAAACACTGAAGCCCCTCACGAGGCCAAGTCAGCCACGGGCCGGTCACCACCAGTGCCAGGGCCAGCCCAAGCCCTTTTGGCACCCTGGGCCTGGGTGTAGGGTGCATGCGTGGGCCCGCCCCCCGGGCGCACGGCACATGCACAACCCAGCCCGGCCTGGCCAATGCTTCTGGCGTGCGTGCCGGGCCGTGCAGGGCCCCACAGCCGTGGGGGAAAGGGTGCTGTCCGGCACTGCGGGGCCGGTGCTGCGGGAGCCGGGCACACGACTCCTGATGGCAGCTGTAAGGGACACCGCACGCCCCTTTCAGGTGCCCCCCATCAGTTGGCGCCCTGGGCAGCTGCCTGGCTCGCCCATGCCTCCATCCAGCCCTGGCCAGCGCTACTGATGCCCCATATCCCTCAGGGCCAGGGTAGGGAACCTAAAGCCAAGGGGCCAGATGCAGCCCCCAGCTTGCCTGGAAGGCTTAGGGGTGGCCCCGCCCACACTCCGCCCCCTGCTCCAGGCTCTACCAGAGACCTGCTCCTGCAGGGGGCGGGGCCACAGGTGCAAGAGGCGGGGCTGGGGTGGTCGCCTCCCCCAGCTCTAGGTTCACCCACTGCCCAATCGTTTCGTTTCTTTGCCAGTCGCCATGCTTTGCTCTCCTCCCTAAGGCGTCGCCACCATCGCTTTCATATCCCCACCAGGTCATCCTGCAAAGAGCTCTCCTGCTTCCTAGTCGGTGCTCTTGGATCCTCCCGACCCGGGTTCGGTTTTCCCTTCGCCTGGTTTGATGCCCAGGGCCTGATCCGTGCAGGTGTGAGATTTGGAAGGGCTGAGAAACTGGCTTAGGTTTTTCGTTCGTTTTTTTTTCCTTGCGTAATCCAGGCGGATTTGAACTTGGGACCTCCAGAGCGTAGCATAGAAGCCTCTACAGCCTGAGCTAAAAGCCAGCTGGCTCTCAAGCTCTCTTGTTCTTAGCTCTCACTGTAAGTGGCCTACATGCCACTACATGAGACAACGATGCACTCTAGGGCCCCACGGCACCTCCTGCTGGACCCCGACGTGCTACAGAGAACAGAAGGGGCTTTTCTAGGGTTCTCCCGCTTTGATACAGCCACCTTGTACCCCAGGCAGTGGCTGTAATTACCTGCCTGCCTCCAGGAGCTCCCTTCCCTGCTTGCCACACTCAGCCTCCTGCTTTGCTTCTGTCGACTTGTCACTTTGAAAAGCAGAAAACGAGCTTCCCCCTCCTTTATCGCCCCCCGAATCCATTCTCGAGAAGCCGGCGAACAATCTACACTATTTCTTCAACTCCTCTCAACCAATTCATCAAAGCAGCCTTCCTGCAGCCTTTATTCCTCCTGCATTGAATTGCAACCGCGTCCCCGGCTAAGCCACTGTGTTTGTGATCCTTCGGCCCGGGTCACGCAGCCCTCCGCTCGCTGCTCAGAGGAGGCTGGAGGGGTGGGAAGTACCTGATGCCTCATTGTGTATAAGCCCCGGAGGCCTCTGAGCATGGAAAGAGGGGGGGTTTCCGCCATCCCATGCTGGCACCCCATGAGGCTTTGGGGGATCGCAGGCCTAGAAGGGACGGCGAGCGTGAGCTTGTCTACATTTCTCATCGAGGTAAAGGCTTCCAGGGTGCATCTTCTCTGAGTCCCAGTCTGACCTCAGAACCTCGCGCCAAGAATTTCTCCATTAGGCCACCGTCGGAGCTACCCAGGTACGGCTCCGGCCCCCGGTCCCGTTTGCGCTGGGCCCGTGGGGGAAGAAAGGAGTCACCCTGCACATGGAATGCAGAGAAGAGGGAATATCTAGGGCAGGGGGGGCACTTGTTTTGGGTCGGGGGACCCACTGATGCACAGAAAAAAAAATCAGCCAGGGGTTGCACACAAGTGAGGGGAAAAAAAAAACCAAGCAAATCCTCAAGGACGTGGCCCCCACCTGAGAAGCAGAAAGATGCTCCCTACATTCGCTTCACACACCAGAGCCGGGGCAGGGAGGGGGGCAGGTTAGTAGATTGTGTGTGCACCAGCCCCACAGGGAGGCAGCAGGGGGGCTGAAGCACCAGTGTGGGGCTCCCCAATGCTGGGGAGACCCAGGCAAGCTGGGATGCACAGCTGGTCCCCAGGCCTTAGGTTCCCCACCCCGATGTAGGGGTTTTCCATCTCTCTCTAACAAGAGGGATGGTTTTGTTGGACAGGTGCTGAACTAGGACACAGAAAGCCGGCTTTTGCTCCAGGATCTGTGCGACCAAGGCTACAGCCTTTTATTTCTGCAGACTTCACCTCCCCATCTGTAAAATGGGCCCAATACGCCTGCCTGTCTCTCTCTGCTCGGCTTACACTGCAAGCTGCATGGGCTTACTCACTATACCTCAGGGCAGGGGCAACACCAGGGGCAAATACCGCCATTCCTTGGACCCTTGTGCCATCGTTTCTGTTCGTTGGCTTCCATTCCCACGGAGATTTGCAGCTTCCAGAAGGAGGCCCAAGGATTTCCTCTGGTTGAGAGACACTATAAGACACCTCAGAACTGCAGCTGCCTCCAGGGTGGAGAAGGACATGAGGGGTACGGCTGAGGCCAGACAACATGCAGCTGAAATGGCCAGGTAGGGGAGTCTGTGCATGCTCCTCTCCCATGAACTCCGGAGGCCGTTCCCCGCTTACCTGCTCACCAGCCTGACTCTGTGGCTCAGGGGTGAGCGCCTTGTAAACCAGAGTGGAGGGTTCAAATCTTGCTGGAGCCTTGCTCCAGAAGCAGGTTTCCAAAACTGTTCACCCCTCGCCTCTGAGGACAGGACAAGAAGCAAGGAGCTTAAATTGCAGCAGGGGAGGTTTGGGTGGCACATTAGGGAAAACTTCCTGTCCGAGTGGTGGAGCACAGGGATACATTGCCCAGGGAGGTTGTGGAATCTCCATCTCTGGAGATATGTCAGAGCAGGCTGGACAGACACCTGTGAGGGATGCTCTAAAGCAGCACTACTCAACTTTGGAAGCTCCGGGGGCCACAATGATACAGCGCATGCCGAGGGCCGCAAATTAAGTGTGGTTGCATGTACATGCAAATATATGCAAATAGCTTCTTTCACACTGACGGGCATGAATACTAAGCACTTCCCACAATGCCCTGGCACTCCCGGCACCTCCTCCCTGGGGGCTAGAGATGCCAACACCCTGTACCTGCCTGTTCTAGCCAGCCTGTCTGACGCCTCCCCGTTGTGGAGCGTGTTCCCTGGGGCGGCCATGTTCAAAGGGTTCCACCTACAGGCTGGATATGGAGCCCCGTGTAAACCCAAACTGCAGCACAGGCTGCAAACAAACGGGCCATGGGCCCTGGTCTAAATGGTGCTTGGTCCTACTGTTAAGGTCAGGGGACTGGACTTGAGGACCTTGCAAGGTCCCTTCTAGGTCTATGATCTCACTAGGACCCTGGGGCTTATGGAATCAAGGGGCTGGAGGGCTGAGCTAA
Source organism: Pelodiscus sinensis (assembly GCF_052426305.1). Classification (NCBI taxonomy): domain Eukaryota; kingdom Metazoa; phylum Chordata; order Testudines; family Trionychidae; genus Pelodiscus; species Pelodiscus sinensis. The sequence continues at coordinate 4,945,390 of NC_143077.1, read as the reverse complement.
TGGGAAAGGGAGGAAGTAGCATGGGGGGCCAGTATGCTAAGGTAGGGGCAGGGCCTCAGCAGAAGGGGCGGAGCCTCCCCCAGCCCTACCGTCACAGCCCATGGGACGTCGGCTATCGGAAAGCTGAAGTGATTGCTCCATCCCAGACACCCATCAAGCCTGGAAAACCTTCTGCACTCCGGGCCGACACCACGTGCAGCCTGCACCCCAGGAGTGTGCCGAAATTTCATCTCCCCGACAGCTCAATTATCAGCATTCCATTCCTGTTTGCCCCGCAGATCCTGTAATCACCGTCTGCACGTGTATTCTGGCAAAATTAATCATAATTGCTGAAAGCAAGACGCGGCGCACTTGTAACTTTGGTCCTTTAATTAGGATTCTGTAATTGGATCCAGCACTCCCTTGTAAATCCAATTACTCGGGTTTAGAACAGCAGCAGGCCAGCAGCTGTCTGGGGAGGGGGAGGCAGAGGTAGGGGCGTGTGTGCAGGGAGCTCCTGAAGGCCAGCGGACAAGTTTGGGTGGCAATACGGACCCCATCCCACAAGCCTGACTCCCCCATTTACTCTCTTGGGCTACGTCTAGACTGGCATGATTTTCCGGAAATGCTTTTAACGGAAAAGTTTTCCGTTAAAAGCATTTTCGGAAAAGAGCGTCTAGATTGGCACGGACGCTTTTCCGCAAAAGCACTTTTTGTGGAAAAGCGTCTGTGGCCAATCTAGACGCGCTTTTCCACAAAAAAGCCCCGATTGCCATTTTCGCAATCGGGGCTTTTTTGCAGAAAACAAATCTCAGTTGTCTACACTGGCCCTTTTGTGCAAAAGGGACTTTTGCCTGAACGGGAGCAGCATAGTATTTCTGCAAAAAGCACTGATTTCTTACAGGAGGAAGTCAGTGCTTTTGTGGAAATTCAAGCGGACAGTGTAGACAGCTGGCAAGTTTTTCCGGAAAAGCAGCCGATTTTCCAGAAAAACCGGCCAGTCTAGACACAGCCTTGGAGCATTCCAGGATTTGGAATGATTTGGACAGTGGGTCGGTGGAGGATGACAGCATGAGCAAACCGACTCCTTTTGCCCTTCCCCCATCTACTCAGAATCTAGCAGCTAGGGAGGCAGGGAGAGAGGGCGGACTGGATGGATGACCCTGGGGATCTGGAATGGGCTAGGCAGTAGTTCTGTAGTAGCTGGCAGTTGGGAACAAGGTTCCTTCTAATCGCTTCCAACAACGTGCAGAATAATTTTATGTGCACCAAAGCATGTGCAAAAGGGCACCACCAACCTAGTTGTGGGCGCTCTGCTAATCAGCTGGGTGGTCACACCAGCTGTTTGTGAATGTTCAGATGCCCGAGTCATCATGTAACTGACAAGCTACTCCCTTTAGCAGAGGGGTCAAAGCATTAACCCAGAAACCCACACCCCACTGCTCCCAGAGGGCAGAGAAGAGCAACAAGAATGATTAAAGGTCTGGAGAACATGACCTATGAAGGAAGGCTGAAAGAACTGGGTTTGTTTAGTTTAGAAAAGAGAAGATCGAGGGGGGACACGAGAGCTGTTTTCAGGTATCTAAAAGGGTGTCACAAGGAGGAGGGAGAAAACTTGTTCTCCTTGGCCTCTGAGGACAGGACAAGAAGCAATGGGCTTAAACTGCAGCAAGGGCGGTTTAGGTTGGACATTAGGAAAAAGTTCCTAACTGTCAGCAGGAGCGGTCTGAGGCCGGCTGCAGCAGCTGGCACCCCAGGCGGGTGGCACAATCAGTGTCCTCACCTGCACGGCCATCAATAGCTGTGACATCATCACGGGACGCCCCGGTGCCCCGTGACTTCATCATCAGGTGCCCGGGCCAGCGGTGCTCTAGGCAACTGCCAAGTTCGCCTAGGCTCATGGACCGCCCCGACTGTCAGGGCAGTCAAACACGGGAATAAAATGCCCAGGGAGGTTGTGGAATCCCCCTCTCTGGAGATATTTAAGAGCAGGGTGGATAAATGTCTATTTGGTCCTGCCATGAGGGCAGGGGACTGGACTCAATGACCTCTCCAGGTCCCTTCCAGTCCTAGTGTTCTATGATTACATCACAATCTACATTACATCTTCGTTAAAATAGAAATGTCCAGTATTTTCTCTCAACTTGTTTCCCGAACAGAAAGCTCAAATACTGGACTGTCCGGTTCAAAACCGGACACCTGGCCACCCTACCTAGCGTATTACCAGCACTCCCATCAGTCTATAGAAACTAGATGACAAAAAAGCCTCACTCACTTTAAAAAAAAACAACCCACCAAAAACAATCTTTTTTTAATAACACAAGATACAAAGTGTAATTGTTTCAAATGAGCATTTGGTAATTTGGACTTCACTTTATGGTGTTTGGGACTATAAAGTCCTTTTGCCGAAAGCTCTTGGCAGCCTGGTATAAAAGGCTTCTGTGTGTGAATCTTTTTTTTTTTTTTTTAGTTAAAGTTATGCTGGGAAATATGGAACAATTCCAGCCTTAATTTATAAGCTCCTGAGGGTTCATTTTTCTCTCTCTAAACGACGTCAGGCTCATCTGAAGAGCGGAGGGAGATCTAGGCCTGCTAATGCCACCGTCTAGGAAACTCAGCCTCTCTCTTCCTGAGGGGTTTGATGCTGTGGACCAGGAACCCTGATCCTCTGACCGGGACCAGGGCAAAGGAGGCGAGAGGGGGCACAGATGGGAGCTTCCCAAGCATTTCATCCTGCCTGCCTCAGATTCCCTGGCACTAACACTCAGGGATTGGCAGCAGACAGCCGTTTGTGCCGGCTATATGCTTAGGGTTGCCACATGGTTTAACCAAAAACATCGAAAACACCCCCCCCCCCCAAAAAAAAAACCACCAGGAAAAAAATTCTGTTGAGAGAAAAAAAGGGGGAGACCAAAGTTATTGAGCAAAAAAAAAAAAAAAGGACCCCAACAGCAGTTATTAAGCAAATTAATTTTTTTTAATTAAAAAACCAGCACCGGCCCTTTAAGAAGAGGCTTTTTGCCTGCAACCATCTTGTTTTTCTGCTCCAGCCACAAGGCAGGTCCCCTGCACAACCAAGTAAGCGGGGTGGAGGGGTTAGGGGGGCGAGCCAGGGGCTGGGCCCGGTTGCTGAATGTGTGTACGGTTGCCAGTATTTTCGCCTCCTGGCAGGGGAAAAAAACCCCAGAAAATACCAGATTTTTCTTAATCCGCTGTGGAAAGGGATTCAGCGCATCCACACAGTTAATCAGGTGCAGCTGCTCTGTTTTAATTTCACACCCTCCTTTCATCGGCATTCGAGTCCCTGTATGGACAAGGCCCCTGGGATCTGTGCTCCAAATTCCAGCCCCGCAAACCTCCCCGTAGCTGCTGATGCAGCAAAGTACCTTCCCCGGAGGTGTCCGATATTCTCTGCATTTTTTTACTGGACAGGAGGCGAAAATACCAGACTGTCCGGGTCAATACCTGACACCTGGCAACCCTATGCTGTGCCTGTATTGGAGGGACAGCCTCAGCTCCCTTGAAGGCTGGGTAGAGCTCTAGGATGAAGACGACCCTCGTTCTATTTTGGATCTGAGCAATGCATTGCTAGCCCCGTGGCATCCACCACACTAGTCACATGTGGCCGATGGAGTGTGGCTCTAGAACTCGTTGGATAGCACGGAGCTAGCCCGTTGGTATCCGAGTTAGACAGATTGCTCTACTCTAGACTCTGAGCCGAAAGCAGTGTTGCTTGGCTAAAGCCACTGGAACTACGCCTCCGGAACCCAAACACAATAGAACCTCCCGCCCAAAAATCATCATTTGCAGAGAGCGCAGCCCCGAGATCTCCCTCTTGCCTGTACAGATATTTAATGCGAGGAATCTCTCCTTTCGTCCCACAGTCAGAGTGGAACCTGCCTCCCCTGCCACTGATCTGTGGCCACCTCTGGAGTGGAACACGGCTGCTTGTTGACCCACGCGGAGCAACCCCACCTGCCCAGTCCTGGACAGGAGGAGACGCCTATTCCACGGAAAGCACAGGAGGAATTGAGCTCAGCCGTGTGTAACTATTACTCGTGTTAAGATTTGGCCAAGTCACCGCTTCCCTTCCTGGCTGGAGAAGGGTTTCCCATCCAAGCACGGCTCAGACCTCTGCTTGAAATCTGAGGCCGGGGTCAGGGGACAAGGAGGCCACCGGGCTGCCGAGAGGCCGGTGGGAAGGCAGTGGATCTGCCACGGGGCAGGTGAGCGGTGGCTGGAGAGTTGGCACCCACATTGGGAAACTGGAGTGACATCCGCACCCTCCGTCACGGAAGCCTTCGGCCCATTGCATGGGGGGGGGGCTGCAATTCGAAACAAGGCTCCAGCTCTTCCCTGACCTTTCGCTGACAGTTCATCATTCTGACCCATTCCTCCCGCCCCCTCCAACAGCCCCACTCCTAGGTCCCTGGCTCCCTCTCGGCTGCCAATAATGACTCTGACATTTCCATTTTAAAGAGAGCGAGCGGAAAAGCACCTTCTGCTCAGTCACCGCTGACATTTGTGTTTTCAGGAGACAGGGATTCCATTTGCTGCGTCAGCCCCGCCTTCCCAGCGTTGAGACCCCAGGGGGGAAACTGAGGCACCGAGCCAGGAGGTGGTGCCCAAGCTCACCCAAGAAACTAGTAGCGAAGATGAGGGGCAGACCAGATGGCACCTAAGGGGTCACACCCCCTGCTGGTAGAAAGCAGTGTTGCTTTGTTAAAGCCACTGGAACTACGCCAAATGACATCTCCTCTTTTTCTAGTGGTGAGGTGACTCAGAGGAGATCCCAGTGGTCCCTTCTGGCCTTGGAATCTATGACCCAAAGCGGGAAAAACCCCACCCTTCGCCTCCGTGCCGTGAAGTTTCCAAGTCAGTTCTCTGTGTGCAGCAGAAACTGCATCCCCACCCCCCCAGCCAACTCCACGTTCAAGTATCTCCACAGGGGAGTTTTCGAAAGGGGGAAATGGCATTCTGGAAAGAGGCAGGCCTCCCATCCCGGACAAAGAAAGAGCTTTCCCCTCCCTGTCCTGAGCAAGGGGACTCGCAAATCACAGCTCCAGCATCTCACCCAGAATGCTCAGAACCAGGCAGACAGGCCTGGGCCAGCAAGCCACAATCCATGGCTCCTGTAAGCTGGGCATTTGGGCGGCTGCTCAGCTGATTAGCAGAGCGCCCACAGCGAGTCATGTGTTTCTATTGGTGGTGCACATTTGCACAGGCCCCGGTGCACATACCAAAATTTATTCCACACACGGATGGCAAAAATCCTCCCAAGGATGACAAAGCTTAGAAGGAACACTGCCCACCATGAGGAGATCTCTCTTTCCAGCCTATCTGGATCAAAAGCCCTTTTAAGGAACTGTCTCCACTCCCCCTTATGCAAACCCCACCACGTGCAACACAGAGGAAGAGACGGGAAACGGGAAAGATGCTTTTAGTGAATCTATTGGCCATGGGGGCTACTTGTCATGTACCTCAATTCCAGCCATCTGCTTACAGGGTGCAGAGGGATAACACAGGAGTTATTAATTACATGTGTCACAGAAACAGCCAGAAGCCTCAGCCACCCCCTGGTGCCAGGTGCTGGACAGACACACGGCAGGAGACCATGACGTGCTGACACGGGCAGATAGAGGGGGGGGCGGGAAGCAGGAGAAGTGATTTGCCCCAGGTCCCAGCGGGTCCGTGGCAGAGTCAGGAATGGAAGTTAGTCAGGGAAGTGCACTGGCCTCTAGGGCAGAGTTTCCAAACGATGGGTCACAACCCAGCGCTGGGGGGCGGGAGGTCGGGCGCTGGGGCTCGTGGCTGCAGGGGGATCAGGTGAGCAGTGGGGAGGAGCTAAGGCAGCGACCTGCCTGGCCTGGCACCGCAGACTGCGCTGTGCCCCAGAAGCAGCCGGCAGCAGGCCCGGCTCCTGGCAGGGGTGCGGGGGTTGCACAGGGCTCCCCACACTGCTCCCGCCTCAAGCACTAGCTCTGCACTCCCATGGGCTGGGAACCTGCTGCTGCTGCTTCTGGGGGGTAGCCTGGTCTGCGGGGCCAGGAGCAGCAGGAAGCTGCCTTAACCCCCCTGCTGCACCACTGCCCGGGAGCCAACCAGGTCAGCCCCTCCTGCCCCACCCCCAAAGCCGGAAGCCCCCCAAAACCCCCGCTCCAGTCACATTCTGTCGGGTCGCGGCAGCAACGATTTTCTTCCACGGATGCACGAGAAAAAAAAGAGTTTGAGACCCACTGCTCGTCTGGCTGCCCCTCCCCCCTGCCCCGGCCTGACCCCCGCGTTGCTTTCCACTCGCAGCCGGCTTGGCCCAACGTAACAGAACCAAACTCGGGGCTTTCCAACCCGGGCTGGGAACTTGGCGGCTTGAGAGCAGCTCTATTTCCTGCCCCTCCGCCTGGCAGCAAAATAGCAATGCCGAGCCCGCCCCCGGCTTCCCTCCGATGGTTCCTGGGGCTTGCAGGCAGCCGCTCGAGGGCCTTTTCCGCCTGGCTCCGCACTCCGACGGGGAGGAAGAAGGGCCTGATTCTGAGAGACGAGCCCCATCCCATGACCCAGAGAAAGGCAAACCCCACCAGACACCTGCACAGGGGCCTCCCGGAGGGAATTCCTCCCAGGCCCGAAATTCCCTATAGATCACCAGGGCCTGAGCATCTCAGCCCAGCCAGGCTGCCACGGGGCTTGCGGCAGGGGCGGTTTGCTAAGCTCATGCGGCGCCTGTGAGCGATCTCAGCAGGGCGGGACCGGAGCAGGAGGGGGCTAAGATGAGACCTGGGAGAACTAATGGGGCTCTCAGCAGCCTGGCCAGGGGCAGTCCCGGCCCAGCAGGCGTCAGGGCAGGATGACTGAACGCCTGTGTACATGCCTCTCCCGCACGCCCACCAGACGCACCACTAATAAGCCGCACGTGCGATTGATTTAATGGCACGTATTAGCTCCAGGAATTGATCTGCTGCTTCCATTAGGCTAAACGCATTTTTACACACGCGGGTTCCTTCCAGAGCAGCTCACGGGAGGCACAAGTAGCTCGCGATCGCGTCCTTTGCAGGAGGTGATTTATCGGCACTTGCCTGAGGACCTCGTTCCCAGACAGGGAAACACCGCGTAGACAGACAAGTCCGGCCACACACCCCGCAGTTCTGGCTGCCGGGCACAGAGAGGTGTAGGCTGCCCTGCCACGCAGCATGGCAGAGTTGGTGTCACCAACCTGCCCTGAGTGGCGGGAGTCCAGGACCGGGGCTGTCGCCTGCTCTAAGGTCCAGGCAACCGCGCAGCAGGGGGCCAGGTGACCTGCCCCACAAGGGCCAGAGTCGGGACAGCCCACCCGCTGGCCCCTCGAGCTTAGTGTGTCATACTCAGAGGCTTATGGAGCCTCTGAGTCCAAACCAAAACCTAGCATCTTAGAGACCCGATTCCAGGCCTTTGGCCGTCCAGCACTCTCGCCCCTTCGCACCAGCCCCTCCCCGGCTCCAGCCCAGGCCTTGGGATAAGCAGCCGGGGTCTGTGCCTTACAGACCCTCCCTGACTCCTACCTGGGCTTGAGTGCAGGTGTCTCATCTGGCCCCTCTCTCCTTGGAGCATCAGCTTTCCCCAGGATGTTGCTGCCTTCGTCCTTTCTCCTTCCAGGGCCTACGCCAGCCCAGCCTTGGTGCTGCTGCCACGCCAGCCCCATGCTGGCCTGCCTTGGGAGGAGCCCTCCAGCCTGCCTTCCTGCAGCTGGATCTAATCCTCAATCACCAGCTCCCCTCCAGGTGCGGAGCATGGGCTGCCTCCCCGGCTCCCTTTAACCCTTTCCCTGCTGCGGTGAGATTTATACACCGCCCCCCTCCCGTGCTCCTGCGAGCGTGAAGGGAGAGGTTTTAAGGGACCCCAGCATCTCCGTCAGGACCCCTCCCCGGCCGGCCTGTCTCTCTCCCCAGAGAGACCGGCGCTGGGCTTTGCAACACGTCCAGCCTCGCTCTGCGCACGGGTGGGGAACTATGCCCCTGAGCCAGGGGTGGTATTAAGTGGCCCATGGGGCCAGAGGCAGGTTGCCGAGACTGGCGCCTGGCAGGCCACAGGGGCTGTATTTACCTGCGCATCTGCAGGCGTGCCTGCTTGCTGCTCCCATTGGCCACGAGCAGTGATCTCGTCGATCTCATTGGATCGCTGCTCCTGGCCAATGGGAGCTGTGGGAAGCGGTGTTCCGAGCCACACCACTTCCTGCAGCTCCCATTGGCTGGGGATCACTGCTCCTGGCCAATGGGAGCTGTGGGAAGCGGTGTTCTGAGCCACACCACTTCCTGCAGCTCCCATTGGCTGGGGATCACTGCTCCTGGCCAATGGGAGCTGTGGGAAGCGGTGTTCCGGGCCACACCACTTCCTGCAACTCCCATTGGCTGGGGATCACTGCTGGTAGCCAATGGGAGCTGTGGGAAGCGGTGTTCCATTCTGCGCCACTTCCCACAGCTCCCATTGGCCGGGAACAGCGATCCACAGCCACTGGGAGCTGCAAACAGCTGTACCTGTGAACATGCAGGTAAATAAAGGGCTGATGACCCACCAAGGGCTGTCGCTGGCGAACCGCCCAGCCCATAGCCCGGTGCACAATGCCCGCCCATGTCTGATCGCGGTGCAGCAGGGCCTGCTGTCCCTATCCATGTCCACTGCTCACACAGCAGCACCCACTCTCCAGCAGGAGTTGGCTCCTCTGACGCATCAGGGCCAACTTAAGTTGACAGCCCAGAGCTGCTTAACTGCCCCTTGGCTAGTGGGATGCTGCGAACTCCTCGCCCGGAGCTCTCCTGCTGGGATTCCTCAGCCCGGGAACTCAGCCCATCCCTCAGGATGCCGCCCCCTGCTCTGGGAATGAAAGGAGCCCGGGAAGCCGGCTGTTTCCAAGGACGCTGGGTGGTGTTGGCAAGCGTGTGGCGTCTCCTGGCGGGACCGAGGTGTCCCGGCGATTCTGCAGCAGAAGGGACGGGCTGTGGTTGGAAAGGCAGGCGGGGATCAAAGAAAACAAAGGGCATTGAAAAAAATCTCCCTTTCCCTGCGGACGTGCCAGGGTGGGACTCGGGCAAGCTGGGTTTGATCCCGCACTTGCTGCTGGCAAGTTGCTTCCCCTCCGTGTCCCCTTCTGCACAACGGGGAGAGAGATCCCGATTTCCTCTCTCAGCTTGGAGACCTCGGGAGGAGCTGTGCTTTCCAATAGGAGTTAAGTCCCCAAAGACTTTTCAGGATCTAGGCCTCACTCCTCGTGTACAATATGGGGAGAAGAGCCCGGCATTGTAGAGATAAATGTATTTCAGGTTGCGAGGCGCTCTGATCCAGCGGAGACAGGGACTATAAAAGTACCCAAGCTAGAGAGGCAATGAATGATCTCTCTTTGAACTCCTGCCTTGAAAAGTGCTAGAAATGCGAGATGCAATGGACCTGTGTGTCCTAAGCCCAATACTGCTAACAGTCAATGGAGAGTCTCCAGGGGCAGGGGCCCGCGTTCTGGGCAGAGCAGAATCTGAGTGCTATGCCACACAGCGCAAGTCACAAGAGGAGCTTTGTAGGCGGCCATGGTTTTGTTACAGAAAACTCATTCTGTTAAACTTCTTTAATATTATGCAGTTTCCTAACGATTGCCATCCTCTCCTCCCTCCCGAATCTAAATGTCGGGTCTAATCTAAGCTCGAAGCGTCCATTTAACAAGTGGATTCATGGCACTTGCGGAAACAACTCCATTCATCTGCCCTGTAATAGGCTCCATTTTTTCCACTTAGGCCCATGGCTCGTTAAAACTCCTCTGCGCAGTGGGGGTGTTGTTTTGTGAATTTCATTTCCATAAGAGTGCTTGTGATCTCTCTCAATGCAGCTGGCACCATTTGCCTGACCAACCTTCTCTCTCTCTCCCCCTCCCCCTTCTCTCTCTTCCCCAAAGGATCGTTAACAGTATTAATTTCACAGACACCTTATTGCAAGCCCTGCTTTCCCCTTCCTCCACCTTCCTGTAATTTACATGCTCAGGTTAAAAATATCTTAGCTATTGCAAGAGGGAAAAGCTAACGAGACTGATCCAGTGACAACAGCTGCTCCGACATCTGCTCTTGGTAGCATGGTCCTCTTGTGAGCCCACATGTGCAGTGAGTTCTTCATTCTCAGCTTTACTTCTATGTGGGAACTGAAACATTTTCATCCTGAGGTGTCTGATGGGCTGCCCCTGGTGTTTTCCCAGATTACCTCCAGTCACCCCAATCTTTGACATGTAGGCTGATCTGTGGAGGATCCAAGTCCCAGAAGGCACTGCATTTATGTGGGGCAGGAGGGGGGGCAAAGGGTTGGGGCAGGGAGGGGTTGGGGTGCCTGAAGCAGGTTACCTTGGTACCACAATTCTGGGGGAAGGGAAGGGACTTGCACTACCTGTCCTGCAAACACAACCCAGGCAGCTCCCATTGGCCAGTTTCCAGCCAATGGGAGTTGTAAGATTATGCTTGGGGTGGGGGCAGCCCACAAAGCCTCTCCCCGCCCCAGGGCTCATGGCGCTTAGAGAACACATGGGCCCTACAGTGGGGGGTGGCTTAGTGGGCCACATCTAGTCCACAGGCCATATTGTGCCCACTCCCATCTAGATAATACTTAGTCCTGCCTCAGTGCACGGGCTTGGACTTCCTGACTTTTCGAGGTCCCTTCCAGGCCTACATTTCTGCCATGCTAGGAAACTCTCAGCTGGGTCTCCTACAATATAACAGAGTCAGACGGTTGTACCCCCAGAGGTGAAGTCAGGCGGTAACGTATCACCTGTCCTTGCAGCACCGAGCGCAGTTGGCTGGGTTTGGTTTGCTAACGTGACCCTGCTGATCATGAGTGGACATGGGCGGTGGGTGAACATAGGGCTGGAGGAGGCAAGCCCTCAGCCCCACCCCCTTCTGCCTGAAGCCCCGCCCCTCACAGGACCCAATCCCCACCACAGGGACAAGCCTCCATCCGCCAACGGGAGCCTCCCTGGCCCTAGAGCACGGCGAGGGCGCACTCTGGGGTTGGATTGTGGGCGGGGCCACGCCTGGCAATTTGGGAAGGCAACGCCTCCCCCTGCCTCTCATACCCGCTGCCCATGTGATCGGGGCCTTTGAACGGGCCACTGCTGTTTTGATCTTCCCAGTCCTGTGGAGCTCCCCCTCGCCCTGGACTCGGCCTCCAGTCGGCAGGAGAATTATCGACAACCAACTGGCTCCACTCTCTAATTATCCCGCGGGTCCCCAGCCAACCATTGATTGACGCTCAAGAGCCCTCCACTGCTCAGCAGCTGTTCAAGCTGGTAATTACACGTTCCACCTGCTCCTGCACTCGGCTGCCAGGAGCTAAGGGTCTTCCCAGGGCCCTGACCCCTTGGCAGCACAGGGCTGGAGCATTCCGCTGAGGCAGGCCGGAGGGGGATGCGGCCCAAGGTGTCCTGTTGGCGTCACCTTCCCATGGCCCCATGTGCAGGTCTGTCGGCCCCTTCCTCCCCCAACCCCATTCCAGCCAGGCGCGGGCAGGCGGATCTCAGCTGCGCTCGCTCCGTCGATCTCCACGGAAGCTACTCGAGTGTCGGAGAGTTCAAAACCGGCCCCCTTATCGCTCCCGGAGAGTCGCCATGGCAAAGAGCCAATAGATTCGCCCTTTGTTTTCTCTCGTTTCCTGTGTGGGCGATCCGCAGCAGGCCCCACACCAAGCGGAAGCATCCAGCTAGGAAAGCTGCATGAAACGCGCTCCCCGGGGCCCGCCGCTATGAGCGTGCGCTGGCTTTCAATCGCGGCAGGGGAGCTGGGCATGGAAGGGAGCAGGGTGAGCTCAGATGCAGGCCAGGAGGTAGATGTTTTCCAGGAGAGGTTGTGCTAATGGTTAGAGCCGGGGGTGGCACCTCATTTTCGGTCAGGGGGCCACTGAGCCAGAGAAATAGCAGTGGGGAGCCACACAGGAGTGAGAAGCAAAAATTTAAAAAAAAAATCACCAAAGACCTTCACTGATGCAGCCCCGGCTCACCCAGCTCGGGGCACCAGGGCTACCCTGCATGCTCCGGCCCTGGGAGAGGGACACGGAGGCGCAGGGCTTCCTCCAGCAGTGGGGTGGGCCGGTACTCGCACTCCAGCCTCCTTGGGGCGGTTCTGAGGCTCAGAGACTTGTCGTGGGGCTGGAGCGCAAGCGCCGGCTCATCCTGCTGTGGGACGCGGGCGGAAGCCTTGAGCCTCGCTGGGGGCCGGATGCAGGGAAGCCAGGGGCTGGACGCGGCCCCCAGGCTGTAAGTTCTCCACCCCCGGCTTGGAGGAAAGGCCCAGGAGGAGCCCAGGACTGTCTCTCGCGCTGTCTCGCCGTGAGCAAGCGATTTCACCTCGCGCTTGGTGAAGAAGGGCACGATCCCTACCCCACCTTGGCGAGGCTGGAAGACTGAGTCTCCTGGAGAGCCTCTCCCGACAACAGCTGAGTCCGGTAGCGTGCCTGCACACCACTGCCCCCTGCTGGATGGAACCTCAGCACCTCCGCTGTGTGTCAGAGGCCCTGTATGGAACCTGCTCCTTTACCCAAATGCTAGGGGCCCGCGCCCTTGGGAAAAGAGGCTCGGAGATCCATCACCATGGTCCCAGGGAAGCCCCGAGCGAGTCTGCCTCGTGGGAAGGTTTGGGTGGGACTAAGAGGCCTTGTTACATTATCCGTGGAGGGGCAGAGAGGCAGGACTTTAGGGGATCTTTCTTCACCATCTGCAGCAGAGGAAGCCGCCAGCAAAAGGGGCCTGGGGAGCAGGGCTCTGGGCTCCTGCTGGGAGCGCTTCCCGGGGCTCAGGCTTTAGCCTTAATTGAGCTCACGCAATCCCATTCCCAGCCTGAGCGCCCGTGTGCGCTGGTTGTTCCTAGGCGCTCTCCTCCTAGGACTTCCAGCCCCTTGCTCCGGCTCTCTCCTGCTTCTGGGAGCCGTGGTGCCTTTGGCCCTCCTCAGCTGGGCCTCCTGAGACTGGCCTGCTCCGGTTGGTGGGGAGGGTCAGCACGCTAGCTCTGCCCTGCCCCTCGCTAGCGCATCCGCCTCCAACCCGAACGCGCCGCATCCCGCCTCTGACAAGCGTCTTACGACACCCTGGCCACAGCAGGATCCACCTTCCCTTCCCCTGGCCGGCGGCTCCCGACGACCCTGGAGCTGCTGCGCCCATTGGAGCCGCCAGCCGGGGGAGGCGCGCCGCGTCTGTGATGTATCCCGGGGGAGATTTCAAGCAGAAAGGAGTTTATTTTCCATTAGGGACATTGACCTCGCCGGGCCAGCGGCTTCTGAACACAAAGACAAAGCCGCAGGACAGGCAGGGAATGAGCAATCAGCGGGGACAAAGAGAATCCCGACTCCGACCACCGCGCAGAGATGAGGGTCGCTCGGCGGCGGAGCCGAGGTTTCAATGAACAGCGCTGGGGAGAGGGACGTGCCTGGCCGCCCCCGCTCCGGCCTGGACTCCCTATTCCAGGCATGTCGGTGTGTGTGTGGGGAGGGGAATTTATTGACCTGCTGCTTCCCCATCACAGTCTGAGCAGTTTCCTTAAAGCTTCGTGCCGGGAGGGGAGGGGAGAGAAGAGCAGGAATAAAACTGGCTGGTAATTAAGTGTCTTGAAGGGGCCTTTCCAGCCCGTCGGCGTGCGGGGAAGGGGCGGATGTTGGACCGTCGGCTTGCCTCTGCTGCACAGCAGCTCTGGAAGGCTGAGCGCTCTCCCCACACCAAGGCATCTCCCCCGCGCCCGGGAGCCCTTCGTCTTCCTCGCCTTCCTGCTCGGGGGTGCCGGGCCCGCCGGCGGCCTCGTCCTACCCCTCACAGCCCTTAAGCGTCCCTCGCTCTCATAGCAGGAACGAACACCATAGCTCCCCCACCCCACCTGAGGAGGGGGGTATCCCTGCGCCTCCCCCAACGCCCCTGGGAGGGGGCTGGCTCTCTAGCCATCGACACCTCCACTCCCTTCTTCTTCTGCGTCCATGTGACGGGGCGGTCCAGCCCCGCACCGGCCAAGGGAGGAGCAAACTGGGCAGGCCCCGCCCCCGCAGCAGTGCTGGGCATGCTCCAACTGCAAGCCAGATATAAAGGCCAGGGAGACAGCTCAGTTCGGGCTGGCCTCCGGGGAGGGAGGAACTCCTGCCCAACCTCCAAAGCCCCAGCCGGGCCCACTGCTACAGTCCCCGGGCTGAGCTCGACTGCAACACCGACCACGGTGGGCAGCCCGCCCAGCCACTGTTGACGCCCCCATCGATGCCTCCCCAGACGTCGGGCCCGCCAATGTCACGGCCACTGCCAACCCAGTGCCTGCCGGTGGGATCTCCGTCGGCCAGGGGGCTGGGGTAGGATGCAACCCAGGACAGGGGGCAGGAAAACCCCCGGCGGGCTCGGTGCATTTCAGGGAGAACTCCCCACCGAGCCAGTGGTGGGAACCACCCACCACTGATAGGGCCCTGGGTCAGGGCCCCCTACCCCATCCTCCCAGAGCCTGGACTAGGCCTCAGGGCCTGTGAGCGTAAAGGCTCGACCCCAGGGCCGAAGTGTGTGGGGCTGGGCACCCCGCCACAGTCCACCTCACGGAAAGAGCCCCACGACGGCTCCTCTAGGCACTGCCCCACAGCCTGAGGGGCCCTGCTTGGGCCTGGGAGCACCTCTCCCCTGCAGAGGCCACAGCGCTGAAAGGCGCCCCCAGGGTTCTCCACGCTCCAGCCTGCCTCCGCTCGCCCCCATCCCGTCCCCTCGGGACCCGGCCTCCCAGCCAGCACGGTTCCCTGCTCAGCCCGTGGTTTGGGGCCTCGTTATCAGAGCCCACGGCCGGTGTCGGCCCAGGGGAGACATCGCTCTCCGCTCCCTGGGCCTGCTGAGGCGGGCGGGTCGTTTCCTTTGTCTCTGGTTCGGCGCATCACTTCAGCCCAGCTCCGTCTAGGGATGCAGGCCTCTGATTCCCACAGGTGTCCATGGGAGTTAGGCACCTGTCCGGATCTGGGCCTTCCTCCCCCTTTCCTGGCACCACGTGGAGACGGAGGGCAGGTGGCCTGTTCCGAAGACAGCCAAGGCACTCTGAGGGGGCTCAGCCTCTCGCAGCTTTGGCACCTCCTGCTGTCCACACAGCAGCTTGGTCAGCGTCCAGCCCCGGCAGGACCAGAAATGCAGCTCCGAGGCATCTCTTCCTTAAGGCTGCCGCCAGAGCCCATGGCAGGTGGGCCCGCAGCCCTCCCCTGCCCGAGCAGCCACGAACAGGAGTAAGACACGCCCAAGTCCCCGCACCAGCAGTGGATTTGCTACCACGGCGCAGAAACGCACCCGCAGGTAGGCCCACACGAGACAAACTATTTCCGTGCAGACACGCCCAGCTGCATGCGTGAGGGCGGGCGGGCTCAGAGACACCGAGGGCGGCAGCGTCGACAATCCGTTGAAGCACAACACCGGGATTCACGAAAACCAAGTTCCGTCCCTACCTCTGCCCCACGAGACTCCGGGAAATAATGGCGCCGCTCTGCTTCCCAGCAGGTAAGAGGCTATAGTCATTCGTCTGTGTACAGTGTGTTGAGCTCCTCTGATGGAAGGTCCTAGAGTCAGGCAGAGTATTATATACTGAGGCTTTATTTTCCCATGTCTTTCCTTACAGTAGTCTCTCGATTTTCCGACCTAAATGGGACCGGAGGATGGTCGGATAGCGGAAATGTTGGATAATACGGAATACTAATAAAAAACGTGGGTACAAATATGTATAAACTCAATTTATTATTAATTCTAACGTTCTTATTCATCAATTCGTCACGTTGGCGAGTGGCACGTCGGATAAAACGGACTGTCAGATAAGCGAAGGTCAGAAAATCGAGACTCTTCTGTATTTGTGCGCCATCAGCACCAATAGGACCGGCCGCTGCTAGACGCACACAACTGCCATGGGGCACACGCAGCCACGAACGCACGCTCAGTACTTGCCGGCCCACCCATGCTGCACGCAGGCACAGTCCCGCATTCCCATATGGCCACCCTGGGACAGAGCCCTGCTCATGCGGGCGCCGCCGTGCACCAGCAATGCTCCTGGCAGCAGCTAGGGCTGGCTTCTCTCTGCCGAAGCTAGATTGAAAGTGGGGCTCTTTTTCTTGGTGCTCTGGATGCTCTCCGACAGTGCTTTGCTCTCTCACCTGAATTATTCACTGACTGTTAATCCCTTCCACGTTGCTTTAAACACTGGGCTTTGAAATCAAGAAACCTGGCACCCCTGACAGTGTTTATTTTGTGCCCCTCCCCGCCCTCCCTTCTGGATATGAATACTGAAAGAGGCGCACTGTTGTCGAATGCTCTGCTACCCTCTGCTGTTGATTGTACAGAAAGGAGCCGCTCTGGAAAGATTTCCACTCTCCTGGTTTCCAGCATAAAGCAGCTTCTCCCAGCATGTTACAGCAGCCTGTCTGGTTTCTCTATATAGGCTACGTCTACACTGCAGCGCAATTTCGGGATACCGGAGTATCCCGAAATAGCTATCCCGCATCTTCCCTGCAAGCCCATTACTTTGAAATATCACGGGTGCCCTATTCCGACATCCCTGTAAACCTCATTCTGCAAGGAGTAAGGGAGGTTTCGGAAGAGTGATCTATTTCGAAATAAACGCTGTGTAGACCACGCCAAATTTCGAAATAAGCTCTTTTGAAATAAGATCGAAATAAGATACGCAATTTGCAAAGCTCAAATTGTGTATCTAATTTCGCCCTACGATGCAGTGACCTAAGGCAGGAGGGGATTGTGCTCTGGGGTAGGGGATTGGGGTGTAGGGTCTGGGAGGTGTATGGGCTTAGAAGGGGGAGTTTGGCTTAAGGAGGGCTGAGGGCTGGAGGGAGAGAGGGGCTGGGGTGCCAGAGGCAGGCTCCGGGTAGGAGATTTACCTGTGGGATTCCTGACCAGCAGCCAAGACTATTTCTCAGGCTACAGAGCCTGAGGGGAGGTGGGATGGGTGCTTCGGTGTGTTGCCTGTTCTTGAAACAGGCAGCTCCCATTGGCCAGAAACCGGCCAATAGGATTGTGCTGTGGGCGGGAGCAGCCACGAAACACCACTGCCCCTCCCCTCCCCACTCTCAGTTTGAGACACACATATGGCCCTGCAGCCGCTTTTCTGAGTGGCATGCGAGGGAGGGCCAAGCAGGGGGGATGCCTGGGGGCTCCCTGCTGCGTCCACGGGCCGGATCCGGTGGCTTGGTGAGCCGGATCCAGCCCATGGGAGGTGTTTTGCCCAGGCCTGGCCTAGCCCTATTACACTGCATCTATTTAAAAATGGGTAAATCAAGGCCTTGAAGAACAAAGGTCGGGAACGACCTTACCTTGACTGAAAGAATAAACTAAACGGACACTTTTTTGCTCTCTGGCTACTAGCTGCTGAGGGAAGTGAGCTTCGTGGGGCCTTCCACAGATGGCCGATCCAGGGGCAAGGCTGGGCGAGGGAGGTGCACTGCTGCACCTTTAACTCCGCACTCCTTCTCTTCCACAGCCCCGCCAGGAGCTGCGCTAAGGGGGTTTCCTGTCCCGCGGGTTCACAAAAGCCTTTCTCTGGGGCTAGTCAGTGTAATAGATTTTGTTTTATGGTTGCAGCCAGCTACATTAACATACTTAATTCTATTAGGGTCTTGTGGATTATGTAATTATGACTGTGCCTAGTTTTGATTTTCTTTTAATTAATTAGTTTTGTTTACAGGCAGGCACATCTGCCTGAGCTCCCTTGGATCCCATCAGAAAGGAGATGGGATGTCTCCAAAGGGATGGGGGTGTTCTTTGGGCAGCTGACGTTACAATAAATGAATTGGGGGGGGGGGGAGGTTACACTTAAATGATTATTTCGGGGGGGCTGAGGGGCTCAGGGGTAGAGACTCTTTCACCCAAGTGCTGGTTTGAAGCCAAAGGAGCCTGAGAGCTGCTACCATGCGGGGTAGGGATAACATGAGGTGAACTGGCAAGTCTCAGGCCATTTCTCTGTGGATAAGGGTCCACATCACCCAGATTACTGAAAATTGCAGGAATTGGCAGCATTGTCAGAGAGCCCAAGTGCTGAGTAGGACACAGTGTGTGAACTCTCTAGGGACGGTCTTTCCAGCCAGGGCTGAGGCCCTGTGGCAGGGGGTCTGATGCTCAGATGCTGCCCTTGTGCTGGGGATAGAGGCCGGCAGTCTCCGGGGCTCGTAATCTTGCACGTCACACACGAAAGCTCAAAGCAGCTGCTCTTTCCCGGTCTCAGGTGCCGGGGCCTGGTGATGAATTGCTTGTCATGGCAGGTGGCGAGAGGAGCATGGTGAGTGCACGTTGGCAAAGGGACCAGAGCTGCAGTGCAAATATTGACACCCCCTCCTTCAGACCACGGGGCCAGAGACAGGTGAGCCAGACTGTCGGATCCTGGGATGCGATCCAGGCACCCCTCTAGCGCTCAGCACCGAGAGGACACAGATCAGTCTGGCAGAGTTAAGCGGAACAAACTGCTCACTGAGTTGCACCAGAACCCTGCCAAGTGCAAGGCGGAACTAGAGAATGCGGCTAATTCCCAGTTCGGTTCCACGGCCCAGCCAATGCAAATGTCTTCCTGTTGCGGCCGGATTCTGCAATACCCTGGATTTTTTGCTGTGAAGAACCCCGAGAGGCTGGCTCTCTTCTTCCACAGGAGGGCAGCAAAGTGTTGCATGTTCAAAGGCTTGGGGACACCAGACACAGCTCACACCAGACATAACAGAGACCCTTGCAGTACACCTTGGAAGGGTGCCCTCTGCGATTGCCCTCCCTCCCTTCCCCCTTGGGCCTCACGTGCGTCACAGGGCCTCTCCTTTCAGCAGAGAAGGGCTAGATGTGACTCCAGCCTGCAGTCACAAAGCTGCTTCAGGCAGAGGACTAGATGAGGTTTAATTGGAGGCTGTTCCCCACCGCCACCACCACCCTGGATTCCCTGTAGGGCAGCCACCATCCACGTTTAACACTGCAGACATAGCAGTACTACTGCAATTGCATGTTCAGAGTGGACAACTCCCATCAAAGGGCCAGGTATGGGGTTAATTTGTGTGCACACGTTTAAAACCAGGCTCTGAGATTAAAATATAACAACCAACGGACCAGTCTGTGGTGTGACAGACAAAACAGGGGTCTGTGGCCCAAGGTTCTAATTAGGAATGCAGGAGTGTAGCCATTTAAATGCTTACATGAATGGCTACACAGCTACATGCATTTCGGCTCCCGGGGAACCATCTGCCGCCCTGTGCTGTTGACTCAGTATCAGAAGCAGCAGCATGGGACAGCAATCAGATTCCCGAGAGCAGGGTGGTGGGTAGGAGCCGGTGCACACCAGCATGCACCAGCTAGGAGGGAACTGGCCCCATGTGTAATCGTGTAACAGCAGTTACACTGTTAATCAATCACATGCATTTTAACATCCCTGGTTCTAATCCCTGCTCCGCCCCAGACTCATACTTGCAGCACAGGCCCATAACAGCACGACTCCAACTAAACTTGATGTTCAGCACTTCTGAAAACAGGGTGCACCATTGGCTAAAACTGGCCACATTCCCTCGAACCCCACACTTCCTTTCTCTGTTAACAGGCACAGCAATCACACCCACTCTATAAAATGCCTGGAGATTCTATAATAAACAGTGGGTCTGATCAGGCTCGCTGGGTCTGATCTCTCTCCTGAGAGGCCTATTAGCTCAGCCACAGTGCAATTTCCACCCTGTCTGCAACAGCAAGCTTGAGTCAGACAGTTTTGCCGCTCTCCCGCGCAGCCTTTGCTCTGGTGAGTAGGAGGTGGAGCAGGCAGGAATTGACACCAGACATTTGGGCTGAGAAACACTTACCGCTTAATCGGAGCATTTCCTGGTATCAGAGGGGCCGCCTGCTTTGTTTACTATCTCATGACACAGAGCTCGGTGCCATCTGGATACCGTACAAGGAAGTGAGATAAGTTTGTAGGCAGGGAGGGGAGAATTTCTCTAAGGCACTTGAAAGCAGCTGGGAGTTCTTACAAAGATTTAACGTTCTTGCTGGCTCATTGCAAGTGGGAGTTTGCTCTTAACATGTCTATACGCTACTTCTTTCTGTGAGCAAGGAGCCTCTGTGTATCTCTTGGGTACAGCCTGGTTCTAAACTCAGCAGCAAAATCCTTAAGTCAATTACAGGCAACCTCTTGTAAACACCCAAACTCAGTCTCTGTTGCAGAAAAAATAATGGCTCATCATGCCAGTTCTGCAAAGCTTCAAAATGACAAAGCAAGAGCAGGCAAATATTAGCGGCGTGGGAGCAGATGGGGTTTGAAGGAAGAGGGACAGAAGATCCGAAGCAGAAAAAAATGAAAAGGCGATGACAGTATGGGTAAGAGTTCCAATGCTTAAAGCAAAGACAAGCTGCATGTGCCTTCAGGTCTAAGGATGCAGGAGCATGGAGACCATGTTTGCGCTGGGAGGATAGTACAATACTGTGCATGAGTGTACAAGTAGTCCTGTCGCACCGCAGAGACTAACAAAAATATATATAGTATCACTAGCTTTCATGGGAAAGCTCATCTGAAGAAGTGGGTTTTGCCCATTAAAACTCATGATGCTGTATCTATTTTGTTAATCTCTAAGGGTACTTCTACACACAGGGCCAAAGCCGAAATAAGCGACACAACTTGAGTACATATTGAGTAGATTAAGTCAGAATAGTTTAGTTCGGCTTTTGGTACTGTCTGCTCAGCAGGAAGTCTGAGAAATAACACTCTTCCTCCGACTTCCCTTACTCCTTGCAAAATGAGGGTTACAGGAAACAGAGTAAAAAGTCCTTCAGTTCAACATTATTTTGACATTATGTCGAAATAACTGCTTGTAGTGTAGATGTGTTACACTATGTTATTTCAGAATAACATCACACTGCTGTGCTGATGTACCCTAAGGTACCACAGGACTACTTGTTTTTAAAGTTACAGACTAACACGGCTACCCCCCCCCCCCAGACTTTTTAACGTGTGCGCACAGACAGACATGGGAAAACGGGGCTTTATCGTGCCTCTCTGGCCCAGGTTGGAGAAAAGTGTTGTGTCACACCACACAAAGGAAGCTGTTGCTGACACGGAGTGTGTTGGTGTGGATTTCAATGAGACAAGAATTTTACTCACAGTCTTCAAGAGGGCTACGTAACAGAGAAAGAAGGCAAGAGAAGGTTCTTAAAAGCACAGGGTTAAATTCTGTTTTCAGTTACACCAGTAGATGTGGAGTAACACTAGCGATGACAATGGAATCACTTCAGACACACACCATTATTAAGGCAGAACTAGAGTTACACCTGTGAAATGAACTAGCTTAAAAGACCAAATCTTCCATTGGCATAAGCTATCGTAGGCCCTTGTTATGCCAATTTACACAACCGAGACTTTGGTCCCACATCACTAAAACAAAATGAAAACTCAATTTAAAAGCCGTAACGCCAAATAGCTTCATTTTAAAGAGTGAATGGCATATTAAATGGCATATTAAAGATGTTGTTCATTATCATATATATTAAACAACCAGTGATAGTTCAAGTTAAAGGCACGTGCGCCCACATTTTGGGACTGGACCTTGCCGGATTAGAAATCTGCCCATGCCCCCCTCCTTTTGTAACTAACAGGGAATGGGAAAAGTGAGGGGATTTTAAACGTGGGAATGTATTTTTCTTTTTCTCATTGAACTGGAAAAGTGAAAGCAGCCTGATAAGTTTCATGTCGATTTCTCACCCACTACCACCAGGCACTATGTTTTGATTTCCAACACTGTAGGGAAAGGTGGGCTCCCAGAGGACCCTTCAAATCCATGCATGTCCAGTGCTTCAGGGAACTGTAGGGGAAGTACACGGGGTCCAGGGTAGAAGAGGGCCTGATTCGTAGCCTACGGACATCAATGAGAGTCTTTCCATTCACCTCAGTGGGTTCTGGATCAGGTCCACGCAACCCAAGTGTGCATATGGGGCACTAATGTAGTAAAAACAGACAGGCTAACCTGGACACACTGAGCTGTAGGTGCTTATGCTATCCCATTGGGGCAATTACTAATAGGTGAATTCTCAGCGCAGGCCCAGCCTTGATATTTCTCAGCACAGCTTTCCAGTGGGACCTGCTGCCGGCAATTATCTCAACAGTAGTTGCAATGTTCTGTTTACAGAAGCTGCTTGTTCTTTTGTGTGTCTTAGTAGCCCACCTTATGGATGTCATGGGAGATGATTCAGAAGCAAACGCACACAGAGAGGAAACAGGAATGACAAAGGCCCAGAGGCGTTATCAGAGGGGCTTAGGACCCACTAAAAATGAACTGAGTAGCTTGGTTGCCCAACGACTGGGGGAAGGGAGACGTGATAACAGCCTATAAGTATTTGGGAGGTCTGAACACCACAGGACCATCAGTCAGTGAATATGGAATGGAGGAGGAAGACTGGGAAGAAATAAGATGATATTAAGAAAACCGAGGCTAAATATTAGGGAAAAAATTCCTTCATGTCAAACTGTAACAATGTGCCATGTATGGGGGATACAAGGTAGATGCACCATGCACTGCGATGCAAAACTATTTATTCTTTTGTCTCGCCCTGTGTTTGATCTCTTTCTGTTAACACAGTTGTCTAAACAAAAATCTTTGTCTATATGGGACACTAAAACCAAGTTAAAACAATGCCATCTACAAATTCTGCCGGGCAACAGCGCTGTCAGAAATCCACCCTGACAAATGTTTTCAAATCTAGCTGTAACCAGTTCTGCTCCAAATTTGCCCAGAACCTCTCAATGACCGTTCTCTGCATCTCTTTTTAAAATAACTACTAAAGGATCTTAATTACTCAAACATTTTTAAACAATGCAAGAATCATACCATAAAAACGGAGTAATCCACCTTGCTTGCTATGATTCTAATTGCAAGTCACATCTGAATCCAATCTAGATTTGAATTCAGTCTCCAGTGTTACTGTGCAGTGATGGTTACTGGTCAAAAAACAAGTACAATACATTAAAAAAATCTGTCACGGTATAATGTAAAATAACCGCCTGTATCACAGGTGCGTCTAACAACCAGCACCCATCTTCTGTGGAAAATCTGGATTCTTGCACCCTGCATCAATATTTTTTAAGATACCGTAAGTACTCTAATAGACTAAACAGTTTTTTGCAACCGCTGGTGAAGATAAAGCCAGTAACACCTCAACAGCAAGTCCCTTCCCACCAGTGGAAGAAACTACTTATGCTCAATATAATTGAAAAACAGTCATATAAAAGCCGTTAGTACACGGCCAACCTCCAGCCAGAGCTGGGTGTAATTAAAAAAAAAATCTCTCTTCTTTCAGTAGCACATTATTTCTCAGTATGCCTCAAATCTGCCTCCTTCCCCACTTTTCTTAGTGCACAGTACTTCCTTGTCAAGCTTCCCCTCCTCCAAATGTGCAGGGAAATGACCAAAAAAATTTTTTCAACAGCCACAGAAGGCAGAGTGGCCAGAAAACAGCTTACACCGAGTAATCATAACACTTGCCCTACATCTCCCATTCCAATCAATATTTGGCCTTGGCATGTGGTTGCTGATATATTTAGAGAGCTGCTCATTATTCCAAATATACATGAACTAATGTTGTAAGGCTTCTTTCCTCAATCTATCCACAACTCTCACAAATTTGTGGGAGACTGCTGTAAATGCCAGAGGTTGAAGCTTTTAAGATGAGTTGCAATCGCGTTACGATTATGCTGCTTTCGTGTTGGAAATACACTCTCATCAATTTGACAGATGATTCTCTGTGGTGCTCCATAGGGGGCGTGGAGTAATTAACAACCAGGAGGAGGATACGCAGGTCCACAAAAGGGAGGAAGAGTCAACTGAGACTGGGGATACACACCACTTTCCTGCTGGACGGGTGGAAACGTGGCTCCTCCAACAATCTGAGATTCCCTGAGTGCGGCTGCCTGCAGGGATGCAGTAAGATCTAACGAAGGATGCGAAAAAAGAGTCTGATTCTGAATCTGTGAATTCAGCTGCACCAGTGCCTCCAGATGCTGAATCAGAGACAAGGCCTCCTCCACGGGAACCTCTGGATTGGAGTCACCAGTTGCAGCATGACTTTGAAGGTCAGAGGTAGCAGAAGGTTCATGGGAAACAAGCTGGGGCACAGATGGTACCTGGGATGGTCCTCCAGAAGATGTAACTCCAGGACACAACATACTTGATAACTGCTGAATATCTAACACACTGGCACTAAAGGCAACATTGCCACTACAGTCGTGTGAGCATAAGGAGCATGAAGACAATGGGCCAAGGTTCCAGTACTGTGATGGGGCTGGCCCTGCATCAGCATGAAACGTCGTATGTCCCCCCATCATATTCTGCTGCCATCCCAACGATTCCTGAGCCGTGGCGTAGGATTGCTCTCCCATCCAGGGGAAGCTGCTAAATGAATGGAAAGCGCAATCCTGCATGGATTGATTAGGTTCCTCCTTGCTGTTTTGACAGCATGAAGATGATGCTCCATGGCATGGCCCTCCATTTAAGACTTCACCCATTGCCATATTGAGAGCAAAGACATTATTGGTTGTCAGAGGTTCCTGGCTGTGAGAAACTGCTGGAGGATACTTGTCCCTAGACAGACAATTACCTGTGAATGCCCTGGAAGGTACCTGTTGAAATGTTTCAGCCAGCTGGGCGCTTCCAGAACTGTCCAAAGGAGGTGAAATACATTTGGTAACAAGGGTATCTTTAAAAGTCACTGTCTTTCTTTTTGTTTTCCTTAAGAGCCCTGTACCATTTGCAGAGTGGTCATCTGAGGCTTTCTTTGGAAGAATCAGTCCCAGTAATAAGCAAGAGTGATTTGCATCAAGACCTATTAAACGAACAAAAAATTGCGTTAATGGAAGATTTTTCCACATTGTATGCTGGAATCTTTCTAACCATGCAAATCCTTAGGTACTGTCACACTCTTTACTGAATACTTACAGAAACAAAATTCTCACTCAGCCAAATCCTAATTTTTTTTAGCTCTGTGAACATTTTCTGCATTACACTGAGATTTAATTTTTTTTTCTTCATCCACAGTTGAGCAACTGCATTCAATGATTAGGGCCAATATTAAAAGGGACATTAACCTTGCCTCTGAAATTGGCCTCTGAAAGCATGCTGGTTTTGGCAGGCTTGTTTTCACACATTAAGTCTTGGGCATGCAAAAGGGTGGATTTGTGCACGTGGTGTTACAAACTATATGTGCAAATCAAATAATTCATTACCTGCAGTTGATGAATGCAAATCCAAGTTTTTGCATGGATATAATAATATGTATGTGCAAATATTTTTATGCACAAAATTGCAGGTGCAACTTTAGAGACAACTTTAGAAAAATTTGCCCTTTTTTGCCCCCATCTAGGTCAAAAGGAGAATTAAAAGAATTCAATAAATATACTGCTCTCAAAGGTGAATTAGAGTATGTCTACACTACAACCCTAGTTCGAACTAGGGTGGTTAATGTAGTCATTCAAAGTTGCAAATGAAGCCCGGGATTTAAATATCCCGGGCTTCATTTGCATCTTGCCGGGCGCCGCCATTTTTAAATCCCTGTTAGTTCGAATTAGGCTTTCTAATTCGAACTACCGGTAAACCTCGTTCCACCTCGTTCCTCGCACTATCTACTCCGTGCCGCATGTAGCTGCGGGCACGGAGTCCGCACTAACGGGGATTTAAAAATGGTGGTGCCCGGCAAGGTGCAAATGAAGCCCAGGATATTTAAATCCTGGGCTTCATTTGCAACTTTGAATGACTACATTAACCACCCTAGTTCGAACTAGGGTGGTAGTGTAGACATACCCTTATGTATTTCTTTCTCAAATGAAACACTGACACAAATCACATAAATTCACTTTACATCAGAAAGTATAACTTCTGTTCTGTTTGAAAATAGGTCATTCCTATTATTTTATGATGTGTGGCTGACCACTGTTAAAAACAAGGCAATTCTGCTAAAGATGAACTGCAATTTTCAAGACCGTGGTTTGTAGCTGGGTAGCCAATTCTCCTGCATTGTACAATGGCTGAAAAAAAATACAGCCTGTTTCATATAGCCCAGGAGACACATAGCCTCTTGGTCTTGTCCTAGCTTGATGGCAGAGCTCTGGACTGATCCAGATTAGAGTCACAAAAGTAACACCATTTATAATTAAAACTATCTGCTTCTCCATGACAACTGAGTTCCCACTTGTCTGAGCAGTGACACAGATGCCAGGTCAATCACCAACGGATTCTGCTGCCGCTCAGAGATTGTTCTGCCAATGATTACTGGAAAATGTAACCAGTTTCCAGCCTGGCTTCAAGTTTGCACTGAGTGCGATTACCTGATATGGAGATTATGTGATGTTACATCATGTGATGGAGGTAGGACAGGGATTAGCTGCAGCTGACAAATGACATTTCACAAGATGAGTAGCGGTGTGGGAACAAACAGTTATGTGACAAGGGGTTACGTGAGTTTACATCCTAATGTGTAGCAGGAAAGTGCCAGGCATTTCATCAGTTATATGTGGCCATTACCTCAGGCCACGTGACACGAAGCTGGGCAGGGAAAGAAAATGTCACAGGAATTAGGGCAATGTGGAATTACTGGGCTTGATTTGCCGTCTATTCACTCCCATTTTATATTGCTGTCCATCCATTAATTTCAAAGGAGTTACTCCAAATTTACACCGGCACAAGGTGAATCAGCGCCACTGGCTCTCTGTTGTTTCATATGTGGTAACACAGGGTTATAGATTTCCAAGCATCCCAACATACAACTACCTATATTTCAAGTGCTTTTTCCTATCACAAAGGACATGTCAGTGCACCACCCTACTTTTCAAATCTGCCTTTCATTGAGAAATACAGCCCCTTGCTTTCTGACACCCTGAAAAGCTATGGATTATATTAAACTGAATTATTTATAGCCCTGGAACTAGTGATCTTCAATTTAAAGGCAGCAAGTTATTTCACTGAGCAAGTTATTTCACTGAGCTGAGGTACACACCGGAAAGGTGTGTACCTGTTTCAAATCCATAGCCTGTTTCAAATCCATACCTGGGCCACCAAGTGGGTGGAATTTGGCAGGTACTGGCTGGAAGGCTGGCAGTGGTACCATGAACATTTCCATCTGGTTGCTGTCCACAATGCCATATCTCTGTTTGTTGTTCAAATAGGAGTACAGCATGTTGTAAGCGCTGAAGTCTTTAGTTATGGTAGGGCAGAACTGTATCACGCTCATCTCCTAAACAAATACAAGAAGGAGACTGTGTGACTGCCTGAAAACACTGTTCATCGAGTAGTAAATAAGTAAAAAAGACTGAAAAACACAAGGCATCTAGGAACTTGCTTGTAGGAGGGACTCAAGCTTAATCTTATTTGAGAGGCGCTCCAGTTCCTTTATATGCTTCACTCGCTGCGTTTTGGCAAGTTGAACAGCATTCATCTCTCACGCAACCTACAAATCAGATTTTGGGGCATGGAAACAATCTGGTGGATTCTACATTCTGCCTGGATAACACAAGAGTATGAACACACTCAGGAGAGAGAGACTGGCATAGACAGAGATCTTACCTACCATATGGTAAAGGCAATTTTTACCTATAGATGGTACATCGCTGAATTGTATCCGATCAGTTCACACCATTGGGACTGATGCGAAACTCCCTGAAGTCAGTGCAAAGACTTCCAGACATTTCAATGGGCTTTGGAGTATGCCTTTAGGCATCTTCCATCCATGTTACACGGAGATATACATAGTCCAGTTTATCAACCTCGTTTCAGAACAAGAGCGGTAAATAGCTACAATTCTTGAACCCAGTGATTGTTGCCAGCTTTCCGAACCGCTCAAGACCAGGGCCTAAATACTATTAACTTTAACACTTAAAAGGACAGAATGTCTTTTGTTTCAGTCCATCCCAAATATCATTCCACCCAACTCATTCAAACTGTCCCTGCTGATAGGAAAGTGCAACTTTCCAAAGGCACATTTTCAAACATGTAAAGGTGACCGCCATTTGAGCTGCATGAAGGCAAGGCTGCTTCTCGTGAAGAGCAGTGGGATTCTCCTGTGATGAAAGGTTTAAGGGTTATTATTGCACTAACTCAGCTCTTCTGATATCTTGGTGCACAGGCTGAAGGTATCAGGATATGCTTACAAGTCAGTTTAGTGCTTGACAAATCATCCTCAATCCCTGAACACAAGAACCTTTTGAAAGGATACCTTGGCTTCAGCTGGCCATATGCTCTCTAAATAATCCCAGACGTCCTCCGGGAGAATACAGCCCCTCGACTGAATCAGCTCTGGTAAAGCCTGTACAAACCAGAAAGCAAATATGATTATAATTTATTACTTGATATTCTGCAGACTTTACAACCCTGGAACCAGTGATCCTCAATTGAAAGGCACCAAGTTATTTCGCTGAGCCTCTCTGGGGTGCACATCAGAAAGGGAAGCCATCTTGTTTCAAATCCATACCTGGGCCATCAAGTGGATGGAATTTGGCAGGCATCTACTCGGGCAATCCCTTATTAAGATCATTATTTGTTATTAATAATTATTTTTTCACATTTATAAAGGCCTCATTCCAAGGTTCTAGGGATGAAAATCCCATTTAAAATGTTAACCGGTTAAACTACATGTTTAACTAGTTAATCAGCCCGCTGCATCACACCGCAGGCGAGGGTCCACCGCACCGCACCATGAGCAATAGACTAGATGCTACAACTAGTCTTTTCCACATTTAATTCCTATGATCCTGCCATTCCACAGCAGTAAACACATGAAAAGTCAATTCAAAATCCATAGTCCCAAATCTATGGGGGTTCAACTGGAGTTGAGCATAAAATCCTTCAGATCACTGCAAATTATCCAGGCACCTAGCTAATCCTATGACATCTCATAAATGTTTTCCCCTTTCTTGTTGTCCTATCCATAAGTCAAATGTTGAAGTCCTTAATCAGCTCTTATTTAGGCAAATTCCTACTGGTTTCAGTCAGAGTTTGCATGAGGAACAGATGAGTAATAACTGCATAAGGACCACAGGATTTGGGTCTACAGTATGAAAATGTGTGACATAACATGATGGAAGAACTTGAGCTTTGATGCCTGGTCTGTGGAATACCACATGAAATGTGTGGTATTTTATTAAATACACAGTTTTGTTGGCATAGACAATCCCTCCTGTTATATAAAACAAAACAAGGGTCATACTTGAATGAGGGAAGTGCTGTAGCCTGAAACAGGATATGCTTTTGCCGCAAACTGTTTAATGCTGAACATCTGAATGAATCCTTCCCACAGCACAGTGTCCTTGGCCTGTCTCTGTAGCCCTGGATTCTTCTTGAGGTTGTCAGTTGAGGCATGCCTAAAACAGAATATGTTTGTGTGTATTACTGTTTTCCTGGGAAGAGATTTTGCATGCAGAAAAAGGCTAGAAGAGAAACACTGCATCCTGGGACTTCAAGGGAATTCTAAGAAGTTTAAAGTGGGGATTGTAGGCTCCTGTGTAGGGATGTTACATTTCCATTAATCAGCTAACCGAGTAGTCAATGGAAGAGATGCAGCTCTTACTACATTTAAAAGGCAGAGGTGCAACTGGGAACCCAAGATGAGTGCTTGGGTCCCTACTCATCCTGGGTTCCTGATGTGCCGCCTCTGCCTTTGAAATGTAGCAGATGAGTTCAGGGCCTATTCCTCCAAACTGATCTGACATCCTCCCTTTTAAGAAACCACCCATCCATAAGCTTGACAAGTAGTCTGGTTGGGTCTGATTATGCCCAGAGGAGCTCTTTAACCTTTTCTTCACCATGGTGGGGGGGGGCTGGGTCTGTCCACCATATCAACCTACATCTCCCACTCCTGTAATGTAACTTGCCAGTTTATTTCAAGAAGCTTTGGTTTCAACTCTTCCTGAATTGCATAACTACAGAAGTTCTTAGCCCTTTTTAAAATCCATCTATGGACAGTAGAGAATATCCAGGCCAGATGTTACAACAAAAAGCACAGCACAGTAAGATAAAACACTTTCCCTCCACATTCCCACACAGACCTGCCCTTCTCCAAATGTCTTCTCCCTTTCTCTGAACAGACAGTGGTTGAATGCAACCTGGAGCTGCCTTCTGCTTTCTTCTTTGAGGATGACTTGCTCCGTGGTGGGTTGAAACCTCTCTCGCCATCCGGAGCCATCCTTCCTGGGAAGTCAGAGAAAACAATGATGGTTTTGTACTTTCTGATGCCAAGAGAAAGAACACTGTTATTACATGGTGTGTTGCCATTTCAATGAGAAGAGGTGAAACAAATACAGAAGTAGTTTTGGATTGACACCTTTTACTGTGTACAGGACCAGCCCAAGCCCTTTTGGCGCCCTGGGCCTGGGCGCGCGGTGCCACCCCCGGGCACCCCCTGGGGCGCATGGCGCATGTTCTGCCCAGCCCAGCCCAGCCAGCACGTGTGCCAGGCCCCGCAGCTCTGGGGGAAGGGCGCTGCTGTCTGGCACCGCGGGGCCAGTGCTGCGGGAGCCGGGCGCGGGGCGCCTGATGGCTGCTGTAAGGGACACCGCGCGCCCCCCCATCGGTTGGCGCCCCAGACAGCTGCCCAGCTCGCCCATGCCTGAGTCTGGCCCTGACTGTGAGCCAGCGAGCATAAGATCCTAGCTATACTGCCCTTGTTGTTTACAGGCCACAAACTCATCCCTGCTGCCTACATCTGGCTTGAAAAGGGCTGGCACTAGCGGTGAGGAATAAAACTCTTTCCTCGGTCTCTAGCCTGATTGTGAGTCCTGCTGACTTCTCTCCAGATCTCCCCACTTTTTTTGCCTGTATGTCATAATTTTTACAGTTCAATTTTGTGACCATGAGAGTGACAGACTAATAACATTAGTGTGAACCAGGCACCATCTGATGCTAGTAATGTACAAACTACCAACACGCCACATTCCTCAGGAAGGAATTCACTACTAATTCAGTCCCAGGCCACTTGAACAATTCTACCAAGTTGCAGGATGGAGTTGTGATATGGAGAAAGTTTACACGGAACAGAATTTGAACTGAAATCTCCAAGGCTAACCAACCAAATCCCTTCTCCCAGCTTACTTACCTGTACAGATAAGGCAGTCTGGGTCCAGTAAGTGACTCCTGTGCTGGTCTGTGGTGTCTCTTTTGGATTCTGTAGTGGGCTTGGAAATAGGTCTCTTGTCTATACATAGCACTGAACCCTAAGTGGAATGTATGACAGTCATTAGCATGTTAGAATTCATTCATATGGAGCCTATGCCTCCTAACAGCCTTATAGGAAATGATGGAGGAGTATCTAGTCACGCTCTTCTCATTCATCTGCTGGTGTCATCTATGACCTCTAGAAGAAAGACGGGAGGAGGTTCCACTCCCACCGTGAAAAATGCTGATTTCCAGATCTTTCAAAGAAGCCCATGGCCAATCAACACCAACTGGGGCTGGCTTCCTCTTCTTTCAGGAGCTATAAGTTAGCCATAGCCTCTTGCTGAAGTAATGGAGACACGACACATATCCCTTTATGATAAACCAGAACAGTACAATACAATTGTACAAAAAGCTGCTGACCGAATATAGCTCACAGCTCTACTGAAGCCCTTTAAAAAAGTCAAACTGGATGAATTTTTACTCTTATACTGATGAAAGACTGGTTATCAGGGACCCTTCTTTTGTTCTACATTTGCACAGTACCTAGCACAATGGGTCCTGGCATGCAATTAGGGCTCCCAGGCACTACAATAATACAAATAACAATAATAGACAGGCAGGGGTGGATGAGAGTACCGCGGGGCCCAGGGCAGCAAAATTTCATGGGGCCCCCCCTTTGACACAGCACATGCGCCATGGCGCCACGGTGCATGCGCGGGGCTTCGGGAAGCACGGGGCCCGGGGCAGCCGCCCCGCTTGCCCTGCCCTAAATCCGCCGCTGTAGACAGGAATCCTCCATCGCACAGAAAAGCAGTGTGCAAGCTTCCTTATCTCAACGAAGATCTGAAGTCCCCCTCCCCCATATTCTACTCCAGAGTTTCTACTGACCCGTCACTACAGACTGTAAATATCCACCATGGCCTTGAACAATAACATCAATTTGTTTCTTTGTGACTTTAATCAAGTCACATTTGTTTTCCTTGTGACTTTGAACTGACAGCAGAGATGGAATCTTTTGCATTAATCCATTATACCAGCTAGCCCACCACTCCCATCAACCTACTGCTTTGAAACCCAGCTACACTAAGATTCAGACACCGGCTGGTTTTACCCACCTATATATTTCCCTTCAATTTTCCCTCATGCCTTCACATACAAGACCCCTGTTGAATCTGGCCACCTACTCACATATAGGTCTTCCAAAGTAAAGTCCTCATCCACCTCATTGTGTATCTCTATTTCCCCTTTGTGGGTCAGTTTTGTGGGGCAACATCTTGGTGGTTCTCGCTGCTGTTTCTCTATCACCTCCAGCACCTGGAAGAACCGCATTGAACAGAGAGAGCTAAGCAGACATGTTTTGGACAAGGACTCTCTCAAGAAAATACACGTCATAAGGAATTAACTAGGCAAAAGCCAAAATGGAAATGCAAACAGTGGATTTAAAGAGAAGGGGTTTCAAAGGTAAAGTCCTTCTCTTAGTGAAACAACAGAAGGGAATTCTAGCTAACCCCAAGGTAAATACAACAGCAGTACATCCCTCCCCTGGTGACATGCCTCAAACTTGACTTGGAGACCATCACAAGGCTAAAAAGGAAATTCAATATCCATGAATAGTTCAGTGCTTGGCTTCCTTGCAGAGTCTAGTCAACAAGGCTGCTATTTAGTATCAATAATTATGCCAGTATTTGTGATGTGGTCCTTGCCCATTAGGTACAGGACAGAGACCATAACATTCATCTCCTGCAGGCAATCAAATAGCTGCCTGATTTACCAACTTTCAGTCAACAACAGCCTCAGCTACATTTGAACTGGTGATTAGCGGCAAAAAGTCTGTCCCCACTGCCTGTCCCCTGACCCATCCTTTTCTCAATATGGTCATTCATCTAATCTGCATCAGGAAATGCAAAAGTATGACACTGTTCACTAGTCCTCTATTTGGAGGGTGAAATCACTGCTTTGTGAATGTAAGCCTCACAGTGTCATAGAAAGAGGGAAGCCGGGAAACAAATTACTTCTATGACGGGTACACTCACCCATGCTGGGCAAGGGAGGATTAACCCTGCATCGAACCTGAGAAAGCCACGCCCTTTACGCCTTCCTGGGCACTCTCCGGACGCACTGGTAAAAAGCGAGCAGCTCAGCTCAACTGGGGCTGATTAGTGGAGGGAGAGGATGAACTCTGCCTGCTCCTGGCAAACCACTGCTGAAACCCTGGCTGAAGGCACGGTGCTCCTGGAGTTTGGAGGCATCAAGGAGTGGGCAGCCCATGGACCTGGAAGGCGAGACGGAGGCCTGCACTGCACCTATGTGCATGGTGGCAGGAAGCAGCCCACGGGAAGGTCATGGCTAATTAATGAGTGAGCTGGTGCTAGGGAGTCAATGTGTTTTCCCTACTGACTCAGTGATGGAAGCTAATAGGGCCCTGGTCTGGGGTCCAGTGGAGAGAGAGGGCCTGGACACCTGGCTGGGGGATGTAATCCCCTCCCCTTTCTCCTGCCTCTAACCAAGGAGATGCACTGCCCTGCACGCTGGGGTGAGCTTACTGATGTGGGCTAGTAAGCTGTACTGTCTCATGGCTGACAGCGAACGTACACCCTAGTTGGGGAGGGAGGGAACAAAACTGGAATTGATGTTCCCTTATTCCCTAAAGGAGACAGATGCATTTCCCCCGCACTAGGTGTGGTCTTCTTCAACAGTGCCACAACTCTCCTTCCTATTGCATTGGTAAGGAAAGAGTGTTGAACTTTTTTCTAATTTTCCTCTTGTAAAAGTTTTAGGAAGTTACAGTAAATGTGCAATTAAAGCATCAAGGATGTGTCTACACAGCAGCGTTATTTCAGAATAATGGCCATTATTCCAAAATAGCAATGTGAGCATCTACACATCAATTCTGTTATTTCAAACTAAATTTGAAATAACGGATGGCTTATTCCAACTTCTGTAAACCTCATTCCATGAGGAAAACCCCTATTCTGAAATAGCATGTCTACATTAGGGAAGCCTGTCTCAGACTAATTTTGAAGCTTCCCTGTAGTGTAGACGCACTATTTCATAATAAGGTATTTTGGAGTATTTCTCCCGGAACAGCTAATTTTGAAATAAGCATGCAGTGTAGACATACCCGAAGTCTATTAGCCAAACTTTCTTCTTATTTTTTAATAGTCTAAATCAGTGGCCCCCAACGTGGTGCCGGCAGGCGCCATGACGACTGTCGGGGCATTTATGTGTGCCTGGCAAGTGCTCGGGGCAAGCTCTGCCCCGGGCACACAGCGCATGCACGGTGCTGGCCCCGGGTGCATAGGTGGCCCCGCCCGCGGGCATACAGTGAATGGGTGGCCCCACACCCAGGCACATGGTGCATGGGAAGCACCAGACCTATGTGTGCGGTGAATGGGTGGCCCCGACCCCGGTGCGAATTGGCAGCCCCGCCCCCAGACGCACAGCACATGGGGTAGCTGGCCCCGGGCCACGGTGCATGCGGGGGGGAACGGGAGCGGTCCCGCCCCTGGGCACCTGGCAGCTCCAAAAGGTTGGGGACCACTGGTCTAAATCATACTTGGGCCCAGTCAGCAATAAAGGGTGCCGTTTTCATACTGTAATTTCTTTGGTTTAGATCACCTCTGTATCTTTCACAGAACAAGGCCCAGCAAAAGCATCACAAAGAGCCCTTTGGGAAAAGGGGGTGATACGACACTTATCCCTCTCTCAGCTGCACTGGGATGACTTACATGTTTGCTCTCCTTAGCTCTCCACTCTGCCAGCTCCTTTGGTGCCATCTCCAGTGAATTCATTTGAACAAGACACTGGGGGGAAACCTCTCCAAGGACTACTTGGTGGAAGAGGAGCTGAAAGAAAAAAAGAAGGGCATGCTGCTCTTGAGAGAACAATGGCCACAAATACACATCCACTCTTCTCCTAAAGATCCCTCTTTCTCTCACTAAAGTTTATTTCAGAGTAACAGTACACAGGAAATGAAGGCCAATGCTCAGAAGGACTGAACTTGGATTGCTTGTGTCATGCCTGGACAGCCTAGGTTTTGCAGCAACATTTATGCATGCATTTGAACTTCTCTCTCCTTCCATACATCAGGCTTACCTGCCAGAGATGCACATCAATGCAGGCCTTATGCGACGTGCTACACAGAAGATAAAGATACTCAGATGTTTCACACTGACCAAATGTCTATACACTTACAAAGGATGATGGCTAGGGGAAGGTAGGCATGGCAAGTGCCACCAGTGATGAAAGATGAAGCGAAATCTCAAAATCCTGGACAAGACCTAAATAAAGGAATTCCTGGATGTGCAATGGCATAGCCTTCCACCATCAGTGAATACAACAAGACTAATGTTGGACTGTCTTTCTATGCTGGTGCTCTCCAGAGACATGTGTTTGAAGATATGCCCCCTTACCAATGTAATGGAGAAAATTAGGCATGTTTTTCTCAGTCTCTTACTTTATTTTTCGGAGCTTTCAGGTTAAAAAGGAGACTGCGGTACTTGTTTCTGTATCGTTGGTCAACACAAAGGAAGAGGTTGAATATTTCCTTCTCCACGTTGTTTGCTAATCTCAATATTGTATCTTCATGGACATCCAGATCAGGGGACTCCTCCAATCTGGAATACAGCAAGCAAAAATCATAGATGGATGTGACAGATCGGCCTGCAACATGGGAGCCAATTTATAAATGTACAAGCCCTTTTCAATTAAAATCCCAAATAAAAGAGCCGGAAAATTCTCCACCACACAGGAAGCCATCAGAAACCTGGGTCTTCGAGATCCTAGGGAAGGTTAAGTTTCTAAAAGAAGCCCCTTGCCTTGTGAAATAGCTTGTTCAAACTGTTCTGCTATGTCAGAAAGCTGGTGGCCTTTGTCATTTTGTCAGACTGCTTGCCAGTGAGAGGGGGACAGATTCAGTAAATTGCATTTAAACTTGGGGGCTTCCCTAACTTTTGTACACTTATCTGAGCTTCTCTTGTCTTAAAATGCATCATTATAATCTTAATTGCAGCACGAGGGCATATAATCAAGTTTAATCAAAGAATAAGGCTGGTAAAAAGTCAGGTATTTACTAGATCAAACTAATATTCTGGTTTTAAACTTCATGGATCCATGCAGTGCTCATAAAAGAGGATAACAAGCAGTGCCTAGAATGGGAACACACCCTGCAAGCTTCCCGTCACAGCTCTGCCAATGCCCTTCAGCTTTCATGGGCAGCATGCCTGCTAATCTCCTCTGGCTGGCATATACCTGTCAGTCTGCCAGTGCCCGGCCTTATGCCCAGCAACACTACTAGCTATTCCTAGGATTCTTGAGCCTCACACCAAGTCTGCTGAACTTGAGGGAAGATGTTCCATTGACTTCAATGAGCTTTGGACCAGACTGTTTAACACAGGCTGAGAATCATGTGGTAGTTTTGTGACTTGGAGGAATACGCACTAAAAGCCCGAGTCTCCACTGCCCTCACCTCACACAGGCCTTTACATCAAGGCAAAAGGAGCCCGAGTGCCCATGCAAGACAGTGAAGAATCAGCACTTAGAATGAAACCCACCAAATGCATTTCCTCTTCTGACCCAATATGGATTGGAAGCTGGCTCATCAGTTGATGAAATGTACAGAATTAACCTCACTGTCCTGATCCAATTATCTGTGTACCAGCATGACCTTCGCACATGATTACCAGATAAAGGGCTAAGCCTGGCAAATGAATTCAACATGAGCCAAAGTAAAGAGTGAGATAAGAAATGAAGCAATCTGTTGCAATAAATAATTCTGGCAGGCAGATGACCGTCAGTATCGTGCATGACATGGAATGTTCCAGGTAAACAATAAAAACTGAAACCTTAAAGAGCTACCTTTAAAAAAACACACAAAACAAGAGGCTCCTTTGTACCCAAAATCAGCAAGGGATGGTTGTGCTATAGAAGCAGCACATTCACCCCACATGATAGGAGGACTTTCACATTACCCAACAGCTGCACTCTGATTAAGCAATTTCACAGATGGATTCTGAAGGGAGTTCCACCCAATTTGCCACAGAAAAGAATGGTGGCTGTGATGCAGGGCTTCACAGGAGTTTAAGATGAGAAAAACAAGGCTCTCTTCTTAAAATGGACCCATTCCCTATGGGAAGCCAGACTAGATTGATTATATCTCCGAGCTGTATGTATGAGAGATGCTCTGCTAGTGCAAAGCAATAATCCAATCTACAAGGAAGTTTCACTGCCCTGGCATTGATAAGAAACAGCGTCAGACACAAGACTTCACACAATAATCGCATGTGACTTTCATACAAGATATCCCCAGCCTCTTCCCTGCCACTATCATGTCATGCATAAGACACTTTACCTTTTC
Organism: Pelodiscus sinensis; assembly: GCF_052426305.1. Classification (NCBI taxonomy): domain Eukaryota; kingdom Metazoa; phylum Chordata; order Testudines; family Trionychidae; genus Pelodiscus; species Pelodiscus sinensis. Next base: position 4,907,940 of record NC_143077.1, on the reverse strand, counting down.
AGTAGCATCCCACGCAATGAGTCAATGACCTTAATTCGACTTTGTTCTTCGGACATCTGCAAACTAGGAACTGAAGCTGAAGCTTCTTTCGGGGCTGATCTCCTATCCTTCCTCTTCTTTTTATTACTGCAATCTTAAAACAAGAGAAGCCCTAAAATCTCACTCTTCCCCGCAGTACTGGCAGAGGGAATCCAAAAAGATGAATGTGGAATCCCTTTGGAGTGGGATACAGGAGTTAAGCTTTTGTTTTAACAGATTTATGAAGCAATTTTTTAAGTTTCAGCAGCCAATCATTAGTGCACTTCTTTTTTTAAAAATGTATAATCAGAATACTATGGGAGAATTTCAACTTTTTGTCTGAAACCACTTCCACGAATGCTATGGCTCTGAATTTCAAATAGCTAAATACTGTAATGCCAATGCAAATAATACTGCCTTCTAGCTAGCAGCACATAATCTAATGTAAGATATTTTGGCACTGAATAAGAAGGCTATTTAGTATATGCATCTGCCATAAACATAAAAGGATTCAGTATCCTCACTTGTAATTATTATTCTAATTGCTTTTTTATATTAGATTATTGTTTTAACTGCTGCACTTCTTGAATCTTGGCTTCCATAGCCTATTGAGATATTAAAATGAGGGATGTATAAGGTTAACAGGTAAGAATTAGTCTTACCAGCATGCTTACCTGGTAAAAGGTTAACCAGAGGGCCAGGCCTGGCAGGAGCAGTCCCCCCCCCCCACAGGTCCAGCTGTCTGAAGCAGCCCTACCTATGGAGAGGTAGAGTGGACCAGCCGGGCTGGAGCAGCCCTCTGCTCACACAGGAGGCCCTTCATGGTTAACTACTTAAACTATTAATTATATGGTTTAACTAGTTAATTTTTGAAATGGGTATTCACATCTCTAATTAAAATCAAACCAGAATGGTGTTACCATGAATGGAGATAACTTTCTTGTGACATATCTGGCAAGCAAAGGCACAGGCACCAGAGGTGAAGTGGTTAATTTTACTTTCAAAGGAAAAGAGGGCTGGGTGAGAGGCAGAAAATATTCACATTCCTAAATTTAGATGATGCTAAACTAAAATTTCACACAATTGAATTCTCACATTACACCCATCTAGTTCAAAAACGATTGTGCCAAAACATAGTATGGAATTATAGCTGAATACGGACCCTTTAATATTTCTCCAGCCTTTTAAGAAAAGCCCATTCACTTATCATACAAATCACTACAACAAGCAGCAGATGCTAGTAAACTCAGCATCAAGCAAATCTTGTCATAGGGTATATACTGCACTGCCAGAATACCTTGTCATAATTACACTAACAAATCAAAATGCAAAGGGTGAAGGCCATGTGTCTGGTGTGAAGACTTTATTACCCTATTTGCATGACAACTGAAATTGCAGTTTACTGCAAAGCTTTGGCCACTAGAAGTAAGTTATTGCTTCCCAGCTTTGTTTCTTCCAGTGTAGAAACTGAAAAATTCTTCCTGACATCATTTAATCTGTCCAAGTAGCTGCACTGCTTTATCTTTTTAGGATTAAGGGCAAATCTATTTATAGCAAGCCAAGACTGTGTGCGCAAGGACAACACTGCTGCTCATCTGCTACCTGGGTTGCAGTTATAAATAAAACAAAGATCACTACACAGCAGTCAATGTAAAAGAAAGGTCTTTCCGGCTCATGGCAGAAATGCTACCAACAAAGGTGGGACATTACAGGGACATAACACCCCCCTCTGGTGACTGCTTTCCTACTGGAGATCCAATAAAGGGAACAACTTCACTTTTGTGCTGCATGCTGATAAGACAGCAAGCATCTCAGTCAAATCTGCTGCTTTTATTCCCAAAGGTCCTGGTTCTGCAAATCCCACTCACTTTGCATAGACCTTATAAGCCAGTGGGACTCCTCACCTGAGTGCCTCTCATAGGGTATGTCTACACTACCCTCCTAGTTCGAACTAGGAGGGTAATGTAGGCATACCGCACTTGCAAATGAAGCCCGGGATTTGAATTTCCCGGGCTTCATTTGCATAAACTGGGCGCCGCCATTTTTAAATCCCTGCTCGTTCGAACCCCGTGCCGCGCGGCTACACGCGGCACGAACTAGGTAGTTTGGACTAGGTTTCCTAGTCCGAACTACCGTTACTCCTCATGGAATAAAGAGGAGTGGGCACGGGGCACGGGGTTCGAACGAGCAGGGATTTAAAAATGGCGGCGCCCAGTTTATGCAAATGAAGCCTGGGAAATTCAAATCCCGGGCTTCATTTGCAAGTGCGGTATGCCTACATTACCCCGCTAGTTCGAACTAGCGGGGTAGTGTAGACATACCCATAGTGAGCAAAGGTTGAACAACTGACATCAAACCAATTTTTATTCACAGTTCCTCTGCAGTGCCCATACAGCTGGAGAGCAACCCGGGTTCTCTGCCACAGGGGATATCATGAACAGGATCCATTCCAATTGCAGAATCTTTAATATGGAGAGAAACTGAGAGCTAGAAGGAACCCAGCTTGTTTTTCAAATTCTAGGTGGTGATTCCATCCATTAGAAAAATCATCTCATCAGTTGTAAACTGAGCAAACTTGCTTTGGAACTCTGAGTGAGACTGAGAAGCTCTCGGTGTGACCTGACAGTCACTTCTCATGTATAATGCCACTTGAACAGTTTCATAGCAGTTGATGTATATTCTCAGCATACTGCTAGTAGAGTCATCAGTTCACTCTATAAAGATCCTGCCTTTCTGCAGGGGGGGGATTGTTACTTCCTCTTGAATTTCCTTCTCTAGGACACTGCTAGCAAAATTCCCCTTAATTTAGAGGAGCTGCAGGACTGAGAAGGGGCAGAAGGCTGCCTGAACAACATACCATTGTTTTAGCTGCAGTAGTTACATAACAACTCTAGACAAAAGTCTCAGTTTGGGAGTCGCTGAACCAGCAAAGCCAGTCACATTGTGAACATGGGCTGTGAAAGTTTCTCCGTGTAACTCTGGTTAATGCACTTTAGTCATGAATAAGATCTGCTGTTCAAGCAATAGCCATCTTTTCAGCATAGAACTGTACCATGTCAATCCGTGTAGAAGCTAAGGCAGGGCTGGGCAAGACGTGGGGGCTGGCCTAACACTTTGACCAGGCCCCCGGACTGCATCTGACCACTTTTTATTTATAGCCTGCTGCCCATGCCACCGAATTCCCAGATGATGGCTCAGGCAATACAATCCTATTTAAATGGTCTTGGTCGCGGTGCAATCCCAGCAGAGCCCAGAGCCATGAGCCATTTAGCCTCAGCAACTCCCGAGCAGCTTCCAGGCCACACGGTATCAGTGGAGCCAGAAGCTGCGAGTTCTTTGTTGTGTTTTTAATTCAAAGCCTCCAGCCCCAGAGAACTCTGGGGGAAGGCTAATCCCCAGTCCCATCCCTTCCAGGGGTGGAGCTGGCCCATGACCACATACCAAAATGTACTAAGTGTTCCCCCTACAAAAATTATTGCCCACCAGACTCATTTTCAGTTGGCCTGCACCAGGATTTAAACCCAGATCCCTAGAAAGGAAAAGACAAGGGCTGAATTGGAACAAAATAAAGTGTGGTACTCTTCCAAACTCAATCCAGTTCTGTTCCAGTATAATGTCTATATACAGATTGTGCAGATCTTAATAATCTGATCCACCCTCTTATTTCCTGGATGTGTTGATCAAAGTGAACTAGTTAAGCATCCTGATATTTAGAATATCATTATTGTCCTTCAGGTTCAGTACCTCATTAAGAAGACTTGGGGCAGTTCCCACCTTTCAGACCTATAGATTTACGGTGTCTCTACATCAGAATGATAACACCAAACTGATTTGCATTCAGTTCATGTTCTGAAGATTCACTTTTCAACCATAAGGGCTAGAGACTTAATTATTTTATTAATTACTTGATTTTCGTGAAGGCCAGCTTCCAAGAAAAGGAATGGCTAGTCAAGCTGTCATAAACTGGCCCAATTCAACCCCTGGGAAATGCTAATGCTTCACCATCTGTGTTACTTTGCCTTCATATGAAAGGTTACACAGCTAGATCCTTTTGTATAAGTTGTCCTTGCGAAGAGGGAACTGTCATATTATAGGAAATTCTCTAGGCAAATTTCTACTACCTAAAGCTTAGAGTGATCTGAAACGGACACAATTTAATGAAGAACATTAAACATACAGGGCTAACAATAGTGAGAATAAGATGACTAGGTTTCTAGAATACCTGTTCAGGGATCAGTATTTAACAACTTACGTGAGTTCAAAGGCTTTTGCCAAAGCACATGTGCTGCATATGGTTTCAGGAGTTGCTTCACTTCTTTTTTACATAGTGTTGGATGGTAATCCCTGTCTTTAATTTCCTGGTGTTGCATTAATCACAATAGAGATTAAAGGAAGAGAAAGAAAAAATTGAATGAAAAGAAAATGGAATATGGAGGAACATGTGACTCATGCAGACAACTAGTACCAAATTCAGTGACAACATACACCAAACACCCAACTGCAGATACCTTTGGGATTGGAATTAGTCGTTGCTTTTATGACTTGCACTGCTCAGACCTTTACTTGTAATATTTTAAGAGTTTGTTTTGTTTCAGACTCAAAGGGTACGTCTAGACTACATGCCTCTGTCGCCAGAGGCATGTAGATTAGGCTACCAGACATAGGAAAATGAAGCGGTGATTTAAATAATCGCCGCTTCATTTAAATTTACATGGCTGCCGTGCTGAGCCGACAAACAGCTGATCAGCTGTTTGTCGGCTCAGTGCGATAGTGTGGACGCGCGGGTGGCAACATCAAAGGTATTTGTCGACCACCCAGGTATGCCTCCTGGGTGGTCGACAAATACCTTTGATGTTGCCACCCGCGCGTCCACACTATCGCACTGAGCCGACAAACAGCTGATCAGCTGTTTGTCGGCTCAGCACGGCAGCCATGTAAATTTAAATGAAGCGGCGATTATTTAAATCGCCGCTTCATTTTCCTATGTCTGGTAACCTAATCTACATGCCTCTGGCGACAGAGGCATGTAGTCTAGACGTACCCTTAGTATTTGTTTTACTGCTTCTCTGCTACTGAAAATAATTTCTACTTCCCACTAATACATCTAATATCTGAACAGTAGAATAAGATGCTCTTTTTATAGACACCTGTCTACTCTCAAGATTGGTTCAAGCACACCTTCAATTGTACATGTAGCAATCTGTTTGGGTTCCCAGGCAGCAAGACTGAACTTCAATGTAAAATCATCTCCCACTCTCCTCCACCTGCTCCAGGGGCTGCAATTAGGGAAGTATTGTTCTGAAATTCCAGTCCACCAGGAACTGGACAAAAATCACCATCTCATTTCACACAGATCACTGAACAGATGGTAACAGTTCTGGTTGACTAGGGAGCCTGGCAGATTCAGACTACTGATCTTGCAGTAAAAGGACTAGAGCCTATTACTAGTCCTCTGAGTCTTCTATCCATGCTTTATCTTAAACTAGAAGATTGACCTGGTGTTGCTTGGGTCCTTAATTCAAATAAGTTTTGTTTTTCAAATCAATTTAAATCATTGTTCTGGGGTGGGGCTGAGGATAAGGGGTTCAGAATGCAGGCTGCCCCAGAGAGAGGACAACCCCATCCCGCTCTTACCGCATTAGCTTGGGGCCAGGTGATAAGCACCTGTCCATGCAGCGGGCACAGCCGAGAAAGGGGTGCACGTCCCTCTGCTAGGGGACAGACAGAGACAAATTCTCTGAAATATATAGTAGATAGCTGTCCCTTTCTCCACCCCACCCCCTGCTGGCCCAATGGGGTTATACATAAGAATGGCCATACTGGGTCAGACCAAAGGTCCATCTAGCCCAGTATCCTGTCTGCCAACAGTGGCCAATACCAGATGCCCCAGAGGGAGGGATCACAACAGGTAATCCTTATGTGATCCCTCCCCTGTCTCCCCCTTCCTGGTCCCCATTGCTGGCCCTTGCTACCCTCTATGGTCATTCTATAGTATAACTCCCTCTTCTCCCTTTCCATTTTATGAGAAACAATTGAATTCCAGGCACATCCCATTGTCTTGGCACAACCAAGACCTGACCTTGCTTTAAGTTATTGTAAGAGGAAGCTGCCTGCCCAATTTGATCCTAGCTCTTACCAATTAGGAGGAGTTCTTGAACAGACAGACTCACAAATGGACAGATGCACATTTCTAATATATATAAGACGACATCCCTCTTGAAAATCAAAATAATCCCACCCTTCTTGCTGTTCCACAGTTTCTTTCCCACTGGATTATGTCAGGATGGCACATTAAGAGGTAAGATACCTGAGTAACCTGTGTCAAAGTTAGACAGGACTCACAGATTTGGCAGACTGCTCTGTTTATTTCAGCAAAGCTTTGCTAAAATGCATGGAGAAAATGTGAGTACCCTACAAGGTTCAAACCCCTTGATTTTATACAGTCAAAAGGAAGCCAAAATTAACAGGATTAAAAGGGGGGCAAAACTTCACATAATTAGTGTGAGGCTACTCAAGTACTCTTCATTTCAATATTAAGCACACAGCAATCTCCTGGCTATATCTCCCTGATTATCTGGAATTGTTTCCTAACACTTAATGTTTCTTTTCCTGTTAAACTCAGGCCCAAATTGGCTAGCACCTTGATCTGCATACCTACAATCAACATTAACATACTTTTCTTCTTCCTCTTAAAAGACAAACAGAATTCCTTTAACTTATTCAATTATTACAGCACAATTCATCTTTTTCTTACAGTATAATTCTTTCTACTTTCACAATCCCTCCTTTTGGTCAAGCTTCGCCTATGACCAACAATTACTGGGTTTCTTGCATTAACCGTTCTTTGTCTCTCTGTTCATCAGTGATATTTAAAATCATCAGATTAGCACTCTGGTGAGGGGTAGCTAGCTGTGTGATATGTTTTGCACAGTTTTGGATACAACAGGAGATTAACTGAAAACATACAAAAATCATTAAGATCCCAAATAGGATAGTCAGGGCTCCCTGAAACAACCAGTTTCCTATGCCAGTGAAATTGAACAAGTTACTCAGCCATTTCCACAGGGAACTTGGCTCTTCGTGAGGAAGATATGCAATCTTTTCTAAGTAGCTAGCGCGATCTATTACATAATTGGTGTTGTCTGGTATATATACACAACATTCTTTGCCAATGAGAGCACAGGTCCCTCCTTTTGCTGCCAGCACTATATTCAATGCCTGACGGTTTTGGAGGACCACTTGTCTGATCGCTTCTGTTTCTTTGGCCAGGGCCCTTAAACTTTCTCCAGTTTCATTTGCCATGATTTCAACTACTGCTTGTAACCTCAGAAGCCTTTTTGCATGATGTATTACTCCCCCAAGTGGGATAAAGGAACCACCAATAGCCTCTTCCCAAGTTAAAGGGCTTATGTGATTCACATACCATTTGGCATCCGACAAGTCCCTTCTTTTTCGCCTAAAATTACGGAGGCGTTCTCGTGGGAAGGACTCTAACACTCGGAATTGTGGGAAGAGTTGGGCGGGATAACAGATACCTGACCAGTTAACTGGTAATGTGGTATAGGCCTTTGTTCCACAGACCCAATGATGCCCTATCAAAGCCGGGAAGGGTCGGTTGCACCCCTTTGCCATATAGATGTCTATAAAGGAGGAGTAATATCCCCCGAAGGGCACAAGGTGATTCTCCTTACGGGGAGTAGTGTTATTTGCATGGCATTAAAGATTGTACTGATGTTACAATATGCTGGAGACAACTGCTTCTCCCCAGATTTAGCCCCGTTCCATTACACACCAAACACCAGTGACCTTTTCCCTCCACCACGCTTATCCATTTAGATACATTTATTCCTACTGCTTCCCAAGTGTCATTACTGTTCCATGTCTTGTTAAATGGATGAGGTCCTCCGGTGAGGCCTGGGGAATTAAGTGGGATTGCCAAGACAGGAACCAGCTTGTGAGTGGGCTGGGATGTGGCTGCAGACCCAGCAATTAGAGATATTAAGGGTCTGAGCGATCCATACTTGCTGGTGGATAAAAGAATTGTCATTGTCATTGTGGATTCCCCAGACCTTAAGACACCAGTAGCCGAGGAACAGGCCCCACCAGAGGCACATGCTGGAGGCAAGACCCTTTTTGGTTCTGACAACCTCAGCTGAGGGAACCGCAGTCACGGTTTTATGTCCACCAGGCAGCAGGCGCTAGGCTCACTGCTGCTTCTTCTTGGGCCTTGCTTTTGGTTGTCGTCTGCTTCAGGCAACCCTTACGTGAACGTAGGTTGTAAGGTATTGCAGGCTATTCCTCTACGTCTTCTTCTGGAGTCAAAATTGACTCTGCGTGGTCCTGAGGCGATGACTGGTCTGCTGGGGGTGGTGCCTTCTTACACTGAGAAGCATGTATCCATGCTGCTATGCCGGATAGCTTAACAGCCGTCTGGGTAGTGAGCAGCACCTGATGTGGGCCCTTCCACCGGGGTTCCAAGGCGTGTTTTCGTTGGTGGTGTCGTATGTAGACCCAATCACCTGTCTCGAGGGTGTGGCAGGCGTCAGAGGTGGGTTCGGTTGGCCAGGCGGCTCAAACCTGTGAATGGAAGTGACTTACAGCTTGCATTAGTCCCTTGCAGTACTGAAGGAGTATACTGCGAGTCAAGTTCAAGTCTGAGACTGGAGTAATGGTAGTCATTGTTCGCATAGGGCGCCCCATAACAATTTCAAAAGGACTTAATTTATGTCTTTGGGATGGGGTGGATCAAATTTCCATAAGGGCCAATGGTAAGGCCGCTGGCCAGCTTAACCCTGTAGAGTCACAAATTTTTGCAAGCTTATTTTTTTTTAGCATGCCATTTCGTCTTTCAACTGCACCTGCGCTCTGTGGGTGGTAGGGACAGTGCAGCAAGTGCGTGACATGTAATACACGATCCAGGTGCTGAACAAGTTGTCCAGTAAAATGTGTACCCCGGTCACTGGACAGAGTGGCAGGAGTTTCTTTTGCAGGCATAATATGATTTAACAAACATTTGGCAACAGACAGCGAATCAGCTTTGCGACAAGGAAAGGCTTCAATCCAACCCGAAAATAAGCATACCATAACCAAAATGAATTCATATAGTTGACACACAGGCATTTGTACAAAATCAAGCTGCCAATGCAAGAACAGTGCTTGGGGCAGGCCCCAGAACCCGTGAGATACCTTTACAGGTTTGCCAACATTGTAGCTTTGGCAAGTGGTACAGGCGGCACAGTGGTGAGCTGCAAAAGAGCTGAAATGTGGGGCCCACCATCCTGCCTTAGTTACAGCAGAGATCATACCCTCCTTTCCGACATGCGAAACGCCGTGTAGCAGGGCGGCTAGAGCTGGGTAGAGTGAAAAGAGGGCCACAAAGGCACCAATAAGGGGGCGCCAAAGGGAATCAGGGTGTAGAGAGCAACCCTGGGCGACCCAGGAGTCTTTTTCTGTTTCTGAGGCAGAGTCTTGGAGCAGGGTGACTTTAGAAAGGGACTGCGGTGGTACAGAAACAGAAAGGGAACCGAGAAACGCACCTGGGGAAGATTTTATGGCAGCATTACCCTTAGCAACATTAGTATCTGCTGTGGAGTGACCAGGGCACTTAACAATAGCTAATGCAGATGGGAGTGCATACAGGAGAGCAGCAATGTAGGGGCCATTCTTGATAGGGGTACCAGCAGAGGTAAGGAAACCCCGAGCTTGCCAGAGGGTGCCAAAGTCATGTACAACCCCAAAAGCGTAACGAGAATCAGTATAAATGGTGGCGGAGCGTCCCTCAGCCAGAAAGCAAGCGCGGGTTAGGGCAACTAGTTCAGCAACTTGTGCTGAAGTCACAGAAGGTAACGGCGCAGCTTCTAGGGTTTCAGAGAGTGATACCTCAGCATATCCTGCGAGGAGACGACCTTGGCTATCTCTAAAGCAGGAACCGTCAGTGAATAACACAAGGTCGGAGTTAGAGAGAGGGACATCAGAAAGGTCGGGGCATGGGACGGTGACAGCAGAGACACTTGCAAGGCAGTCGTGGGGTTCACCGTCATTAGACAGAGGAAGGAGAGTGGCAGGGTTCAACTGAGAACAGCGCTTTATGGTGATATGCGAAGCCGAAAGCAGTAAAAGTGAGGCGGGCGGAGGAAAGGTGAGCTGTATTACCTTGTAGCAGGAGAGTATCTATAGAGTGAGGGACCATGAGAGAAACAGGAGAGCGGAGGACAAGGGACTCAGACATTTTAATTAGGCGTGCCGCGGCAGCCACAGCCCGCAGACGGGGGTAGACCTTGGGCAACAGGATCCAAGGTGGCAAAGAAATAAGCTACTGGACGATTTTTTTTGCCACCATGCTCCTGAGTAAAAACCCCAAGTGCACAACCAGATTGCTCGTGGCAGAAAAAGGTAAAGGGCTTACAGTAGACAGGTAACCCTAAGGTGGGGGGGGGGCAGTGAGAAGCACTAAAGAGTCAGTTTCTGAGGCAGATAATGAAGGGGAACAGAGGAGTAGATCATTTACACATTGGACCAATGTGGACCCAGAGGGGAAGACCAGGTTAACAAGGTCTTTGGCTAATGCTTGGGAAAAGTAAGACGGGGCTTTCTGTGTACCCCTTGGGAAGCATACTGCTGCTCCTTGTAAGAAAAGGCAAAAAGATACTGGGACTTAGGGTGAACCGGGACAGAAAAGAAAGCAGAACACAGATCAACATCAGTAAAATGAGTTGCATCTGGCAGGATAGAAGCCAGATTAGTTGCTGGGTTAGGGATTACAGGAAAGGTGGGTACAACAATGCAGTTAATAGCTTGAAGATCCTGAACAAACCGCCATGATTTCCCATCAGCCTTTCGAACTGGGAGGAGGATAGGGGTGTTACAGGGGCTGGAACAGGAGACAATAATGCCTTGTTCCCACAGGGTGGATATGACCGGAGCTGAAACCTCTAAATCCCAAAAACCCGGTGCCACGACCCCTTCTCTGACCTTATCCCCATTCTTGGTACCCTCCCCATTCCCGGTACTGTCTGCCCTGCCCTGAATAATGCTGTATTTGCAGAGCTATCAACCTTTGTGAGGACTGCTTCTCTTTCCTTTTAGAGTGCAGTGGCAATGCTCTGCCACTGCTTGCAATTTGTCCATGGTCTTGGCCTCCCATCCAACACTTATTTGCTTTAACATACTGCTAATAGCAGATAAGAGGCTATTAACAAACGCATGCGCCAGGGCGCCCTGTCCATTTTTACCTGGTTGCTGTACCCCCAAAAAATCCAAAAAAACCAACCAACCAAACAAAAACCATCAGTCAGTCTGTGTGATAGTTGCCCGGGTTTTTTTCTTTGTTGCTGTTTACGGGGTTATAAGTAGCTTACACAGTTGCAGGAGGTCTGCTTCAGAGGGTTCATAGGCATTGCACACTAGCAAAATTCCTCTGCAAATTTGGTAGGGTTTTCCTGGGGCTTTGGAAAACCTTTTAAAATCGAGTGGAGCTCCGTGTGGGTCCAGGGTTTATAGCTTCAAGTGGAACCGGTCTGAGTTTTCTTGGAGGACGGGGTAAAGGGAAGCGCTTGGTCTGGTGGTGGGAAAGGAGGTTTCCAATAAAGCTTTTTTTCTTATAATTAGAATTTTTAAGGGAGGCGAGCTTCGATTCAGTTCATTTAAGATTTGCCTCGTCCCACCACTGCATGAAGCAATCTACCTCTCCTCTAGCCAATTTAGTTTTTGGGAAGGCCAAGTTTGTCTTTTAAGACATCCACTTGGTCTTTGTTCCAAGATCCTAACAGTGGCCACTGAGTTTTGGGATCCCCCCAGAGTTAATCTAGATCATTTTTCCAGAAATTTACAGGAGTCCGGACCCTTTCTAAAATATATAAACTGAGCCAGGGTCCCTTTAGGGAACTATCCCTGCTTAGACGTCTGCTTACCCATACAGGAGGACTTCATACACCAATCACACCAGGAGGAAATTCGGGTTCGTCAGAGCGGTGCCCGGTGCAACACACAAAAGAAGCCCACAGGCTACTGCCTCAATCGCCCTTGCGTTCACTCCAAGGATTTTATCCAAGGTGCGGTGCGGCTGCGATTGTGCAGATTCCAGTCACACAGACCGCGGGGACAGGAGCCCCTTGGTCGGCCAGTCCCTGGACAGGGATGGCTCCCAGACTCACTCACACCACAGGGAAGACGGATAGACACAGAGACAAGACAGTCCTCAGTCCGGACAAAATAATTACCTGACCAGAGTCCTGATGTTAGATCCCGGGATCCCTACCAGAACAGAGCAGGAACCAACAGGTTCAATGGCGTAGACTTCGCTGTGGCTGTGCACCTTTCCGTTCTGGCGGAGGACCGCTCGGGCTAAATGCCCAGGTGCCGGCTGCCACGGTCATCCTGCAAGACAGTCAGGGATCTCACAGCCTCAGCGAAGACGGTTGCCATCTCAGTGGGACCTCCAAATTGTCAAAGTTAGACAGGACTCACAGATTTGGCAGACTGCTCTGTTTATTTCAGCAAAGCTTTGCTAAAATGCATGGAGAAAATGTGAGTACCCTACAAGGTTCAAACCCCTTGATTTTATACAGTCAAAAGGAAGCCAAAATTAACAGGATTAAAAGGGGGGCAAAACTTCACATAATTAGTGTGAGGCTACTCAAGTACTCTTCATTTCAATATTAAGCACACAGCAATCTCCTGGCTATATCTCCCTGATTATCTGGAATTGTTTCCTAACACTTAATGTTTCTTTTCCTGTTAAACTCAGGCCCAAATTGGCTAGCACCTTGATCTGCATACCTACAATCAACATTAACATACTTTTCTTCTTCCTCTTAAAAGACAAACAGAATTCCTTTAACTTATTCAATTATTACAGCACAATTCATCTTTTTCTTACAGTATAATTCTTTCTACTTTCACACCTGGAAATCATCATATACATCATCTGATAAATCTTCCAAATCCTCCACTCTCCGCATCTTATGTGGCACACCAGCCTTGCTGCTGGTGACTCCTAGGACTGACCTAGACATTTTCTGAAGGAGGAAAACATTGCTAGTGACAAAGACATTTCCAAAACAAAATATGAACTTTAAATTCAAGTAACAGAAACTTCCTTCATCTCCTAGTCCTCCTTGTCCCTGTTGCAATCACAAGGATCTATCCAATCTTCCTACTGCATTTTACTTTGCTGAATTGCGATCCCTGTTTTTTAGGCTAGAGGAGCAACTGCTAAACAATACAAGGCTTTTCTCCCTTTAGAACCTAGGCACATTGCTGGCACAGCACTGAGGGCAACAAGGGGTAGGAACTGTCTTGGTGTTTCACATATAAATTCAGGGTACAAATCGCTAGCCACTAGGAACACTTTTTCATATAATTAGAGTTTAGAATGTGTCCTCATTGCCACAGGATACTGCTGAGATCAAGAAATTAGTAAAATTGAAATATCCGGGGATATAATACTTGATGCAAAAAAAAGAATCTGGCTTGGGATAAAAACCTCACTGTGCCATAATTTAAACCAATCTTTATTGGAGATTAGGATGAGACCTTTGGAGAGAAGGGCACAGAGAGACAAAGTCACCCCACATCTGCTTAGTCTGGGGGTTTTGCTTCTTCTGAAGCATGTAGTGCTGGCTACTGTCAGAAATGGGACACTGAACTAGCTGGATTAATGGCTAACGGAATGGATCAAGGATATTTAATCTACATTCTGCGTCCTCTCATATTCTACTTACATAAGCATGCCCTCTTCAGAAAGTAGTTTAAACATGGAAAAAGACATATTTCTTATCACTGTGATCAGATAAGATGAGATAATATTTATCTAGCTGCTTCTTAACTGCCAATCATCTTCTTTCCTTTATCCCTACTTCAGCAGTGGCTTCCCAACATCATTCTCTCATTGGGAAAAAAAGAAGACCCACCTGCTCTTTCCCACTGACTCCCTGGCTAACTAGCAAGCGGCTGCTTCTGCAAGAGAAGATTAACTACTTCTATTCCTCCCTGGAAAGGCTTTTCCCTACTACATATTTGAGATCACAAATAGACTCCTAAATTCTCTCTCTCTCCTTGAGATTACCTGGCAGAGTCCCAATATGGTGTTAATTTTTGTCATGTGGACTTCTGTCTGCTAGGGAAATGGATAATGATGAACAACAACTTTTGACAGACAAATGAACAAACACTCAGGAGATTAATAACTTCTCATCATTTACAGCTTGGTCTGAATTCAAGCCATTGCTAGAGGCAAAAGTGTCTATATCCCATAACCTATCCCATTTGCCATCCATTCTTCAAAGTTTGCTTCTAAAAAAAAATCACAATCTTTCCTAATTGCCTCTCCCCACTTCACTTACTTTATCATGGTGTAGTGTATGATAAAATACCTTAGGGGGCTGGCAACAAACACATGGCTCATCATCTGAAGAATCTTCCAATTCTACCAGTCTCTGTAGTCTCCTTGGCTTACAGCCTTTGCTGGGGACTCCAAGGAGTCCGACTACTGGCCCAGCCATTTTCTGAAGGATAAAGCAAACCATTTTAAAATAGAACAATAGCTGTAAAATAAGCCCTAAAGCGAGCCTTCCTTCTGCCCCCAATAGGACCTCTACATTCCTTCTGGAACCTCAACGAATCCATCCAGTTTTTCAGCGCTGACATATTGTTGGATTGTCACTATCCTTTTAGCCAACAAGTGTTGGACAGGATTCCCTGAGAAAGCAGCTCTTGAACTGACCAGAGTGAAGGCTGTTGACCTGCAAGAACACCTTGATCTTTTCAGGATCTGAGCATGATGTATCCACAACACTCCCAGGTCCTGACAGCGCAGGGGTGTAAGCCACAAGTCTCCCAAACATCAGCAAAGTTCACACACAACTACGCAGCAAGCCAGATGAAAGGTATCTTTTTAACCCACTAGTAAGAGCAGAATGGACAAAATAAATGATTGATAACTAGTCTACATTGTTTTCCCTTCCCTACAGTCATAACCTCTCCTGATACTTGCTACACAGTTAAATCAATGGATGGAGAATTGCAGGGCGGGAAGAAAAAATGCCCTATGCTTTGCCCGGACGAAGTTGCATCCTTCTGTTTCCCCAAAGACACATTTGTGGTCAGGTCTCCTGCAGAAGCAAAAAATGACTATTGAATAATCTGGAAGCAGCATAAAAAGTCCTGGTAGCAGCATAGACAAGAGCAGTCAGAACAGGTGAGTTGCTGCTGTATCTATTTATTCCTTGACTGATTAGCAAAGGTTTCTGAAGACTAAGAAAATCTATTCCATCATTCCGCTATTCCCCTTTTCTTCAAAGGGCACATCTACACCGCAAGGCAAAACTCAAATTAAGCTACACAATTTCAGCTACATCAACTGCATAGCTGAAGTTGAAATAGCTTAATTCGGCTTTGGTGCTGTCTACAGAGCAGGAAGTCGAAGGAAGCAATGTCTTCCTTTGACTTTCCTTACTCCTTGTGAAATGAGTCTTACAAGAGTCAGAGTAAGAAGTCCTCCAGTTCACCATTATTTCAAAATAATGCCTGCTGCATGGACACACACTATGTTATTTTGGAATAACATCAGTTATTCCGAAATAATGCTTCTGTGTAGACATACCCAAAAGAAGAATGTAGAGGGATTCATTTCCCACAGATTGCCTTCAATTCCCAATTGCGTCCACCAAGCTAATGGCTATAGAACTGCAACCTGAGGATTTAAATCAAGTTATCAAAAAAGCTTAGACAGACAGTGCTTAGAGTGCCTTTAAATTTGGAGTAAGTCCCACTGAACTCACTGGCACTTTTTTTTTTTTTTTTTTTTTTTTTTTTTTTTTGAGATAACAAGTATAGGATAGGGTTAACTTGGAAAAGCTGAGTTACACTGAACTAAAATGTGGAGTAGCACTTATGGTATCACCATTATGGTCTGTCGCCACAATGTTCCAAAATAAGGGGCATGTATTATGCAATATAAAATAAGAAAATGACACAGTGGCAACTGAAACTTTAGATTTCTCTTACTTGCAGCTTTCTGTATTGTATACTTGAATGATAAATTCTAAACCTAGTTGACTAATTAAACAAGCCATAAGGATTAGCTAAGCTAAACTTTTTTTCTAGAAAAATCCAGCAAAGCAAATAGTCTGGGAATTTACATGTCAAATCACACTTGCACTAAAAGAGAGTCTTGAAGAATGATGCATTGCAAAATAAATTAAATTTTGAAATAGCTGATCCATTCAGCCATATTCACATCTTCATCTACTAGACCCTGTATCTTCTTGCCCTGCTTACACTTGACACGTTTTCCTTTTTTCGCCTAAGGAACGAATTTCTTCGAAATATTCCCAAACAGGGTCCCTCTTACACCCAGAAGCCATGACAGCTTTTCTGTGGCAAAAGCATGGAGGCTATAGAAAGCTGTGTGTGTGCTGAATAATGTCTTTCCCTTTTCTTTCCAGTCTACTCGACTGATCCTTTCTATGCTGCCTCCGTCCTTTCCTATGTATTGTCTCTCTATCTTTAAAACAATGTCTTAACTCCTCTTCTGTGCTTGGCCAAGGTCCACCACACAGAAGCACAGAACAAAAACAATCCTATCCAACTTGTGTCCTTTGCATGTTACTTTTTAGTCAGCTGAGAAACAGAAATTGAAAGCCCAGAACTTTCCAGAAGCAAGAGCTAGTAGTTAGGCTGGAGAGACTAGAACCATTAATTCATTTTTATGAGACTGTAAATGTAGGTGTACCATGTTTCTGATGAGATTTAATTATAACTTATTTTTAAATGAGAAAGTTAGTATTTTACTGATTATTTAAAAAAATTTAAAAAATCCAATTTAAATAAAAATAATCTGATTTTTTAATTTTTTAAATAAACATTGATTTTTATCCATCTTGATTCAGGGACATAGAAGAACCTGAAGGTCCAAATGCTCATTTGAAACTAGGCCTAAAGAATCACTCTTCAGCATCATCTTCTGTGCCTAATGGAGGAATATAAAGCAAAAACAGAAAAAAACAGAAGAAAGGAAAACATAAAACATACGTAATACACAATTTGCACACCATGTGACTGATGAACCAAGGGGCCCTCTTCCTCCTTGGACAGAAAGAGAACAGAGAGATTATAATCCAGTATTTTAATCTGTTGTTAGTTGTCTCATCCTATAAACCAGTCTCTTGCTGAATACTTAAAATGATATTTCAGCCATAAAACTTTAGACAAAAAAAACCCACACTGTTCTGATCAGATGAGGTGTGCTGTGGGTAGTAAAGAATATTTTAGCACAGCAAAAGCAATCCAGTAAAAGGTCAACTAAGATTTATCTTTCAGTAAAGAGATTGAGGGGGTTATTTTCAGCAAAGACTGAGGGGTTTATTTTCTACATGTGCCATTACAGTATAAAACATTTAATCAAGGCTGTTATAGTTTTTCCTCAACAACATGGAATCCACTGTATTATTGACACCTATTAGCGAAGGAAGAACTAATTTACTGTAGATACTTCTGCTGTATTGTTGTCTCAGTCACATTTGTCTTCTTTCAGATGAACATTTCCGCATTTATTCTAAATTGTTATTCCCTGGACCTCTTTTCTTAAAAATGACTGAGAGCGCCAATACTATGGCTCTTGCCTATAACTTTTCAACCTTGCCAGGTCCACCATGCATACTGAAATAGCCCCATTAATGTAGGCGCTTGCACATTTATCCCTGTACACTGGCATGTCACATTGGTCACTATAGGAATGGGTTGCTTTGGGAATGCAAGGCTTATTATCAGATTTCATATTGATATAAAGCCTGAATTAAGTTTATTTTTCTCCAAACTGAAACAAGTGCCATGAATCTGTCTCTGATTCTGCTGAAGCTAACATAACATTTGAAGACTGGCCACACAAGGAGTCTCAAAGCAGCATTTTCTGTTTCTCCTGCAGAAGCATGATGTATTCCACTATACTCACTTCTACACTATGGGAGCTACAACAGCACAGCTACAGCAATATGGCTCTGCCACTGTAACCCTGCAGTGTAGACACAGATTACAGCGACGAAAGGGATTTTTCCATTACAATAGAAACTCCACCTCCATGACCATCAGTAGCCAGACTGACAGAAGCATTCTCCATCAGCCTAATTTCATCAACATCAGCGTCAGGTTGGTAGAGCTACGGTGCTGAGGAATATGGATTTTTCACATCCCTGAGCAGTGCAGCTAGGTTTACTAAAGTTTTAAGTGTGGAACAGGCCTAAATGAGGGGTGTGTTGGAATTTCCATTTACCACCTAGAGCAATGATTCTCAAATTTTTTTATACCAGAGAATGGCTGCCTTTATAAACTGTGTCTGGGAGATCTCAGGGACCAGTGTCAGCCCACGGATGAGTTATTGAGAAATATTGCCATAGGGCACAGCCTCTGGTATACCACAAACATTTGTATCCTGGAACAAACATTTGGGAAATTCCAGATTACCTTTTACGAACACGTTAACCAACAATCAAAGAAGTCAGGGTAACAAATTCTACTGCTGACAAGATTTCTGAGGGACTGACACTGTGGCATGCGGAGGACCTTTCTGTGAGCTACTGAGCCCTGTCAACTCTTGAGTGTTGAGGGGACTCAGCACCTCTCAAGACGTTCAGCACATTTTACGATTAGGCCCTAAGGCTGACTATCAGAAATGCAGAGCAGCAGGTTTTATGAGCTACTTCAAAGGATGTGAAAAACTGGGTAAAAATGGTTTAACATTGCAAGAGAGTTTAAATTTTGAGGAATATTGTCAGGAGCACTACGTATAAAGGGCCAAATTTTCCCTTCACCAAATAAACATATAATTCACCAGACTAACTTTTCATCACATTTTACACCACGAAAAACTTTTCACCTTATTCCGCAACTTAAAAATGATGGCATAACATGTGAAACACTGAAGACCTATCACTGTAATTATAATTTATTATTGTATTAACAGATGATTTCAAAGGAAATATGGTGCAGGTAAAGCTATGCTGATCAGCTCAGTAACAGCAATCAAACAAGAGAGCCAGGTTTCCATAGATTAGAGTTAAAGGAATCATGCTGTAATTGCTACAAAGGAGAATCACTTGGAAAATTAACAGGAAGAATTACAATAATTAAATTCCCACCTTATTCCATCTAAGAAAGTGCTGCATTACAGAATACTCAGGCAGAATCCATCCCAGAAAAACAAGCATGGAGAACATAATAAAAATACTTTACACATCATGCTAAAGATGTGCTAAAGATAAGCTATCTAGAGAGGATTCAAATCAACTACCACTGAAATGCCATCATTTCCAGGGGTAGACCACTGCAGTTGTCTAGCTAGCTAGCCACAGCACAACAGTCTAACATAAGAAAAGAAGACTAAAGACAATCAATCAATGGAGTAACCTAATGGGTGAATTTGGACCCACATTTTCAAAATATCTTGACTCTAGCTGAGTGACTAGTTTTAAAATGACATTTCAAAAATATTAACATTGTAAAGTGCCTATATTTAGACTCTGACATTACCATCAACAACCGATGCTGATCACTTCTTTCTTTTGGGTTGGTATTGCTTCCTGGAGAATATTTTCTACTGAGGCCTGTAGGCCAGTTGTGACCTTTGGAGTCAGTGTGGCTGCCTTCATGGTTAATATAACTGATACAACTACACAAACTACAGGTCCCAGCATGCATTCTTCAACTACAGCTGAGCAAAAAGCTGCTCTAATTAGAGATGTGAAGGATTAGTCGACAGGCTAGTCGATTAGTCGCTTATCCTCTCCCCCGCTGCTTCTATCAGAAAGAGGTAGCAGGGGGAGGCAGAAAGTGGAGGGGATATTTCCCCCACTGAACCCCGGCTCCATGCAGTGCTGCCACTTTGAAATGCCACGTGAAGCCTGACACCGGGCTCTCCACAGCATTTCAAAACAGCAGCGCCACATGGAGCCCAGGGTCCCAGCTGACCCCGGGCTCTATGTGGCGTTTTTGCCTTTGAAGTGTAGCAATAGCCCTAGGACTGTTGCTACACTTCAAAGGTGGAGACACCCTATCGACTAATTGAATAGTCGATGCAAAATGCATTGACTATTCGAGTAGTCGATTAGTCACAATTTAACATCCATAGCTACACTGGAGATGCAGAATTATAAAAAGTAGGATGCGTGGCCTTTGCAGGATGGCTCAAGATAGATATGTTTTCATGGCAGTTAGACCACCTAGGCTCCCTCCCCGTTCACATAAATTGGCTCATCTTATTGCAGCACAAAGAAACATGGGATGACCCCAAAAGACTAGCAACACACACAGGTGACTGCAACATCAGTGAGGACATAGTAAGCTGTGTCTTCTTTCCAGTGTGAATATTCAGATCCAGGCTAAGCCAACCTATGGGCCAGTTGTTTAGGCTTATTCTGCAGAGACGGCGTACCCTGAATTAAAACCAGCAGAGTATAAGCCTATATGCTCTATTTTATGTATATATTCATGACCATTATCCATAAAAACAGTATTTGTTAACATACCTCTGCATGATAGGTTTCCTTGGCTGGCTCAGGAGTCACTTTTTCTATGCATCTAATATGTCCCTCTCCGGGTGGCTCAAGACAATGAAGAGCTGTGGTTTTTTTAATGTCATTGTGCTTGATTTTTTTGATGTTATCAGAGCGAGAATGCCATTCTGCCTCAGGTCTCCAGAACTCTGGTACCTCCATGCTTTGTGACTGCAAGGTGATCTTACTAGGATTCAAATGCTCTCCTCCTGCCTTCTGTTGCACAGCCTTTTTTTGCCCTTCAGTGATATTCACATCATCTACATTATCTAAGTCCTCTGCAACTTCCATCAGAAAACAAGAACTATTGTCACTTTCATTGGTGGATTTGAAGTTTCTTTGGTTTAAAGATTTCTGTTCTTCCACATTCAACTGTCCCTCGGAAACTTCTTGAGAAGATTCCGCTAAGAAGCACTGAACCACACTTTCCAGTCTGGGCAGCTGATTCTTCATTGTGCAAAGCAGCTCACCCTTCAGATTGGTTTCAAGCTTTTCCACAACAGGTGTTGAAATACAGCTGGGTTTACAGTCTGTGACACGTATGTCTTCACTATGACTCTGGGCAGGCAGCAGAGGAGATCTATTATGGGACTTTCCTTCATCAAACACATTCTCTGCCTTGATAACTGACAAATATGTGGAGGTACCTTCTACTGGAATTCCTTGAAGATCCTCGGTCTGCAAAGTTCCCCCACTTGGATTCATCACTAAAGAGCTAGAAGATATTTCTTCTCTCCCTAATTGCTTAATTAGTTTGTTCCAGTTTTTCCTAAACATTGTGACAGATGTTACCGCTCTACTTTTTCCTTTCCGTATCTGAGGAGTCATGCTGGATAGAGAACAAAAATCTGTTTGTAACTTCTTTGCCCCTGGATCTTCCTCTTCCTCGTGAAAGAGGTTTATGGCAGAACTCTTATACTCTTTTTCCATAAGAGACAGCCGAGAGAAAATGCCCTCTTCAATCATATCTGAAAGATCTGTAGAGTCCATCTGAGTAAGTGACCCTTCTGCTTGGGGTTCTTCAGAGTTATGGTGAATCTTTGTATCCATATTCTTTGATCCTCTCGAAGTGATTACTTTTTCAGGATTTTTTATCTCTTTCTTTTCTATGATGTTCAATTTCTCATTTTTCAATAGCATCTTAATGTTTTGGATTTTTATTATTTTATTTTGTTTTTTAACATAGTTTTTCTCTGGAATACCATGTGAAAGAACTTGCAATGGGTCAGCATTCCTCTCATTTTGCATTTTTAGTGATTGTGTTTCAATATCTAAGTTTATTAAAGAATCTTCACATTTTTCTTCTAACTCTTTACCCAGTTCTTTCAGGACTACCTGGCAGGGTTTAACTAGAATTGTTCTGCTTCCCTTCTTGTCATTGTCACAGTTTTGGTTAGGACCTTCAGAAGGCTCACCAGTCACAATCACTTTTTCCCTAAAATCTGTTCCCTCTGTTTTTATTTCTCTGTCATATGAGCTTCCGCTGTAGGATGAACCCTCTCCACATACTCCAACTTCATTTTCTGCTTCCACCTTGTTCTGGTTAACCACATTCAAAGTAAATGCTGACTGTTCACTCTGCTCTTCATTTGAAACACAGTTGCTGGCATGTGTTCCTCCCACTTTCTTGCCTGCAATCTGCTCATTGCAAGCTGTGATGTGAAAGCTGTGACGTAAAACAAGAAAACAATGCTTTCATTTTATGAAGGCAACTCAGGAATGGTAGTGCTACAAACAAAATTAACAGTTAAAGAAAGACTGTCCAGCTCTTATCACCACTGTATGTGAGGGGGAGGCAGAAATTCCGCAGTCATTATAGTGTCTATTCACATTAGTGGAACTGAAAATGCTTGACACTTTGCAGGACCACACATTAAGATTCTTCCCACGCCAGTTTTAAAAGCCTGGGCACATTTACACAGCAGGGCTAAAGCCGAAATAAGCTACACAATTTGAACTACGTCAATTGTGAAGCTCATGGCGAAATAGCTTATTTCGGCTTTTGGCGGTGTCCACGTAGCAGGAAGTCTGAGAAAGAGCACTCTTCCTCCGACTTCTCTTGCTCCTCATAAAATGAGAGTTACAGGAGTCAGAGGGTACGTCTAGACTACATGCCTCTGTCACCAGAGGCATGTAGATTAGGCTACCAGGCATAGGAAAATGAAGCGGCGATTTAAATAATCGCCGCTTCATTTAAATTTACATGGCTGCCGCGCTGAGCCGATCAGCTGTTTGTCAGCTCAGCGCGGTAGTCTGGACGCGCGGGTGTCGACATCAAAGGCATTTGTCGACCACCCAGGTATGCCTCCTGGGATGAGGTTTACCTGGATGGTCGACAAATGCCTTTGATGTCGACACCCGCGCGTCCAGACTACCGCGCTGAGCGGACAAACAGCTGATCGGCTCAGCGCGGCAGCCATGTAAATTTAAATGAAGCGGCGATTATTTAAATCGACGCTTCATTTTCTTATGCCTGGTAGCCTAATCTACATGCCTCTGGCGACAGAGGCATGTAGTCTAGACGTACCCAGAGTAAGAAGTTCTCCAGCTCAACATTATTTTGACATTATGTCGAAATAGCTGCTTGCAGTGTAGACGTGGACTATGTTATTTCAGAATGTCAGTTATTCCAAAATATTGCTGCTGTGTAGATGTACCCTGAGTGATTACCATGTCTCCACTATGCCTCATCAGAAGAGACATTCCTTATGTAAACCCATATTTACCTCCATCCCACAAAGATCTTGTCATATCACATTCAATACTTTAAATTACTGATATCAGAAATGCCACATAATAAAATGAAGGTTAGTGTGCTAAAGAAATTAAGACACGTGGTTTCATGGTTCTTATACTATTAGTACTATCCCCCATTTGGGGGTCATTATCTTGTGACCCAGGCAAGTGACAAAGTATACTCGTTGTACTGCTGCCATGAAAATGTATATTGGAAGTCCTGTGACACTGCAACACATTTGACATGAGTTTTACAGGGTCAGCAGAATCACGTTAAAGGATGTAAATTACATTTCTAATATTAGATCTTCACTGGAAAAGCTGTAGTGATGCAACACAGATATTCACTATAGGAATGGGAGAGATTCCCTCATCACTGCAGTTCACCTCTTAAAAGTTGTTAAAGGTTACCCGGTTACTGAGTAACCAATTGGATAGCCAACAGCGGCAGGCTGGAGCAGCCCTGGCTCACTCCAGCTAGCTGTGTAGCGGTGATAGGCAGGGTTGTACCTGCATCAGGATGCCAAGCAGGGCCCCAGCCTCTCCAACTCATCCCCAGAGGGTTGGAAGGACCCCGACCCTGCAGAGTATATACCATAAATTACCCTGCACCCCCAGTTTACAAAGGAGTCTGGTTTGATAGTTGTAGATCTGGTACAGTGGGACACAGAAATCAGATCTGACAAGTATTGATAGAAGCTTTTTGGTGACTTGTCACCAGATGGAATTTTGACAACTGGGGAATCTGGCTGGTCATTATCTCAGATGGATTCAATAGGGTTTGGCAGATGAAAGGAGAGTCTAGTTAGGGAGGGTATGAAAGGAATACAGAGTTTTCACAAATGGTGGGGCTGATTGGGACTTTGTCTGCAGGGCTGTATAAGAGTTTAGGGGAGATCAGTTTGGGATGGATAAGGAAAATTTTCCAGTAGGGGAATCCTAAACTTTTTTATTAATGAACTTCCTTCTTTTTTCTTCTCGTATGCAAGCGCCATCAAGGGTAAAAAGCAAAAATCTGACTGTAACCTGAACTGCTCTTTCTCCTCGTTCAGATCAGGAATGATGAGCAACCTGGAGTGCGTTCCCTGGTCCCAGAAGTTTGAAAGATTTCCTGAAAAGTCCATTTCAGTTAACAGTTCTTTCATTTTGGTTCCTTCACTGTTAAGATGAAACTCTGTTTTGAAAGCATCCAAAGTCAGTCTTGCTCCCTGCAATGTTACTGATTCTTCTGGACATTGGACTTCCAAGCAGCTTTGCATGCTATGTGATGTCTCATTTTTCCCAAATGCATCAGGGTCTGGGATTTTTAGAGTGCTTCTTAGTTCTTTAGTACAGTTTTCAGCTAAATTATCAATATCAAAGCATGTTTCACTTCGGACAGTTTTGCTTCTTTTATTGTTTTCATCATCAACACCATTTATTTCAGGAATTTCGAAAGCCTCAACAGACATGACAGCCCCTTCTTTAAACATTTCTTCTGGATTTATGTCTCTGTTGTGGCCCCCAGTGCCAAATGAATCCTCTTCTGTGTTTGATGTTTCCATGTTTTCACTATCCACATTCAGAAAAAATGTTGACTGTTCACCATGTATCCTTTCATCTGAAACATAGGCAATAATGTTGTCCTCCATCCTTTCTGGTGCTCCCACAGTTTGATCTTTCCAAGCTGCAGCATGAAACCTCTGATTCTCCATTAGGATTAACAGACTGCTTGAGGTCTTCTCTCTTTTTTCCCCCTCCTGTCAAGTGATGAATTACTTGATGGACACACAGCTCGCTTCAGTTTAACTCTTCAGGCTGGAAATACTTCTGATTTTACCTCACTCCTCATGTAGCTGGCACTGAAATGCTTTTCAAAACTCCTGCAGAACAGACTTGTTGCCCTCAGAACATGCAGAGACAACTGTTGAAAAACAAAACCAAATTATGGTAACCAGTAGCCACCTCATTATTCTCTGTGGACAACACAGGCACAGTGGCCACATTCAAAGTTAACCGCTGCCCCTACTTAACTTTTTCTGTTGAGTTCTCCTGTTCCTTAGCTTATCCTCTAATATCTGTGAGTTTAATGTCTCCTATCACTCTGGCTAATTACTCTCACATTGTTCCCTGTGCTTGAACTCTTGGCTTGTCTATATGGTGAGTTAGCAATGCACTAATTTGGCATATGAACCCTGCCACTGTGCACTAAAAGTTCTGTAGTACTTTTGACGCACTGAGGGTACGTCTACACAGCGGCACTATTTCGGGGTACTTCTGGTATCCTGAAATAGCTATTCCTTGTTTTTGAAACAAGGCTGTTATTTTGAAATATAATGGGCTCGCTATTCTGACATCCCTGTAAACTTCATTCCACAAGGATTAAGAGACGTTTTGGAATAGCAATTTATTTTGAAAATTTTGAAATTAACTCGAAATAAGCTACTCAATTTGCATAGCTCAAATTGCTTAGCTTATTTTGAGTAAAGGGTGCAGTGTAAATGCACCCAAATAGCTCCTTAATGCTCCCTTCCTTCAAAACAGATGTTATTTTCTAACTTGGGTTCCCTACTGGAGCTGTGGGATCCCCAAACCTCTGGTGGATACATTAAGCACACAACTTTGAAAATTTGGATTTAGCCTCCCACTACAAATGTTCTCTCGTGCCCTCTTTTCCCACATAAGTCTTGGAAGTTATTATTAGGGTTGCCAGGTGTCCGGTTTTGAACCGGACAGCCCAGTATTTGAGCTTTCTGTTTGGGAAACAAATTGAGAAAATAGAAATGTCCGGTATTTTCTAACTAAGATGCAATGTAGATTGTGATGTAATGTCAAGTGTGTCTGGTATTTTTGTTGAAACCATCTGGCCACCCTAGTTATTACATAAAATACAAGATGTCTAATTTTTGCCCAAGTGCTCTACACATCCATGCAATCTTGCACAATCTTAAAACACACCAATACTCACTGATGCTGCCCATAATGCTTCTGGTAGTGTGTGACTGTTCGTGTTGTACGTTTGCACACGCTGGCTCAAATTTCCCAACCTATTGCACCTCCACACACCTCCAGGTAACACTGCACACTTGCATGCGTGTGCCACGTAACTCCATGCATGCTCTGCACACATCGTCGTGCATGTGCACCGATGCACCCCCATGCACCCACTGCATGCCCCAGCACCACCGGGGTGTTATGCAAATACATGCAATAATCACAACGCAAGAGTCCCTCCTTTGGGCAGAACCAAGGCCTCAACCCCACAGCCTGCAACCAAGCAACAGGGACCCCCACCCCACCCCTCGGGGGGAGGGCACGTGGATTCCCCCACCCCAAAGGGAAGGACCCGGGCCCCACCTTACCCCACGGGGAGGGGCACAGAGACACCCCCCCCCCCCCCACTGGGGGGGGCCACAGAGACTCTCCCTGCCCAGCCGGGTCGGATCCCGGCGACCCCGCCCATTTCTCCCATCCCCCCCACGCACCAGCGGGGCCTCGCGCCCAGGCGCCAACGGCTCCCTCCAGCTCGGGCCCGCGCGCCCCACGTGACACGCGCGCCCCGCGACGGCCGTTGGCGGAAGAGGGTCACGTGGCTGAGGCGGGGCCCGCGCGGCCTCTGAGTTCACACTCGGCGGCGGCAATGACCGTGCACGTGCGGCGGGGCGGGGCGGGCGGCGGTTGGGGGGGGGTAGTTGAGGGTTCCAGGGGGTTATAGCTGGGGGGGTTAGAGGGGCTGGGGGGGTAGTTGAGGGTTCCAGGGGGTTATAGCTGGGGGGGCTAGAGGGGCTGGGGGGGTAGTTGAGGGTTCCAGGGGGTTATAGCTGGGGGGGCTAGAGGGGTTGGGGGGGTAGTTGAGGGTTCCAGGGGGTTATAGCTGGGGGGGTTAGAGGGGCTGGGGGGGTAGTTGAGGGTTCCAGGGGGTTATAGCTGGGGGGGTTAGAGGGGCTGGGGGGGTAGTTGAGGGTTCCAGGGGGTTATAGCTGGGGGGGTTAGAGGGGCTGGGGGGGTAGTTGAGGGTTCCAGGGGGTTATAGCTGGGGGGGTTAGAGGGGCTGGGGGGTAGTTGAAGGTTCCAGGGGGTTATAGCTGGGGGGTGTTAGAGGGGCTGGGGGGGTAGTTGAGGGTTCCAGGGGGTTATAGCTGGGGGGGTTAGAGGGGCTGGGGGGTAGTTGAAGGTTCCAGGGGGTTATAGCTGGGGGGGTTAGAGGGGCTGGGGGGGTAGTTGAGGGTTCCAGGGGGTTATAGCTGGGGGGGTTAGAGGGGCTGGGGGGTAGTTGAGGTTCCAGGGGGTTATAGCTGGGGGGGCTAGAGGGGTTGGGGGGGTAGTTGAGGGTTCCAGGGGGTTATAGCTGGGGGGGTTAGAGGGGCTGGGGGGGTAGTTGAGGGTTCCAGGGGGTTATAGCTGGGGGGGGGGTAGAGGGGTTGGGGGGTAGTTGAGGGTTCCAGGGGGTTATAGCTGGGGGGGTTAGAGGGGCTGGGGGGGGGGTAGTTGAGGGTTCCAGGGGGTTATAGCTGGGGGGGTTAGAGGGGCTGGGGGGGTAGTTGAGGGTTCCAGGGGGTTATAGCTGGGGGGGTTAGAGGGGCTGGGGGGGTAGTTGAGGGTTCCAGGGGGTTATAGCTGGGGGGGTTAGAGGGGCTGGGGGGTAGTTGAGGGTTCCAGGGGGTTATAGCTGGGGGGGTTAGAGGGGCTGGGGGGTAGTTGAGGGTTCCAGGGGGTTATAGCTGGGGGGGTTAGAGGGGCTGGGGGGTAGTTGAAGGTTCCAGGGGGTTATAGCTGGGGGTGTTAGAAGGGCTGGGGGGGGGGGTAGTTGAAGGTTCCAGGGGGTTATAGCTGGGGGGGTTAGAGGGGCTGGGGGGGTAGTTGAGGGTTCCAGGGGGTTATAGCTGGGGGGGGGGGTTAGAGGGGCTGGGGGGGTAGTTGAGGGTTCCAGGGGGTTATAGCTGGGGGGTTAGAGGGGCTGGGGGGGTAGTTGAGGGTTCCAGGGGCTTATAGCTGGGGAAGATTAGAAGGGCTGGGGGGTAGTTGAAGGTTCCAGGGGGTTATAGCTGGGGGGGGGGGGTTAGAGGGGTTGGGGGGTAGTTGAGGGTTCCAGGGGCTTATAGCTGGGGGGGTTAGAGGGGCTGGGGGCTAGTTGGAGGGGTATTGGGGGGGCTGTTGCTGAGGGGGTGGGGCTAACTTGGCATTAGTAGCTGCAATGGGTGTGACTAGAAGAGGCGGCCTGATAGGGAGCCCTTAAGGGTTTGTAGCTGGGAATCGAAATGAATTGGGGGTGGGGGGCAGTGGGTTATAGTGCAGGGGGCTCCAACTTCAGGAAAAGGGGTCAAAGCCCTGAGCCCCACCACCCCATGTGGGGCGGGGAGAGCAAAGCTGAAGCCCAAAGACTTCAGCTTTAGGCAGGGAGAGGGCCAAAGGGCTCTGCTACTCATTGGCTTCAGACCCCAATAGTGAGGCTGGAGCTTCAGTTTTGGCCCTCTCCCCCAGCAAGTCTAACACCAAGCCCAGATGACCCATTAAAACTGGGTCAAACCACAGTCTGAGAATTGCTATTATAGTAACATCTGCACACCCCAGCTGAGATGAGTGTCCTGTTGTGCTAAGAGTTGTACAGATTCATAGCAAAAGACAGTCAGTCCCTGCTCCACAAAGCTTACAGTCATTCTACACAAGACATAGACGAAGGGTTGAGGGGAAACAGGCATAGAGAAGAAAAGTGACTTGTCCAAAGGGACACAGTATGTCAGTGCAGAGCTGGGAGTAGACCCTCCCACATACACACTTTATCATCATAAATAACTAGCACATAGCCCCGAACTTCAATCGTGGTATGGCTGTCAAACTGACGGGGGGATAAAATAATATTGAGTTCTGTTTTGTGGCCCAGGGCTATGAAATAAGCCAAGTTAAACTATCCTTGATCCACAGCACATATCCCATTGATGGCAGTGGGAATTATGCAGAAAACCCAGCACTGTAAGAGTCAGTCCCCTAGATGAAAGGGGCAGCTCATATTATTCCTCACCAAGAGTTTGTTTCAGGCTCTGTAAGATGAGGCAACTTTTGGATGATTTCTTCACCATGGTAAGAGTTCACCACGTTTTGTGAAAGTTTGCATACTGTAGGCTTTTTCAAAAGTCAGCCCACATCTGTGGAACTTGTTACTGCAAGATCTAAAAACCATCTCTCCTCTTCTGATTTTCTAGTCCAAATGTAAAGCACACCTCTCCCATCTTGCCTTCCCAAACAATGATCCAGAGAGCATCAGCTTTTAAGGGCTTATCTACATAGGGAGGAGCTGAAGAACACATCTCCCATTTTAAATTCTCGCTCTACCTTTTTCTGGAATAAATTTCATGTCTAGACACCCTAAAAAATGTAGTTTCAGTCCTGGAGGACAAAGCAAGAAACCCAACTGGACAGGAGCTAGTCACTGAGTTCCTTTTAAACCCTGGAAGGCTCTTGGATACCATGGCGATAAAAGCAGGATAAGATCCTAGAAACAGAATAGAAGAGAAAACATTCTACCTTTGTCATATGTCAACTAAGCACAGCAAACAGGATCTTTTTGACATACCTGACATGGAATAGGAGCCAAGGGCTAATATACTGAGAACCAGCTCTATTAGCAAATTATCTTACATTTTGTTAGTAATGGATGTCTTTACCTGCCTCTATATATTTGTAAAATAAAATCAGCTCAGAGCTATTTTATACTGTCTAGATTATAGGAGAAAGGTCTGCTGATGAAGGCATAAAACTAGGAGTTAGGTTCTGTTCTGAGCTTTTATTGTATGTATCATGGCACTGTTTGTGGGCCCCAGTTAGGGATTGACACCAGTGCTCCCTGTAAACTGGGCTCTTGGGTGGCCACTCAGGAGAAAGTCAAATGCTGCCCAGCAGATTAGCAGAATGCCTGCAGCTCGGTTTTTGTTTCTACTAGCAGCGTGCCTTCGCACAAGCCTCAGTGCACATTAAAACTTACTCCACACATGGATGGAAAAAATCTGTACATGGTTGGAAAAGGTTAGAGGGGACCTCATTGTTCATTGCTGAACACACATCTAACACAGTCAAAGTCTGGGTCCTGCCACAGACACCCTGATGTGGGCAAGTTATTTCATTCACAGCATCACAATTCCCTCTGTAAAATGGGAGTATTAATCCTTGCTTGCCTCCTGGGGTGATGTGAGGATTAAATAACTAATCCTCACCAAATTCTGTGAATTGAAGATGTTCTATAATTGCAAAGTACTATCACTGTAAGGAAATAACGTACTGTATAACTAGGGGCACAAAAATCTTGCTATGCTGTACTTGCAGCATACCTGGAGCCCAAGGGCTGCTTGTAATTTATCATGTTAGTTAAAAAAAAACAGTGTTCCTGTGTAATAATGTTTGCCTTGAATCTTCCTTGGCTGAGGAATAGAAATTACTTCTTGTCTGAACTCTGTCAGGGCAGATCATCCCAAATCCATCTAAAATTCCCTCTTTGTATCACAGTAAATGCAAACTCAGCATTAAATAAATCCCACCAGTGCGTTAGTATAATTTTCATTTTCTTCTTGTAGAGGGATCATGAATTCCACGTATGCCAGGAAAAAAACCTTTCCTATTTGCATTGCTGTGCCATTCTCCTTTGTTTTCCACTTGAACCACACTGCAAACATGAGAGACTTAAGTTTATAATGCAGATGTTATGAAGTGTGACGATACTATGGTGATAACAATGAGATAGATAGATAGATCTATATCTAAGTTCCAGAGAATTCTAAGCAAATAAGGGCACTTGTTCATTCATGCTTTAGGAGATCAATTCATTTTATAAGTCTGCAAATATATTTCTGCCAGTCTGCGTGGGAGAGCTTATCATAGCTGCTCCAGTTCTTCCTGACTATCGATTTGATATTGGTTTTCTGGGAGCTCAGAAATTGCTGATAGCCATTAGGAAGCCATTGCTTGCTCCATTAGGCTCTACAGACTCTGCAGTCAGAAAGCCTTGGCTGACTCGAAAAGCAATTACTCTGTGTTATTGCACTTTCAGTACTGGACTTATACATTGAGAGGTTACATTTGGACTTGTCCTTCAAAACTGTTACCGGGAAGAATATCAGGATGGCCCTGGATGTCAGAAAGCAGGCCCTCCAGAGATCTTGAGCAAAGCACTCAAGCCAGATGCAGTGAAGTTGAGTTGTGGAGGAGGAGGGTAGCAGGGAGGGGACACATGCAGTTGGTTTGTTTTCTCTTTTTTAAATTAAATCTGTGTCATTCAGGAACATGTTCTGACACGAGATCATAAGCATGGCTGTACTAGGTCAGACAGAAAGTCCATATAGCCCAATATTCTGTCTTGTGATAGCAGCCAATGCAGCTGCCCCAGAGGGAAAGAACAGAACAGGGAATCCCTGAGGGTGCATCTGCACAGCAGTGCTTAACTCAAAATAAGCTACGCAAATTGAGCTACATCAATTGCATAGCTTATTTCAAAATCTCTTATTTCGAAATTGGGGGTGTCTACACAGCACTTATTTCGAAATAGAGCCCTCTTCCTCCAACTTCCCTTACTCCTTATACAATGAGGAGTACAGGAGTCGGAGTAAGAAGTCCTCCATCTTGACAGTATTTCGACATTATTTCAAAATAACGCTAGTTATTTCGAAATAAAGTTGCTATGTAGACGTACCCCAAGTGAGCCATTCCCTTTCACCCATTCCCAGGCTCTGACAAACAGAGGCTAAGGACACCATTCCTGCCCATCCTGGCTGATAAGCATTGATGGACCTATCCTCCATGACTTTATCTAGCTCTTTTTTGAACCCTATTAAAATCCTGATCTTTACAACATCCTCTGGCAAGGAGTTCCACAGGTTGCGTGTGTGCTGCATGAAGCAATACTTCCTTTGGGTTTTTTTAACCTGCTTTCTATTAAATTAATTTGGTGCCTCCTCATTTTTATTTTATGGAAACAAGTAAATAACTTTTCCTTATTCACGTTCTCCACACCAGTCATGATTTTATATGACATGCCATTGTTTACACAGCACCACAATATACACTGCTTCCTATAGAATGAATAGAAAGATAAAGTACCTGCTCCAGGCTAATAGAGACAATTACAATATATAGGAAAATAGTCTGTGTAGATGGAAGATGTAGGGGTATTGTTGCAGACACAGAGATCAATGCAAGAATGCTTTGTAATGTCCCCAGAGTCATCTCTCCATTCCTGACCAGGACTTTGGAACGACTATTGAAGAGACCATTCCAGAGAGGACTAACAGGTAGCAGGTTTAAAACAAACAAACAAAAAATATTTGTTTTCACATAACACACAGTCAACCTGTGGAACTCCTTGCTAGAGGATGTTGTGAAGGCCAGGGCTGTAACAGGGTTCAATAAAGAGCTAGATAAATTCATGGAGGACAGGTCCATTAATGGCTGTTCACGTGGATGGGCAGGGATGGTGTCCCTACCCTCTGTTTGTCAGAGGCTGGGAATGGGTGAGAGGATGGATCGCCTGTTCTGTTCATCCTCTCTGGGCCACCTAGAATTGGCCACTGTCGGCCGACAGGACATTGGGATAGATGGACCATTGGTCTGATCTGTGTGGTGGTTCTTAGGTTAACTCAGAGTTTTACACTGAGCACATTTCATGCTTAGGACAGGATTCTGTGAGGTATTCATGTAGTGCAACAGTGGATATTCATGTAGTGCAACAGTGAACAGCAAAGCTCAAGATCCAGGTACCTTGATTGTCCAGTACCTAGACAGATTAGAGGATTGGGCCAAAAGAAATCTGATGAGGTTCAACAAGCACAAGTGTAGGGTCTTGCATTTGGGATGGAAGAATCCCCAGCAGTGTTACAGGCTGGGGTCTGACTGGCTAAGTAGCAGTTTGGCAGAAAAGGACCTGGGGATTCCAGTGGATGAGAAGCTGGATATGATTCAGCAGTGTGCCCTTGTAGCCAAGAAGGTGAATGGAATATTAGGTTGCATTAGAAGTATTACCAGCAGATCCAGAGAAGTGATTCTTCCCCTTTATTCAGCTCTGGTGAGGCCACATCTGGAGTATTGCGTCCAGTTCTGGGGTCCCCACTACAGAAAGGATGTGGACGCATTAGAGGGTCCAGTGGAGGCTCATCCAAAATGATTAGGGGGCTGGAGCGCATGACCTCTGAGGAGAGGCTGAGGGATTTGGGCTTGTTTAGTCTGCAGAAGAGAAGAGTGAGGGGGGATTTGATAGCAGCCTTCAGCTTCCTGAAGTGGGGTTACAAAGAGGATGGAGAGAGGCTGTTCTCAGTGGGGACAGGTGGCAGAACGAGGAGCAATGGGCTCAAGTTGCAGAGGGGGAGGGGTCTAGGTTGGATATTTTGAAAAACTATTTCCCTAGGAGGGTGGTGAAGCACTAGAATCGTTTCCCTAGGGAGGTGGGGGAATCTCCATCCCTAGAGGTTTTAAGTCCTGGCTTGACAAAGCCCTGGCTGGGATGATTGAGTTGGGGTTGGTCCTGCTTTGGGCAGGGGGCTGGACTCAATGACTCCTGAGGTCTCCTCCAGTTCTGGGATTCAATAGACTTGGATTTAACAGGCTCCACAGGAGAGGTAGAATTAGAGGAGGAAAACAGACAGGTGGCCTGAATAAAACTGCAGTGCCAAGAGCGGAAGGTGAGCCGCCCGTATGCAGGAATTTCAGGGTGTGCACTTTTTTTGTAAATGTGTACTGCAAGGGTGTGAATGCACTCCCCATGGTTCCCCAAGTAAGCGGGGAAATCAGCCCCAGCCTTCTCCCGGCCGGCCAGACCATGCGGGAGGGAGGCTCCGGCAACTCCTGCCTTCCCCTGGCCAGCTGGAGCATGCTTACTTGGGGGATTATAGGAAGGTGCTTTCGCACCCACACCGTGTACAGGCCTGGCGAGTGATTTAGGTGAGAGCATGGGATGAGTGAGTGCAGAGACGTAGTTTGGCACCAAAATGTGTGGGGTCTTAAAGCTTAGGAGTGCCTATAATTTCCTTTCAGTTATCTCCAGCTTGCTCGGTGTGACAGCAGCAGAAGCAAGGTTGGGGACACCAGAAAATAGGGCATATCTCAAACACCAGTCTAGTCCTGCTGGAATCCAGCCAAGTCCCCAAGCTTTGGTACCCAAATGGAGTTAACTTGTACAAGAACAACTCCTCCCCTGCGCACTCAGGCCGCGTTGATTGATCTGTGAATCAATGCGTGTCTGCGGCTGAGAGAGCCAAGACAACAAGGTGAGGGCAGGCGGGGGATGAGGTGGTAGATGGAGTTGGAGCTGCAATCAGTTTGAGCAGTTCCGGGTGCATTGATCCACTGAGGCAAGTGGTAGACATCCCAGGCGAAAAAGGAAGAAAAGAAACCAAGCCTGCTGTTCGCTGTCTGTTTGCAGTATAGCTCAGGGGCATCTCCTCCACACAGCACTAGCCACTTTCCATCACTGATTCACTGCTGGGTCTAGTGGGGAAATGCTCCTCGTGTATTTTTTATGCTGAGAACAAGCAGCTGATTCTAATTGATCTGGAAGCTGAGCTGTATAGTTACTCCCTCTACAGGTCCAATGATGTTATTCCACAGCGAGTGGGACCCTGGAGACTGCCACACGGCCCTCCAGGGATATTTACACACAAGAGATGGTTTTATTCAGGATCTGAGCGTCCGGGGAGAGGAGGAATCGGGTAGCAAATGCTGCTGCTAGAGCAGGAAATTGGGCTCTCTCCATGCTTTGCTGCATCAGCACAGGACTGCTAGATGGTAGAAGGCCCTATCAGCATCTTGGGAGGCCTGTGAAGAAGCCCAGATCCATTTATATTGATGAAGTTGCCTCTTCTCTCTACTGACACATTAGATGCTAATTTGGTCCTTGGCTTGGAAGCTGGGATGAATCTCGCTCAGAAGAGCAGCTGCTGTAGCAAGGTTCTGGGGTCTGTCCCGGTGTGATCCTGAATAAAATTGGAGTTTTTGTGACAACGCTCATTCACTTGAGTACACTTCCCAGAGAATTTGGCGTGGCAGGGTGCTCTCGCCCTAGCCCTGCACTCCTGAAAGCAACTGGCATGTTCAGCAGTGGCCTCATGGCTTCATGTGCTGCCCCTCATCTACAGGCACCAACCCCACAGCCTCCGCTGGCCACAGTTCTCCATTATTGATCAATGGGAGCTGCAGGAGTGGTGTCTGCAGGCAAGGACAGCATGTGGAGACTCCCTGCTCTGACTTTCTCAGGGGCTGCAGGGACATGGGGGTAGAGCAGGCCCCTTTGGATCAAGACCTCAGCCCCAGACTGGTACAAACCCACTGCTCTCAAAATTGGATGAGCAGCATGGACTGCCTACTTTTCAGAATGAGAGCGGTGAACAAGCACAAATGCTGCGCCATCAAACTGTAAGGCTGTGTCTAGACTGGCCAGTTTTTCCAGAATATCAGCCGCTTTTCCGGAAAAACTAGCCAGCTGCCTACACTGGCCGCTTGAATTTCCGCAAAAGCACTGACTTCCTACTGTAAGAAATCAGTGCTTCTTGCGGAAATACTGTGCTGCTCCCGTTCAGGCAAAAGTCCCTTTTGTGCAAAACTTTTGCGCAAAAGGGCCAGTGTAGACAGCTGAGATTTGTTTTCCGCAAAAAAGCCCCAATTGCAAAAATGGCGATCGGGGCTTTTTTGCGGAAAAGCGCGTCTAGATGGGCACGGACGCTTTTCCACAAAAAGTGCTTTTGCGGAAAAGCGTCTGTGCCAATCTAGACGCTGTTCCGAAAATGCTTTTAACGGAAAACTTTTCCGTTAAAAGCATTTCCGGAAAATCATGCCAGTCTAGACGTAGCCTTGGCGTTTCCAGCCATTGCTGCAACCCCATGCACCCGTCCCACCCCCAATAAACCCAGGAGCACGTTACAGGGTGCTAGTCAGGGGTGATTCAGACTTTGCATGGATCATTGTGATAGGTTCTGGCATGTTTCCAGAAGGCGGCCAGGCAAAGTGCTTCAGGACAGAATCCACCAAAGCAAGGCAGAGGAGGGGCTCTCTTCCTGCCAAAGAGCAGCAGCGTTAATGGTGTCCCCATCCTCACTGTGATCCTGTAGGGCTCTGCAGCCCCACAGTAGCCAGAGTCCATAAAGACATTCTCTGATCCAACAAGTTAACTGCTTGGCAGCTGCAGGAGGGCCGTGGGGCATGCCAGAAAGCAAGATAGCGATGGCCATGAACTGCTAATCCTGGCTCAATGTTTTGCATAGCATATGGTGGATAGCAGAAAGAGGTGGCCAGTTGCAGCAAATTACACGCAGCTGGCTCCACAACCCCAAACTAAACTCCCTCCTCCTCCCCCGGCCATCATCAGTTTTGAATCCAGATCCAAAGGCAGCCGCTTGATATGCTGGGATCAAAAATTCATTCAATCCATTGTTTATTACTCATTTCTCAAGGCATTCCATTCCTCCCTTCCCCCCAGCGGCCTCTCTACTCTTTCCCAGTGTTGTCCGCTCTCACAATATGTGGTCTTTTTCTTAAAGCCACAGCAGGCACAGTTAAGAGTTTTGCATGAAAATCTCCTCTGGTATCTCCTAGCCCTCGTGGCTGCAGCGTAATGCTTGAACATGTGACCCGATGAGCCCAAAATGCAAATAAAAAGAACACCAATAGTCCTTTTTAATCACAAGATTTTATGCAAATCTCATGATTTCCAAATGCCTGGATTAGACAATGCTACTTTCTATCTATGGTGCTTTGGCGCTGTCCCTCGTTCCTATACAATCAAATGCTGTGAGATTCAGAATTAATTCACCCTTGCTAGGATTTTTCCTTCCACAGACGATAGGGTCTGCTGCGCTTCCCAATGGTACTTATAGGGAGCCATGCAGACATTTTGAACCACTGTCCAGCAAGGAACTGGCAGAATAAATGCAAAGATCTGTTCCTTTTCTGGCTATTGATAAATGTTGTATGAGACGATACAAACCAAAACATTCCTTCTTTCCGAGGCCTGTTCTCCTCTTGAACCTTGCAGCAGCATGGCTTTGATTTGGGCTGCTGCGTCCATGCTGCCTCATCGCAGCTAGATAGGGATATCACATGCAGTCACCCTCCGCTGGTCTGCTCTTTTACAAGACAGCTTTGTCCTCTCGTAAATGAAAGAGCGGCTGGTTTTTTGCAGCCCCAGCTTGAGCTTAAAGATCATCACAGTGGAAAAAATGTCATCTAATGTGATCCAGCCAGCGTGGCATTTTTCAGCAGCTGCCCTTTTGCAATCACCTGTCGTTATCAAATAGGTGGAATAAAGGGAGTGGACGCAAATAATAAATACAGAAGGATTGGTGAGGAAAATCATCTTTCGGCGGCACAGGACTGGCTTACGGTGCTGCTGGATTTATGAGTGGAAATGGTTTTAATGGATTCACCCTAGTACCTACTTGATGTTTGCCCATGTCAGGAGAAAACTCGCGCTATCTGGCAAAATAAAACATAGTTGGAAATCCCCATTCAGAAGAGAACCAGGAGTAGGACAAAGAAAGGACGACGCAGGTCAGGTGGGAGGTGCATCGGCAGAGCTGTGTAGGTATCGAGCACAGGACTCCCGTACTCTGGTGATGGCCAGAGGATGAGGGCTCAGGATTGGATGTTCCCCAGCAGTTCCGGAACCGCTAGGCATGGGGGACTGGATAAGAGTGAGGTGTGCTCACAGAGCGGTCTGCGGGACTACGCTGCTCCTGATCTGAACTAGGGATGAGAGCGTGTAACCAGTTCCCCAGGGAGCAGCCTGCTGCAGGGACAGGGCTGTTCTAGCCCTGAACAGCTGGCAGTGGTGGCTGGGAGTAGCCCCAATGTGGGTGCTGGGAGCTGGCTGCCCCATGGGCCAAGGGGCCTGAACAGTGAAAGTCCCCTAGTTTGTTAAGTTAAACATTAGATTAACCGGTTAACTGATTAACTGGGATTTTACATCCTTAATTTGAACCAGTACACTCATCCTTTAGCTTTTGTCAGCACTAATGTTCATTTAAATCCATTTCCAAAGGCAGGCAGTTGGATAATTCTGCTGGGCCTTTGGGAACCCAATTTTAATTCCAGTCTGAGGGCCTCAAATGAATAAGCGGGTTTGTCTCCATTTAAACAAGCAGACAGGAAATCCATTCTAAAATTGTGTTTGCAGAAATCAAGGCTTCTCCTGGAATACCGGTATTACTTAGTGACCCGGAAGCAACCTCCGGCTATCAGTGACAGGAGTCTGGATTCTGAAAGCATGCACATGCGAGAGAGATCAATGTGCTTATTGCTCTTGGTCCCAGTTAGTGCAACTGGGGAAAGCTGTGGTCTTCCCCACAGGGGTGATCCTAAAGGATTCCTATCTAAATACAGTGGCATGTATAAACCTGGCAGCAATCCACAGCTTCCCTGCCGTGTTTAAATTTACTGTCATCATTAAGGGCAGTCTCACATGTCAAATGCAAGGCAGCTGGTAATGGATTTCGCACAAGCTGGAGAGGAGTTAACTGAAATGCGGGGTATTCATCTTGCTTAAGTAATTATGTTTGCAGGAAGAATACCAGTACCAAGAGCCAGTCTGTTCTAACATATGTCACCTTCCTGCTCACCCCTCTCCCATTTAACATATCTGGCCAGCAGCATACAAGAAAAGCCAGTCTGGCTTGTTACTCAAGATGCAAAAGAAAGCTACAGCAGGTTGGGAGGGAGTCCACAGGGTAATCAATACCCGTCTTTGTAGGCAGCGCTGAGTTCCTGCTGTCCCAGTTCCATTTGCAGAGCCTACAGCATGCTGTCCTGAGCTGTGCAGTGGAGAGAATTTTCTTTTGAGTGTTATTGGCTGCCTAGAGTGAGAACAGTTTCCTTGACAACATTTTTCTTAATGGGATCTTTTTCTTTCCCCCCATGGCTGGAGGTTTGGACTTGACTTTGAATCCCAGGCTATGTTCATAAAGGATGCCAGGATTAGTATGCCAAAAGCGGGGTTTAAAGGCATGTGAGAAGGGGTAATAGTAGACAAGGAAGATGGTGCAGCTAAAAGTAAAAGTCTCAAAAGGGCTGCCATGTTAGTCTGTAACTTTAAAAACAATGAGTAGTCCTGTGGCACCTTAGAGACTATATATATATTTGTTAGTCTCTAAGGTGCCACAGGACTACTCGTTTTTACAGCTAAATGCAACAACATGGCAAATGAAATTTAATGTTGATAAATGTAAAGTAATGCACATTGGAAAACGTAATCCCAACTGTATATACAGGCAGTCCCCGGGTTACGTACAAGATAGGGACTGTAGGTTTGTTCTTAAGTTGAATTTGTATGTAAGTCGGAACTGGTACATATTGTAGGGGAAACTCTAGCCAAACATTTCTCCAGAGCTCAGTTTTATTCTCCCACACCTCACTTCCCTCAGTCCTTTATTCTCAAGCTGAGGTGTCTGCTGAGAAAAGCCGCTCCGCGTCTCCCTGGTCTGCTGGGGGAAGGGGCCCTAGCTTCGCGTCTCCCTGGTCTGCTGGGGGGAAGCAGCTAGTGCGGGGTTGCCTCACCCCGTTTGTAAGTAGGGATCCGATGTAAGTCGGATCCATGTAACCCGGGGACTGCCTGTACAATATGATGGGGACTAATTTGGCTACAACTACTCAAGAGAGAGATCTTGGAGTCATTGTGGATAGTTCTCTGAAAACATCCACTCTGTGAAGCAGCAGTGAAAAAAGCAAATAGAACATTAGGAATCATTAAAAAAGGGATAGAGAATAAGACAGAAAATATCTTATTGCCGCTATATAAAACCATGGTTCACCCACATCTTGAATACTGCATACAGTTGTGGTTGCCTCGTCTCAAAAAAGATATATTGGCATTGGAAAAGGTTCAGAAAAGGGCAACAAAAAGGATGAGGGGTTTGGACCACATCCCATATGAAGAGAGATTAAAAATATTTGAACTTTTCAGCTTAGAAAAAGAAGAGACTAAGGGGGGGGGATATGATAGAGGTCTATAAAATCATGACTGGTATGGAAAAAACGAATAAGGACAAGGTATTTACTTATTCCCACAAAATAAGAACTAGGGGTCACCCAATGAAATTAATGATCAGCAGGTTTAAAACAAACCAAAGGAAATTTTTCTTCACTCAGTGCACAGTCAACCTGTGGAACTTCTTGCTAGAGGATGCGGTGAAGGCTAGAACTTTAAAAGGGTTCAAAAAGGAGCTAGATACATTCATGGAGGTTAGATCCATCAATGGCTATTAGCCAGGATGGGTGGGAATGGTGTCCCTCGCTTCTGTTTCTCTGCAAGTGCGAGACAGGGGAGGGATCACGTGAAAATTACCTGTTGTGATCCCTCCTTCTGGGACATCTGGTATTGGCCACTGTGGGCAGACAGGATACTGGGCTAGATGGACCTTTGGTCTGACCCAGTACGGCCGTTCTTATGTTCTTACGGACTGCACATTGATAATTAGCAGATGTCATTAGTTGTGTGATTTGCTGCATTATTCTGGATTTCTTTTTGGTGGGGTTGAGTGATTTTTGCCAGCATGTTTTCATTTTAGCATGTTAAGGGGTGG
This sequence comes from Pelodiscus sinensis, assembly GCF_052426305.1. Taxonomy (NCBI): domain Eukaryota; kingdom Metazoa; phylum Chordata; order Testudines; family Trionychidae; genus Pelodiscus; species Pelodiscus sinensis. The sequence continues at coordinate 4,867,118 of NC_143077.1, read as the reverse complement.
TCTAGAGATTACATGGGTCCTGGGAGCACTTTTCTTAAGGATGGCAGATCAGTGGAGATCGCAACCAGATAGTGGTCTACATTACAGTAAGTTGTCACTTGACTTGTATTTTCATCTCCTCCAACAGCATTAAAACCTAGCAGTGGGTCTGTTGGCCGTGAATTTAATCTCACCTATAGCTCTGATTTGCCAGTCAACAGAGCTACCTCCATCAGCCTGTCTCCTTATGGCAATGGATAGATTAGCGGTGGCTGGAAGTTTTCCAACAAAAGTTTTGTCAGAAAATGCTAACTAGAGGGGATCAATATGTTCTGTGGTAACTTGTGAACTTCATTGTAACTTTTGACAAAGTTTAGACTATGTCCCTGCCTGGTTTCCTGCTAACTTGCCCAACTCCTGGGGTTTCCCCCCTCCCTGAACTCCCAACTTGCCAGCATCCCACTTGGTGGGCTGCCCAGCTTCCAAGGCAAGAGACTCCATGGCTATCTGGTTTCCGAGATTGCAGACTCACCAGCTGGCTGTCTCCCTTGGCCGTCAACTTCCAGGCAGTATGGTTCTAAGATTACTGATTTCTTGGTAGGCTCCCCAGCTCCCCAAGGTACATAGGGAATCAGGCAGCTACCTCCCCAGGCAGCCAGCTCCCTGGCAAGACAGCTCCCTGACCAGAAATTATTGTGGGCAGATGCTGTCTAGGCCCTGATCTCATAATGCAAGTAAAAAATAAAAATAACTACTCCATGAAATACAAATTTTGGTCAGGAAGTATAGATGAAAAACCTCTGAGTCATTTAAAGTTATTCTGAACTCTGATTCTGGAAGTGGGGGGTTTTGTTTAATAGCTTTCTGCAGTGCTATAAAGCAGTAGCCAGAATCCACCAGCACCAATATTCTCAGAGGATAAACTTTGAAGGGACTAATCAGACATCTTTTCTACATGTAATGATAGAATTTCTGCTAGCCATATCCAAGAGAGCCAACATAGAAGATTAGGCTTATGACTCCTGTTGGCATCTAAAAGGCCTTTGCTGGTGATAAAACTGGGCTGAACTACCTGGATTAGATTAAGTATGAGACGTTTTAATCTGTTTTTGGCTAATATTTTAGTTAATATTGGGCCTGAACTGAGCAGAGAAACAGCTGCAAAATGAAGGGTTAGTGACATCTTATTGAAACACCTCCTCAGAGCCAGTTGTCCAAAATCAGAGGTGGTTTTCAATTTAAGGTGATTGCATCCAGACAAAATCTCCAAAGACTGTTAAAATGCCATTTGTTAACTGTCCAGAGCAGAAGATTTATTTTTTTAAACAATCCTATTCTTCTGGATGTCACCAAGGGATGCTGGTGGCAGGTGAGTAGAATTTTACCCAGTCGTAGAAGAAAGTTTCGGGCAGTTTACGGGTTTTAAAAGCTATAATGGTTTCTAGAATCTCTCACACATACTACAGAATTTGTGGTCAATGTCAGAGGAATTGGTGATTTTCCAGCCAAAGTCCCTATATTTGCCTGGATCCTAGCAGCCGGTCTTATTTGCTAGCTGCAGAGTTAGATGGAACAAGTTCTGCTGCCTTTTGCATGGTGCTTCTGTTTCTCTTATCACCATTCCAGACAAAGGGCCATAATCATCCATCCTCAGTCTCCTTGTCCAAGGCAAGATTTTTTTTCTTAAGGCCTCACTTCCCAGCAGGTGCTGCCCTACTCATGGTAGCTGTAGGCTAAATAAGGATCCCGCATTTAAACTCTGGTCACCTAACCCCATTCTGAAGCATCATAGTTTCATCACATTACCTGAGCATTTACTTTGGCAGGTCTCACATTGATTAGACAATGGCAGGAAATCATAGCCAAAACTCTGCTTATGTCATTTAATTTTCTCTTAGCAGAATGTTCAATGTGATTGGAAACACGTGTCCAGGAGACGGGATTCCAGTTTCCCTACACACTGGGAGTTCCAGTGTGCTCTTGGCCAACGCATATAATCACTGTGCCTCAATTTCCCCTGTTGTAAAATGGGGGTAAAAATATTTACCTAGCTCACAGTGCTATTGTGAGAATTGGAGGCGGGTCTAGAACAAAAGATGCTATTGACACAGATGCAACACATTACTAATTACCTCCCTTCCAGGGCTGAAGTACAAATGGGGAGAAAGTTAATCCACTTCTAAAAACTGCTCAATTTTCACAGGAGCTTCAAGGGATTCCTGAATGCCGTCAGTTCTATGCACAGAGTCAAGCCAGTCCAAAGAAATCAGCTAAGGAGTCCTTTATTGAAATCATGCTGATGCGACATGTAGATCTGCAGAATCCTGCAAGGTGCTGAGTGCCTCTTTTCCTATCAGTTCCCTAGGGGAAGAATCCTGCAAGGTGCGGAGTGCCTCTTTTCCTATCAGTTCCCTAGGGGAAGAATCCTGCAAGGTGCGGAGTGCCTCTTTTCCTATCAGTTCCCTAGGGGAAGAATCCTGCAAGGTGCGGAGTGCCTCTTTTCCTATCAGTTCCCTAGGGGAAGAATCCTGCAAGGTGCGGAGTGCCTCTTTTCCTATCAGTTTCCCTATTCAGCACTGCACCCCAGTGGGCCCTAGTAAATTAGAAGCAGAGAAAAAAGATCCTCAATCACATAATTTATGTCCTTAATACCCAACATGGTGATAAGCAACTTTCAGGGGAACTCTTCCCACTAACCCCATTAACTGTCTGTGCCTAATTATCGCTCCACAGTGGTATCTGGGGTAGATAGTTAGAAGTGACATTTATAAGACTCAAAATGGGATTTTAGGGGAAAGTAAGCAGTTTATTGACATCAGCAGAGTGCACAGCAGGGAGGATGGGAGGAAATAAAGGGCTTGAAAATGGAGGCTATTAAGAAATTGATTGCAGCTGGTCAAAAACATTCCAAGGGAAGAGTTTTCTGTTGGAAAATGCAGCTTTGTCAAAACAGCCATTTGTCAAAGAGACAGGGCAGGGAAAGACTGGAGCAAGGAGTCTGCGTGGGGAATCTAGAATGAGAACCCACCCCAGGAGCGGAGTGGGACTCGAACAGCAAACTCAAAGAGTGAGACTAGGGCTAGCAGGGTGAACAGACTGGCAAGAGAAGCCCACATATAGACAAGAATGTGGAGCCAGCTTCCAGTCATTTATTTTCTGATCTCCACTGGGGACTGAAACCATACATCAACGCACAGGTGAGGAAATCTGATAAAAATTAGAAATCTAGTACTGATCTGTGAGTAATGTATCTGTTTTCATTACAACAAAACAAAGCTGACTAGAGCTTGGGGGGGGGGGGTTAGAAAGTAGAACTCCTGTTACATGGTAAACTGTACATCTCTATTCCATGGAGCTCCCCTTACAAATGAAGTGAAACCGATTAAAACCCAAGGCTTTAGAAATTTCCCCATGGAGCTCCCAGACAACGTTTTAATTCACACACTGCCAAGTGGCACATTGTCTAGTCTTGTCCAGGAGACGCGAGATTTGCAACAGATCTTTTTACAGCATTTGGAAAGGCTGCATAGAGATTTCAGGGGGGTTTTAAACCAGGTGATGCGAGGAGAAAGAAATAGCTGATGTCTGTGGCACTTCTTCCTCTTTTCAGTATGGAACTGTGCCTCTCACATGGTCACTGAGTCACAAGCAAGCTCACATTGTTCACTACGAACTATGGTCAGACTAATTATGAAGGAGCATCTGTAGACAGACTGGTCTGAATCCATCAAGGAAAGAACGGGGTAAAGAACAAAATGTATCAGCTATGCAGCAAGTAAATTGAGAACCAGAAATGAGAGCCATTTGCCGTAAGAATTTTATTGCACTATGTCTAAGTGCTGAACCAGCTATTGTGTCTATTAGGCCCTGGTCACAATCAAGCCCTCCCCCCCCCCCACTCCATGTCTATGAATTTCTGCACCTATATAATCATTGTGTTTTATCAATTTAGTTAAGTTTGCAGGGCCATAGTACAAGCTAATATAGTATATTATCAAAGTAAAATGAGGAGGAATACAGTTATATAGACAGCATGTAAAACAGGGTCTTTTATTGTTCTTTAAAAGTATTTGGGCTTTGGTTTATAATCTGGCTACAACCCTTTTCCCTCCAGTCCTACATCTCCCATCTGTCAAACCAGCTTTAGCTAACAGTACGTGATTCAGTTCAGAATCGAAGATTTTAATTTCACAGAATCAAAAATCCAATCCTGAGAACAATTCAAATGTTGGTTTGTTGTTCAGAGGGAAAGGGCCAATGTTAAATGCTTCCAGCCGAGGTACCCCTGTGCAGAATCAAACATTACTGATGATTTTCCTAACATGTAGGAATTAATATCATGCATGCTTGTGCCTTGATTTTAACTGCAACACACACACACAGACACACAAACACACTGAGCATATTACACATTTTAAGGCAGGAAGGAGTTTGTTACTACATTAATACAGTTCAAGTCAAGGTACAGTATCTGAGCTTTGGGAAGGAGAAGTGCAGTATTTGATAGCCTTGAACTGACAAAGGGATCTTTTGGCATGTCTTTAAGTGGGAAGGCTTGAGTAGTACCATCCTTTTTGTTTTAACTTAAACACTTATAGAAACAGAATTTTAAAAATCCATTATTTGTTTTCTGAAAGTGTTTCTGCAATTTTGTTCGGTTACAAATCAATATTAAACTCTGGAATAGGAAAAGATTGTATATAGGCAGTTCTCATAACCAGCATCTGAGGTATTACTAAAGGGGCACAAGTCTGCACTTGCTGGCACTGCTGCTGGGACAGACAAATGAAAGCTTTTGGTGCTACACTGCAAGAAACCACAGGACAAGACAATCCTAAACCAGTGTTCAGACCTCAGTGGCTGATCAACATTACAAACACGATGGTGAGATGAAAGCACAAGAGATCGCTGATGTGGCAGGGCACTAAGCCTAGTTTTCCCATACAAATTGTGATGCCAGCTTACTGAAACTACCTCTCATAGGCCGTGCAAATAACTAGTCTTAGTTCTTAATTAATGCACTTAACCCAGCAAAGAAAATATCGCACTGGTGCCTAAACAATACATTCCAGCCCCACAAAAATCTGGACAATGATCACAACAGCCTACCTGGTTCTTAGGACAGAGGAGTTAAAAACTTCCTGTCTGGAGTCTCCATTAGTTGAGTAGGACACTTCTGGATTATGGATTTCTGAATATTCCTCCACCAAGATATAATTTTTCTACCCAAATAGCAGAATGTTATTTTCTTAGCCAAGTTCTTTGGAGAAATATGATTTAGTCAAGCGCACACACCCACGTCCACACACGCAGAGTTTAAAAAAAAACACTCCCTCCGCCAATTAAAAAAAGCCTTTAGCAGGTTCACCAAGTGTATTAGAGTGAACTAATGGGAAAATGACCTGTCATTGGAAAGCTCTAAATACCCCACAACACAACCACCACCATATTTCTTGGAAAGGGCTCAGGTGGGCTTAAGGCTGTCAGACCACTCACCTATAGCAGAAAAGTTCTTCTCCCTATTTCTGTCTGCCAGCTGTCACCGATAAAGGGGGGGGGGGGGTAATTTTTTTTTTAAAGGAAGTTCCAAAGGGAATTCCACATACCAGGACCTAACTATAAAGCATTGTCCCCGAACCAAGAACATGGTTTCCGCATAACCCAATGCTCTGCTGGTTTTCCTTAGACATAAACTTTACTTTATTTCATTTTTTTAAAAAAAGTTAAAAATACAGAAGGTTCAGAAACTGATTTTCTCCTGGCAGATATTCAAACTGCAGCCTGAGGAGAAAACAATCCTTCACTGAAATGTTTCTTTTTTTAATTTTATTATTTTTTTTAAATCATCACCACCATTAGGACAGAGGCTGAGGAGCACTGACTCCACCACTAATTTGATGACGTAGTTTGATTCCAGATTCACATTTCCAGGTGACAAAGAGTCCAGAAAACAGCCATGATAACTTCAGCCTTCGTGTAGGGTTTCTTTTACTGAACACAGCAATGACCGTTGGTATCTTTGAAGCGCAATCGCATCTTAGGTCGGTATTTCTCAAGGTAAAGCAGCTGTTTGGAATTGAAAGCTCCCCTCCTTTTCCTAAAATAAACAGAATGAACACATCATATCAACAGCAGAAGCACTGCTTCAGTTATTGTGTACAGTTCAAAACAGATAGCCCCTCGCTGCACTGCAAGGGCTTTCCAGCCCCACAGAGCTGCCACCTGGCTCGCTTCGTTATTCAGTGCCTCCTCTAAGAAAGGAGAGCTCAAGTGGGACATGGATCAGGATTGGCAGAGCTGAATTAGTCAGATCTGTGGATGATAAAAACACTTTTCCCTCATCATACTGAGCAGACAGCTGCATGCCTTAGGGCTGGTAGATTTACAGTCTCTGGAGTTCACTTCCTCTCCCACAAGCAGAAGTGGTTGCTGAATGACAGAAGGACACTCCACCCACGCCTTTTAGAGCCATGTGCTGTCTACATGTTTAATATTAGCTAAGTGAAGACATGACAACCAAGTACAAATATCTGAAGAGAGTTAACAGAGAGGGTAATTGAGCAGGATAAAAAAAAAGGGTAAGACTAGCACTAGCGAGAGGGAAAAAAATTAGGAGGACCAAGAAAGTCTTCTTGATGAGGACAACGGGTTAGGACAATCTCTGAAGACCTTGGAGCTCCAACAGCAGCGTGAAGCGTGTTCTTAGTACATGATTATACAGCATCTTCCTTTCTCATGGGCTCCATTTCAAGATCTGGTGCTATGACAAAAACACCAGAATTTTGTGCTTGCTCTCGTTCAACACCACCTTTTCTATGCTGGATGGCTGGCAACATTTCTCCAGTAGACAATGTTACTTCCATACACAACACTGTCAGGATTCCTAGAGCTCATGCTGCAGAGTGATCATGCAGCTTGGTCCAAGAACTCTAGAGCCGTGGTGTCCAACCAGTTCTAATAGCCATTCTAATGGCTGCTGCTATAGCAAACTAGCCACACTCAACCAGTCAACTAGCTACACTGTTCAAGCCAGCTAGCCACATTCAACCGTCAAATAGCCACATGTGGCTAGTGTGTTGGACACCACGGCTCTGGAATAGCATGCTGCTACAGTACCTGGCCAGGCTACATTTATTCTTGGTTCACTAGTAATTTGTCACTGTCCTCCTCAAGCAGTAATTTTACTAAATGATTCTGTAGGTTCTTGTGTTAGCATTTTACTTTCTCTGCAAAAACACTGGGTCACCAACCAGTGCCTCAATGCAAAAGCAGACTTAGAAGGGTTGGTGCTTTTCCCCCACATTCACCTCCTTAGCCAAGGAGGAGTAAGGGTTGACATTCACTAAGTTAAGCCGAGAACTGTCTGGACACAGACACTGGGAAGCTCTCAGCAGTTTAAAAAGTCTTGCTATAAAGTGCACGTTGCTCTTAAAACACCCAAGTAAAATTGCATAGACAGACAAAGAAGGAGGGAAGCGTGCTGGAGAGCTGGCCAGTGTTACTTACTGCCTTATGAACTGAACTGCATCCTCATACTTCATTCCGCATTCAATGAGAGCCAGTGCAACCAGGACTGGGGCCCTATGAGGAGAAATCAGTATTTATTTTAACTGTCTAGAAAAACAGTACACTGAACCCCTCAAAGAGACCATATTAGTCTGTAAACTAACAGCTTAAGTCTCCTGCCTTTAAATGTTACCTACAGAAAATTATTTGCCTGCAGCGTCTAATGTAAAATTCTCCAGCATCAAAATCAATAGTTCCTTCAGTGTCTGCCATGAAATAGTGATAACGGATTTTTAGTCTCTCTTTTTTACTATAACATTTTGTACTCTGCTGCACATAAATAAACTTGAGTTTCATCTTGAAGCACTTAACTTTTTGCTACAACGCAGCTTTAATCCCATGAACACTAAAGATATGTACCACTTTTGAAATTACATCGACACTAGTTCCTTTTGCTAGGTGATAGGGGGAAACTTATGGGGCAATGGTGGAAGATTTTCACTGGCAGGTCACTGCTCTGAAGCCAGCCCAGCTGAGCATGGAGCATGTGAGGGTGGCTGTTCACAACTGTTGTGCGAAGGGAGGGGATGCTTTGAGTCCCCTTCCTAATGCTCAGCTGCTCATAATAGCAATAGCACACAATTACACCTAGCACCTTGGTGGCAGAGGAGAGCTCAGATTGAACTGACATAGTAAACTGAACAAAACTGAGCAACTCTGGCAGGGCAGCTTGCATTGTCCCTGCTGGGCAGCACCTAGATAAACTTGGCTTCAGTTTAACTTATCCAGGCTGGCTGGCTGAAACCCCACACGCACTAACTGCGCTTTAAAAATGTAAGTAAGTAGAACGGACAACATTTGAGGTTTGCTTCCTAGGGCCTAAGCAAAACTTATGAGAAGTTCTTCCTTTGCTTTCTACAGAAAAAGGAACCCAAGAGGACAACCTGAAAAGTCATTCAGAATGACTAAAATCTAACAACTCGTGTATGTAATAACAGTGGCTGTCACACTGTCAGCACACTTTAATCTAATGCTGGACAAGAAACAAGAGGGCTTTAAATCATTTCATTGAGCCAAATGTGCGCTCAGCTTTCACCTGCTCCCTTGCCTCAAAAAAATCCTCAGCTAGAAACAAGACAAAAGGGAGTAGCAAATCATGTTAACTGCCATGTGTTTGCATTATTCAGGCTTTTCCTACTTCAACATTTCACCTCTCCCTTAGCAGAGGAAATGGATTTAAAGATCAAATTAAGACAGGTCAACCCAACTTACGTGACTATTCTTGATTTCTCTTTATGCCACCTTTCTGCATTTCCATTATATCTATTTAAGGATTTATATGGCTCCCACCCCCATCACAAACACATCTCAAGTATTTATCTCTTCGTTACCCGCATGCAAGACAAGCAGTCATTTGTTTATAGAACTTGTGTTTGCATGTGAGAGACTGGCTGCTCTATTTAGTTTTCCCAATTATTTGAATAAATTGATTTTTTTCTTTTTGGTTGCAAATATGGTTCCTGGAGAAGAAGGAAATCAAAGAAATCAGCACATATGCAGAAGGTATTTCTCTTTACCCCACTATAATCCAGTCACCAACTTTTAAAAAGCACATAGTCCTACTGTACAACAATTTAGAGGAGGGAGTGAATAGCAAATCTCACTGGAAAGAAAGGAGTAAGTTTAGGAGACTATGTATACATTACTAAAATTGAATTATGGCCAGAAGACACCTGGTTTAATACTCCACCAGTAAGTATCGGGGGACCTCAGGCCATAATGGACGTTGGTTTTGGGTCTTTATAAAAAATGGCAATTCCTATAGAAATGTGCCCCCAGCATCATGCTGGGATGGTAGCCAGTACTACCGCAGGTGTGACACCTATCGAAATGGTTATATTCTGCCACATCTCAGAGTTCCCTTATGCAAATACTGAACTAGCCTGACTCCTCTTACCTTATCAAATCTGACTAAATGATTCAAAAGACTAATTTTAAATGACAGTCCAATCTGTCCATAGCCACCTTCCACAAGTTTATCTTATATATTAAACTGGAGCTTTTATATTTTTGAAGTGGTGATTAATAAATTTATCAGTTGTCCTAGTAATAAGAGGCTATAAAAAAATCCATAAATCAGGAACAATCTTGGGGCAGTCCCTTCCCAGGCCGGGAGGGAACATGATGTATGTGTGTTTGGGGAGTAACAGGACATAGAAAAACAAACAGGGAACTGGCATACATGACAATTTGCTTAGTTTCCAGTAACAAAGCAACACCACAACCTCAAACAATCCCTGTCCTATGCCACCCTTAGGATGAATAGAATAGCTGTATATCGGGGTAGGCATGGCAGATAAAAATTAAAGGATTCTAGAGAGCCACAGAACCAATATCCTGATTTACCAATTTGAGGAAAGGCAGTTTAGGGCTGATGGAGCAAATTACAATTCACTGGGTCCCCTAACTAGCAAAAAAATCTGCTTAACCTGCCCTGTATCAATGTTTCCAGCATTCACACTGCTGTAGGAAACACCCTAAGCACTTTCATGTGAATCTTTCTTTTCAGGTGTTCATAAGTGAAAAAGTGCTCTGGTGTGCCTCTGCATGTCTCCACCTCAAAACTGCAAACATTCAAAAACTAGTTTGGGACTTTCATACACCAATAGATAAAAAATAGCCTTTTTACAATTTTGAGTGAAATGTTGCATGCCAATATTCTGTAACATTATCCAATGGCTTTGAATGGTTGGGAAGCAACAAAAAAGGATCTCAAACTCCCACTGAAGTCAATGGAATGGAAGGCATTCAGAACCTTGCAGATTAGGCCCGGAGCAAACAATGCATTTGGCTTATACTGCCTACATATATTCAATTTGTCAAAAAGCACAACAGATTTCTAACAGAGATGCAATGCATTTTTCATGGAGTAGATTCTCCAATTCTCCTGGCACTATTATGCTATGTCAAATCAACTACTGTGAACAAACAATCCAAAATTAAACCAAAGCTTTGAGATACAGCTGTCATGTCACCTACCATTTTAAAATCATAGTAAGCATCCTTGATTGCGATCCAAAGTCTTTGAGGTTACTTACACAAAGGGATTTCTTTTGGTTAACTGAATAAGTGCCACTGTCTTCCAGGATGAAATCTTCCGCTTATGTACGTGCTAAAGTGAACGTCTTACAAAGCAGACCAGAAAAGCACTTACCTTCCCAGTCCTGCAACACAATGCACCGCAATGCAGCATCCAGGCTCTTCACGAAATTTGGTTTTCAACAGGTTTAGCCAGTCATCAACTATCTGATTTGGGGGTGGCGCTCCATCATCAAATGGCCAGTCCTTGGGAGGAAGAAAAAATTAGCTATCATTTTTGTGCAGGGATTACACAATAATAGAGAATGCCATCCACAATCAATAGTAGGGCTAGTGGAAGAGGGGCTGAGGGCAGCACAGGGTTATATTCAATCAACATCCAAATTCTACAATGTTGCTATTAAACATGTAATTTCCTAGTTGTAAAGTATTCCAAATACGGATTCAATTACACCACAATACTCAACCAAATTTAAAAGTGCTTAAACATTTTAAATTAAAAGCTAACTCACTAAATAGAGCTAATTTGGTCTAGTGGAACTTGCTGACCGATACCCAGTTTCAGTAGAGAAAAAACTAAATAGCTGTCTTTGAAATATCACTGAAATTCTGTAATTAAATCAGAAAAAAAATTAATTAAATAGAATACTTAAAAGAGGATACAGAGAACTATACAAATTTTTGCCTAAAAGTCTATGTTCAAGAACTCCTCCTAAACAATAAGAGCTAGGACCACCGAATCTGATATGTAGCTTCTTCTTATCGTAACCTAAGACAGGATGGTACATCAGTGTAGGCACTGTCATCTGCTTATCAGTTCCAGGAACAGTCATCTAAAACTGCTATAATAAGACTGTCAGTTTTTTATTGCAAACTTCTGTATGAAATATATGACCACCGCACCTTTTTACAAAAAACTTCAACTGAAGAGTAGCCTTCAAATATCTCCGGTCATCTGAAGAAGTGGACTGTGCCCACAAAAGCTCATGATACCATCTACATGTTTTGTTAGTCTATAACAGGGGTGTCCAAACTTTTTTCAAAGAGGGCCAGATTTGATGAAGTGAACATGCGTGAGGGCCGACCATTTTGCCTGACATTCTTTGAACCATTAAAATTAAATGCAAATTAACTATTTTATGCAAAATTTATTGCAAACTGCATACTTTTCATTTCGTCACATGGATGACAAATCTAAACAGGTGTTAAATCACTCTGCCTTTCCTATCTGAAGGCCAGATGAAAAAAAATCCAGGAAGCTGAAATATATATCAGGAACATTGTAAAGTACATTACATATTATTGGTAATAAAGGTTGTCTGTCAACTTTTAAGTTCAAAAAATATGAACAGGAACATAACACCAAGTATACATGTTGTGTCCAAATATATTTATAACTGATTTAGACCATCTGACATTAACTGAGATTTTACAATGTATTCATCTCAATACATATGGATTCGTTGGGGGCCATAAAAGATAGATATTGCCAAATTACCTGTGGGGCCGTATTAAACCGGAACACGGGCCGCAATTGGCCCCCGGGCCGGATTTTGGACATGCCTGGTCTATAACATGGGTTCCCAAACTGGGGGCGTGCCCCCCTGGGGGGGCATGAAGAAATTCCAGGGGGGGGCGCGAGGCGACCCAGCCATACACACACCCCTCTGTCAATCCCACCCCAAGTTTTGCTGGTATTTTTTTTAGGAGGAAGGGGCATGAGGGTTTCTCAAAAATCAAAAAGGGGGGCGTGAATCCGAAAAGTTTGGGAACCACTGGTCTATAAAGTGCTACCAGACCATTTGTTGTTTTTTTTCTGTAACAGACTAACTCGGCTACCCCCTGAAGCTCTCAAATATCTGTAGTTTAGAAGTTTCAATGGTACAAATATGCCAGGGTCAGAGTTACTGAAACAGAAAGCTTCAGTTCTCCTAAATAATTTTGCAGGTGTTTAGTCCAGAGTATGGCTATAGGGCTGACCATACTAGGTATTTAGCACTCTCAGCTCCTTTTAAAATTAACTTTCGTAGGGGTTTATAATACCCATTCAATATTTAATCCAAAAGCAAACAAATTAGTTTCCATAGTCATTTAGGGCCAATGCTGTTCTCACAGTAGTCAGTCAATGACAAACTTGACTGACTTCCATGGAAATTGATCTATTATTTGATTCAACCCGGTCAACTTAAAGGTTTCAAAGAACAGAATTCAGCCTTAACTCTTAACATCCTTGCTTTGGGTTTCCCTCATGCTACTTCCATATAAATATTTTAAACCATGTTAACCTACAGTTTAAAGAACTGACACAAGAATGATCATACTGGGTCAGACCAGTACTCCATCCAGCCCAATATCCTGTCTTCCAACAGTGGTCAATGCCAGGTGCCCCACAGGGAATGAACAGAACAGGGAATCATCAAGTGATCCCTCTCTTGTCATCCATTCCCAGCTTCTGACAAAGAGAGGGTAAGTACACTTCAAGGCATGGTTTTGTATCCCTTCCCATCCTAGCTAATAGCCATCGATGGACCTATCCTCCATGAATTTATCTAGCTCTTTTTTGAATCCTGTTAAAGTCTTGCACTTCACAATAGCCTGTGGCAAGGAGTTCCACAGGTTGACTGTGCATTGTATGAAGTAATATTTCCTCTTGTTTGTTTTAATCCTGCTGCCTATTCATTTCATTGGGTGATCCCTAGTTCTAGTGTTATGAGCAGTAAACACTTTCTTGTTTGCTTTGTCTACACCAGCCTCTCTCATCTGCCCTTAATAATCTCTTTTCCAAGCTGAAAAGCCCCAGTTTTATTAATTAATCTCTCCTTATATAAAAGTTGTTGCATACCCCTTATTATTTCTGTTGCCCTTTCCTGCATCTTTTTCAATTCTAATACATCTTTGAGATGGGGCAACTAGACCTGCATACAGTATTCAAGATGTGCGCACACAGGTAGGACCTCCCTGGTCCATCACCCTTGGGACCTGACCGGTCCTGAACAGGGAGTTTGCTGGATCAGAATTCCAGCCTCACTTCTGCCAATCTCTGGGCTCTCCCCAGTGACCAACAGCCTGGCTTTGCTCCTGGCCACCCTCATAGCCGCCAGCCTCCCAACTAGTCCCTGCTCCCAGTGCTGGGGCTCTCTGGTCCAGCAATATTCCTGGTTCTTCTGGACCACAAGTGTTGCAGAACCAGAGGTTCAACCTATGCCATGGATCTGTATGGAGGCAATAAGATATGTTCTGTCTTGTCTATCCCTTTTCTAATAATTCTCAACATACTTAGCTTTTTTGACTACCACTGCACACTGCGTGGATGTTTTGTCATCCGTAATGACTCCAAGATCTGTTTCTTGATTGGTAACAGCTAAGTTGAACACCATCATTTCATATGTATAGTTGGGATTATATTTTCCAATATGCATTATTTTGTATTTATCAACACTGAACTTCATCTGCCATTTTCTTGCCCAGTCACCTAGTTTTGAGATAACCCTTTGTAACATTCCTAGTTGAGTACCAACCAGACTGCAGGGAGCTACATTGTGGTTATCTGACTAATCATGTAGTTGATACAATTTGTATTGACTCTACACAATTAGTCGATAAGGACCATTCTGCAGAGTCGCAGGAGGAGCTGGCTCGAGCCAGGACTGAGCAGTCCTGGCTTGTGCCAGCTCTGGGAGCTACCTGCACTGCAGCTCTGCATTTTAAACGTATCAAGAGCCGCCGGGCTCTTACCACATTTAAAATGTAGAGGTGCAGCATCCCGGATGAGCACAAGCCAGGACTTCTCGGTCCTGGCTCACACTGAGACCAGCAGCCCCTGTCCGCCGTGAACAGAGGCTGCTTCAGCATCAGCCTGGGCCACAATGAACAGGGGTTGCTGGCAGAGGCTGCTTTGCAGCAGCTTCCCCTATCCCTCCCTGTTGCCTCTGATTGAGGCAGTGGGGGAAGCAGGCAGCACCACAGCCAGTGCTGGGGGAAACCAGCTTTTAAGCTGGCTTCCCCCAGCACCAGCTCCTCTCTCAGAGGCTTATGCTTATCAGGTAGTTGACTATTCGCTAACATCCCTAGACTTAACTATCTTGAGTAGTTTTGTATCATCTGCAAATTCTGCCACCTCACTGCTGACCCTTTTTTCCAGACCACTTATGAATATGTTGACCAGCACTGGTTCCAGTACAGACCTTTGGTCGACACCACTATTTACCACTCCATTCTGAAACCTGACATTCATTCCTGCCCTTTGTTTCCTATCTTTTAACCAGCTATCGATGCATGGGAGAATCTGCTCTCTTATCCTCATGAAAGTTTACTTTGCTTAAGAGCCTTTGGCGAGGGGCCTTGTCAAAGGCTTTCTGAAAATCTAACTATACTATATCCACTGGATAATCCTCATCCACATGCTTATTGACTCCCTAGAAGAATTCTAATAGATTGGTGAGGCATGATTTCCCTTTACAAAAAGCATGTGACATTTCCCCAACAAATTGTGTTCTTCTATGTGTGTGAGAATTCTGCTCTTTACTATAGATTCAACAAATTTGCCTGGTACTGAAGTTCAGGTTGCCGATCTGCAATTGCCAGGATCACCTTTGAAGCTTTTTTTAAAAATTGGCATCATATTAGCTATCGTCCAGTCATTTGTTACATTAATCCCAAAGACACTATTATCTATTCCAGCCACCAACACTAAAAGAAACAGGCTGAGTCTAATTCTCCAATTCCCTGCTCTCTCACTATGCCATCTGTCAAAGCAGGCTTACTAGCTGCCACATTCCACCATCTCTGTCTTCCGTACTAGTGCAGTGGTCTCCAACCTTTTTACACCCAAGATAACTTTTTAAATATCAGAACAAGTAAAGATCTACCACCCCATCCTTCCCCCAAGACACCACCCCTTCCTTGAAGCCCTGCCCTCTCTATTCTCCTCCTCTCCATCACTTGCTATCCCCAGCCCTTATACACTCCACACTGCCACTTTTTTCCCCAATTCTTATGTAGGAAGAGGTTTTTCCAACATTTGTCCTGTCTAGACTGGACCAAATGTTAGAAAAACCCCTTCTTTCGGAATCCCCCTTATTCCTCATGGAACGAGGAATATAGAGGTTACCGAAAGAGCATGTTTACTCTTCCACTAAAAAAAAGCAGAAGAACAAACACATCCCTGGAAACGGAAGAGTTTTTCCAGGATATCTCTGGAATCCTGGAAAACTCTTGCAGTCTAGCCGTACCCTCACTGGGTTGAGGGTATGGCTCTGGGTGGGGATGTGGGTGTGGGAAGGGGTGAGAGGTGCAAGCTCTGGGAGGAAATTTGGATGCAGGAGGAGGTGGAGAAGGGGATGCTGGCTCAGGGAGGGGGCTCCAGGCTGGGGAGTGTTGGGGTCAGGTGGAGGGTTGTGGTAGGCTTGTGGCTGTGAGGGTTCAGGAATTTGGGTTGGGGTATGTGAGGGGCTCAGGGCAGGGGGTTCCAGTGTATGATAGGCTCAGATCTAAGGTTTGGGGGTGTGTGCAGTGTGTTATGATGCTGGAGCCAGATGGGGGTTGGCCCCAATTGGGGGTTTGCTGGCCAAGCTTCATTTTTAAATAAAATATTATGTCAAACACAAAAGGTTTCTGCATTGTCTTTATTTATGAGAAGGGCAGGGAACCTGTTTTGAGTCGGGGTCACTGACCCACAGAAAAGTCAGTTGGGGCCACACAAGGGAGATGCAAAAGAAAACAAAACCACCACACACACACATTCCTCCCCAAAAAAACCCAAGCCTCACTAATGTGGCCCCAACTGTGCTGGTGGGAGCAGGGGACATGGTACTGAAGAAGGGTGCTAGTGGGTGCTGGGACAGGGGACAGAGTGCTGGGGAGGGGACAGGGTTCTGCAGCAGGGGACAGGGTGCCAGTGGGGAAGAGGAGGGAGGGGACAGGGTACCGGGGGGAGGGTTCTGCAGCAGGGGACAGGGAGTCCCCTGCACCAGACTCCTCTCAGGACTCCCACACAGAGGAGGAAAGCCCCCACGCGCGCCTCCTCCGGGGCCAATTCCCCTTCCCGCAAAGGAGGGAAGCCCTGGTGCGTGCCTCCTCTGGGGACCCCCTCCCCCCTGCAAGATCTGGCACACCACAGACCTGAGGGAGGAGAGCAACCAGCGCACTTCTGGAACCCCCGGAAGTGGCGCGCAGCTGCAGGACTTCCATCCACCCCGCAGGAAGCCAGCACTACCTCCATTTTCACTGGAGGTAGGTAGTGGGGCTTCTCAGGGATAGGGGGAATAGGCAGGCCCCCGAACGCCTCACGATCAACAGGTTGAGCCCTCACGATCGGCCAGTCGATCACGATCAACCGGTTGGTGACCACGGTACTAGTGTATCACCTCAGATCGTGGGGAGAACTCAAACTTTGTTTCAGGAGTTTCATAGGCTTTTGACCTCCACAGTTTTCAATAACAGATGCTAATCTCTATCAGGCTGTGGTTTTAACCTTCATTATTTTTGTAAACAAATGCTGGCTTTAAATAGTGGTTTACGTCATTTTATCAACCAACTGGTAATATAACACCAGTTCTGAATGGTGACAACAGTATGTTTTGAGAGAGTTGGTTTCAAGAGAGGCAAGTAGCTGTGGGTCATGTGATTGAATATTCAGGGTCATAATTGCCCAAACACTGTGATGTGTTAATAAAAACAGAAACGATCATGGCTGGAATCATGTGAATCAAGTGTGAGACTAGCAGAAAATCTTCTGCAATCTCCTGTTTTCTGATAATATTATCTGATGTTTAGAGGACTTCTTCCCTCTACAGTTTTGTTCTCCTGCAACAACAGTATACTAGGATCAGTCACAAACTAACTGCAGAGTACTCAGGACAAGTGTGGCAAACATACAGGACCCCGTGTATGTAACTCAGAATTTGTAAGGCATTCAAATAGTATGGTGCTGAGTAGGGATGTAAGCAATTAGTCAACTATCCGATAAGCAAATGCTTATCGGACAGTCGACTAGAGACTCGACTAGTTGCTTCCCCTCCTCCCCGCACTTGCTGCCTCTATCAGAGGCAGGCATTGAGGGGTGGGGAGCAGGATCTGGTGCTGGGGGGAGCCAGCTTAAGACAGTTCCCCCCCCCCCAACACTGTCTCGGTGGGGAAAAGGGGCAGGGGCACAGCTGGGAACTGGCAGCGCTTCTGCCCCTTTGAAATGCAGCAAGAGCTCTCTACATTTCAGAAGAGAGCATATGGGGCCAGGAGGGACTGTCCACTTTGCTTTTGAAACATACAAGAGCCAGCAGGGCTCTTGCTACATTTCAAAGGTGGAGGCGCCCTTATTGACTACAAATAGTCGATGCAAATTACATCGACTATTCAATTAGTTGATTAATCTAAATTTAGCATCCTTGGTGCTGAGGACAGTGTTCTGAAATGGATATTCGGTCCTCATTGCGCAAGTAACTGGCCCTTCTGCACCATAAATGACATTGGCGGTTTTCCAGTCAGCACGGCATATGCACCACAACTATAAACAAATCATTTTGCTCAAGCCTCCAGCATGCTTCTCTATAGAGTTTTATGACAGGGATACAGATTCATTTCAACACAAATGTGGAGGTAGAAGGAAAAACTGCACCTCTGTTAGAAGCAAGATTTCCCGTGAGCCTGTGATGTTCTTGGGCAGTTTGCTTTCCCAGCAGAACAAACTGACTACTATCATTCATTCCTTTGCATTGATGATGCTCTGGAAATACCAAGGCTAACAGTAGTGCTGGAGCAGGGAAGATCATCCAGCAGAGAAACTTCAATGCTGCAGTGAGGCGGGAGGCTCCCCACAAACCTTGTGCTGAATTCAAAGTGTGGCAGTACCCATTTCCGAATAACTTTTCTGAGCCTTTTATTTTGAAGTCACATATAATTTGAAGAGCAGGATCAAGCAGAATAGAAAGTATCCCACATACGTACGTTCTGCAGAGATGTATCCCACATATGTGAGTTCTGCAGAGATTTCCTCCAAAATTTCCCAAGGCTTCTAGCCATAAAAATGAGAGGCATTAGAAGACTGACTACCTACAACTCTTAAGCAAGGTGCAGCTTCTGGAATCACAGTGGAGAGACTGATGAGTCACTTCAGGGGTTTTTTATTTTATTGAAAAGCCATGAATGACATACTATAGCTATTAAGATGGTCTGCCTCAAAAGTTAACGTGTGCTTTCATCTGTATCTAGTCACACCACTAATGAAAACTCAACCTAGAAAACCAAGCAACACCAGATTTCACTGTGCAAATCTACCTTAAATCGCAGTTACAGAATTTCTCCTGCACAAAGGAAGAAGCCAATAGCTACGCTGCACTTATAGCTGAACCCACTGAATTCTATGGCCAGGTCAATCTCTCACATTACCAGTATTTTATGCTAGTTCTGGTCTATATCACACGCAATATAGCCATGTGTCAAACATAAGAACAGCCGTACTGGGTCAGACCAAAGGTCCATCTAGCCCACTATCCTGTCTGCTGACAGTGGCCAATACCAGATGCCCCAGAGGGAGGGATCATAACAGGTAATCCTCATGTGATCCCTAGCCTGTCACCCACTTCCAGCGAAAAAGCACCATGTAAAATGATGGCTGTTTTCAGCTTGTGTGTTAAAAATGTCACAAGTGACAAAATTAAGTGAATGCCAGAAGATCAACAACAATATTTTTCAAATCAAGTGAGTACCTGTGAAATGTATCAGATCATCACTAGCAAAGAAATTTTAAGTTTTATGCAGAACAAGTATCTTATCAGTGTGTCTTACCAAGGTTGTAAAGGTACCACCGGAGGTTAAAGGAAGCAGGTATGCCCCGGTGCACAGCTCTGGCAAGAGCTGGCTGAGCTGCGGCAAAAGCCAGCAGGGAGATATTTAAAGAGCTGGCAGAGACACAGGTTACAATAGGACAGGACCTGTAAGAAATGTCAAGTTACCTTCACCGCTGGGTACCACCTATAGCAGTGAGAAGTCACGCTTCATTCTGTAGGAACCAGTAACAAAGCCAGTTATGAAATGGTCACTGGTTCTAGGTACAAGGTTGAAACCACCAAATCAAATCACTGAGGCTGAACAGATGCAATCCTGCTTCTACCAGAGGTTCAGTTTGTTTCCTTCTATCTCCACATTTCTGTTGAAAAGTGCATGCATCAAAAGTCATTAACTTTATCAATAATCTGGTTTGAACATGGATCAAGAGATGAACAGCAAAATATCTCCTGAGACACCCAGACCTCTATGAATAGGAGTTTCTATTCTAACAAGGATACCTGGTTGTAGTAATAATAAAAAATATCTGACATATTTCACAAAGTTACAAACAGTATACTGAACAACCATATTTAAGTGAGCCCTCAGTTGTTATAGTAGTCACACATTCCGAGTCATTATCAGGCAAAAGCATCAATGCCAAACAGTGCTGGAACATCTGATTCATATTTAATGATTTTTTAGTTCAGAAAGAATTTTAAAGGAGACTCACTAGAACTTGGATTCCTTCTTTTTCAACAGGAGCTTTATCATACGTGGCATCACAAACTCGCACCAAAGTTGTCACTCCATACTTCTTAAGCTCCTTTGAGAACAAGAAGGAAAGCAAACACATGAAGCATACTGCCAGAATGAGGAATTAGAGCATTTTCTCAGCTTTAACAAAGCCCCATAAACATGCTATGCTGACTCAATTGGAGTGTACATAGCTCTGCAGTTCCATGGAGACGACTGAATAATGGAGGAGCAAGGATAGCTCCAAGAGTCTCATGGTTCTAAGCTGGATGTGGTCTTCCCAGGCATTAGGATGCGGACTAAAAGGCTGAGGAAGGGGGAAGATAGGAAAGTTTACAAATTAAAAGCCAAACAAATTGTACAGGATAAAATAAAGCACAAGCAATCCACAGCTCCAGGGTGAGTTACAGCAACAATGAGCACTGCATACGGTTTACAAACTGTCGACATAACCCGCCTTGTCTCGGATACAAATGAGGAAGTCATTAAACTTTAGTCTATACACAACCCCAGGGACAACACCCACAGAGCAGAATAGAGTCTCGGTCTCTGAGTGTAGACTATATAGCAATGGGTGGAGTTCGCCCCACTGCGGGGGGATCAGTCCACTACTTTGTCCATCTAACCTAGAGCAGGAGGCCAGAGTGGGAAAAGTGCTCTATAGGTATGCACATTTAACAGGAAAAAGAAAATAGCTACTTATACCCCTATGCAGATTATTTTCTCTTTATTAATACAAGCACGAAGCTGTCTGCCTCAAGCAGTGCTGACACATTTTGAGACCGGATGAATAGAACATGCACAGAACCATATTCTAGTTATTAAGTAGCATATTGTGCTAGATAAATAATCAGAAAAATCAAACTAAAGCCGACCCAGTTCATTTTGAGAGTTCAAAGAGCAAGCAGCATTTCCTCCTATGCCTGTCTCAGGAATGGCTCTTCAAAATTTTATATTTAAATGTTATACCACATGCACAATCCGTCCCAGATTCTAGGCCCCCAGACAAGGTATTAGAAAAATAATCCATAACAATAAAATGGAAACATCCCATCAATGGGAGGATCGGGGTTTCTGTCCAAATTAGCCATTAGTATCCCGAACTGACTGTTGACCTAGAGAGCGTCTTCCTGAAAGGTGGAATCATGTTGATATGAAAGCTCAGTGTCAAATTACAAGATCTTAACAGAATGGAAGAGATCTATTACATCAAATCTTACTCCTGGCAAGGGCATCATATCATTTCCCAAAAGGGCTTATAAAATATGCCAGAGTTCGCAACAAGATGTGATGTAGTGGTATGCTCTCAGTACTTCTCTGGTGATGCCATCTATTTATGCAAAATTTAAGCTTCAGTTTTAAAAAGTGTTTAAGACCTTATGGTTTTAATTACAGATTGCACCTCCCTAGTCTGGCTCTCTTGCAACCTGACCAGGCCCAAACCCAGGAATTTGTCAGACGAGCGGAGGTCAATGCCAGACCTTCTGCTCCCACGCTCCTCTTTGGCAGCAGCAGATGGGTAAGCATTGCAGCCTGGTTGCACTCCTGGCCTGTCACCAGCTGCGGGACTGCACTTCTTAGTCTCCGGCTGCAGGGCTCTGCAGCCACCCTGCCTCTTCTCCCAAGCATCCCTTCCCCCCACTTCTCCCCCTTCCCGAGCTTACAGACAAGGCATGGATTCTTCACACTGTCTGATCCATGAAACTGGGTCAACCTAACTTTTTATTGCAGACTGAGCCTAAAGAGAGTCATGTTTATGGGCTCCAAAAGGAGTCTAATCCAGTTTCTCTCAGTCAAAAGATGCAGGACTTTGAAGAAAGGAAATCAAAGGCTTCCTTCTTATAGAATCAAGAGAACTTTAAGCAGTTTATAAACAAAGTACTGAACAGTTTAAAAAAATACTTTAAGTATAAAGGGTATTTTTGAAAGCATCACCCATGGTGGATCAGGGAGATGTCTTTAGTGCTGCTCTAAAAATTTCAAAACACAAAGAATGGAAAAACCATACTAGTGTACGTGGCTATCTTACCTCTGTGAATTTGTTGAGAGTTGCATTGGTTGGGTTGTGCGTGATCAGGAAACGCATACTCTCATAAGTAATCTCCACTGGGGCTGGACGGTTCATAATGGCAAACAAAAATAGATAGGGGGCAAAAAAAAAAAAAAAAAAAAAATCAATAACCCTTGAAACGTTCCACAGCAGAAAACATTAAAAAGACAACTAAAATGCCTGGGATTGATCAGAACTATCTTTATTGACTTGTTCTTTATGATTTTTCACTTCAAGAAAACCAGGTTTACTTTAGAATCCACTTGAATTCAATTTAGGCCTCAAAAACTGCAGGTGGTATCCTTCAGACTCCAAAAATTCTGACTACACGCAAGACTAGGCAGCCTGTACTACATTTAGGCACTGGTGAGGCGAAAAAAATAAGGGCAGATCTTCTCTCCACTTTGTTTTCTTGACACTTAGTTTTGCTTGAGTCAGTAAAAGGAATATGCTTCCAATATGCAGAAGATATCCCATATATTTGAAGGTGACCGCTGTGTTTGGAGTCTTCAAGGCAAAGTAATTATGGTACGTAGGACACGCTCACTTGTCAGCCAGGGTGCTGTGCTGGGCCTGGCAGAAATCTGCCCTGATGCTCAGAATCGCCATAAATGTGTGACGTATATTCCAACAGAAAACCTAAGAAGAAGAAAAATGCCATATTTAAAAGATTGTTTCTTTTGATCGTACAGCGCTATTGAATACAGTGCACCCAGAAACCTCAACGTAATTAATCATTAAGCTTTAAGAGAAACAAGACTGATTTAGAAAGTGTTTTGATGTACACAATCATATTTTACTGTCCAACAAAGAAGCATCCTTTCGGTCTATCTTTTAGCATGCTGGATGACAAATATTCTACAAAATCTCACTTAATCAAAAAGCTAAGTAAAACTGAACACCAGAACTAAAGGGGAAATATCCATCATTTTCCGCTCAGGTAGCTCATAATTAAACATTTACAATAGAAAACAGCAGACATTCTCCACAGCCACACAATCTATATGGGACGCAGGGGAGCAGACAGCAGTGCTTGGCCCCAGGCAAGCTGCTGTGGGGGTGGGGGAAAGGGCGATTTAAAAGGCCTGAGGCTCAGTAGCTGCAATGCGCTCAGGCCCTTTAGAATCGCCAGGCCCCAGCACAACTGCCGCCTCCGCCTCATCCCCATCAGCAGGCCTGGTGGAACTCGGTATGTTCTTGGAGGACAGTTCCATCAATGGCTATGAACCAAGACGGTCCAGGATGTAATCCCATGCTCTGGGTGTCCCTAAACCTCTGATCCATGAAGCTGGGATTGGATGACAGGGAATAATTACCTTGTTCTGTTCACTCTCACTGAAGCATCTTGCACTGGCCAATAGGCTAAATGGACAGGATACTAGGCTAACTGGACCATTGGTCTGACCTACTATGGTCATTCTTATGTTCCTTAATCTGTAAATAAGATGACCTTTCATCAACTATTTATGGAAGTTCAGTTTCAACACAAAACGATTAGATGACAGTTTCACTAATCAGATCATCGCTTCCCTCAAGTAAATATGACTAGCAGGAAGCAGAGAAACAACAACGCTGCTGACACTTTGCAAAACAATATTCAGAACAGACAACATAATGGAATACAGCTATTTTGGATCAATGCTGATCTTACCCAAGTTAGGGCATTCATCAGGTAAGACTGTCTACACATAAATTGCTACAGCAGCACAGCTGCAGACCCGCAACTGCACAGTATTAGTGCTTTAGTGTAGACACGCTCTACACTGACAGGAGGGGTTCCCTCATCACTTTGTTAATCCATCTCACTAAGAGATGGTATCCGGGTCAATGGAAGATTTCTTTGCCTGACTTTGTGCTGTCCACACTGGGGGTTAGCCAGTTTAACTACATCTCTTAGAGGCGTGGATTTGTCAATGTAAGTTTTCAGTCTGGACCAACCCTAAAACAAAGGAGTATGGAATTATTATATCCACACTGGTAGTGCCACCGTTTACTCAATACTTCTAAGACCTTGCTTTCAGTTGCTCATCACTTTACCAAACATCAATCATTTGGGATGAAATTTTCCATGCTGGCTGCTTGCCTCAGCATGGGGGTGGTAAAATATGTTTTGTTCGTGTTAGAAAAACTGTACAGCCAGTTTGCTATGACGCTCTTCCACATGATATTTTGGAGAAGGGTCATGACATTTGGCAAGGAGGTTGCCTTCCTGTAACAAAAATGCTTTTTGCCGTCCCCTTTAAAATGTACCAAAATTAGGCCAAGTTATACAACTATGAAAATTCTCAGTTCATAGACTCTGAAGTTTCTGCTGAGAGTGCGGTAGCTAAATTCTCTGAAGACTGTCTACAATGAGCATGCTCCAGTCCGGGGCTGCAAAGGCTAAGCCTGTGGTGTCCAACATGCTAGTCACTAGGCACTTAACTAAACCAGCAAATGTTTCTAGTGTGGATCTGACCTGAAATGCAGAGGGGTGAAGGGAGCCAGGCCTGCCTGGGATGGGGCATAATCCAGTAGGAACTATTCTGAAACCACAAACCCACTTCAAAGGCAACCAAACATTTAAAATTAAGAACTTTTAGTCTCTGCCAACTGCATCCAAGTTTTCAATAATGCAGTGTCTACCATGCACTCATGCCACTTAAGTCACATGAAGGATGTTTTATACTAGACAAACAAGATGTAACAAATTTAATTTAATGCTCCCATAAAGTTTATAGACACAGAGCCACCTAACTGCTGGAAGCAAACTAAATGGGCACACTTAAGGGTGAAATGCTAAGCAAAAGCAGGAAGTTTGTCTTTTGCTAGGGAAGTGAAAGGTTAACTGGTAACCATTAACTGGTGGAGGCTGGAGCAACTCCCCACCTTCCGCTGGCAGGGGGCTGCTTTGACCCACAGGTGGCCCACAAGCAGTGGCTGCTACCATGTCTGAAGCCTGGTCACCATGTATGAAGCCTGGTCACCCCGCAGGCGAGGGCTGCTTCTGGGCAATTAACCAATTAAACGGGATTTTGCATCCCTACCTTTTATTGCTCCTTTCAGCACAACTACAGGATCTTTTTTCCCTGCTTGTTTTTAAGCAGAGAAAACTCAAGATTGGTGTGTCTTTTCCTAGAAGATTTTAGCAAGATCTTTGGAGAAGTGTGATGACAGCAGCCAGAAATCTGAGCATAGACAGTTTATTACTCAGGTTTTGGGCTTCCTCTGATATCACTATGACAACCCAAGATTTTGCCAAGCGTTCTGTACACAAAAAGTCAACAACATATTATTTACATAAAAATGACAGAAAAGTTTTAAATTAAAAAAAAATCATTAAACCAATCTTTGTACAAAGGAATAAAGAGCACTAAATGTTGTACTCAGACAAGGAATTCAGCTTTACCTACTGGAAACAAGACACACTTCACCAGAATGGTCTTAACCACTATGAATAATTTCAAATAAAATAGACCTTTAAGTTAAAGAAATAAAAAGCACACTTAAAGCTACAGAAATGTGTAACAGCAATTTTTTAAAAGCAGCCTTAACCAATGGAGGAATATATTTTTAAAAAATGCAAAACTGACATCTTACAATCAGTAGCCTAAAACTTGAACTAAAGATCAAAATGGCCCACATAATCAATTATGAAAAAATCATAGAAAAACAAACTCTTGGTGTGATCTCTGGGGAACCATGTGAGGGAAAGACTCTGCTTCTTCCTTCTCCACAGGCGTCAGGGGAGCCAAGTTTCTTTACTCCCCCCATCAGGTCAGATTCTCTGGGGAGCTGTGTGGGGGGTATCTCTCCGCTGTTCCTCCCCATGTGGTCAGATTATGTGGGAGAGAGGTCTGTCTGCACCCCATCATCACTGGAAAGCCAAGGTTATGGAGCAAGAAGATTTTTTTTCTCACTCATCTCTCACTAATTTCTCACCATTACCTAATTTACTTCTTTTTTCTGGTGGGGAAGGGATAGTGCTTCAGGTTTCCTCAATTGCTCCCAGAAGGTGACATCCACAGAGCTGAAGGAACAAGCTCCACAGACCCAGTGCTCCAGGACTCAGGGCTTCAGGACCCACAGGAAGCATGCTGGGACTTGGGGCTTCATCCCTGAGGGAGGTGTGCTGGGACTGAAGCAACCCCCTATGTGCCCCATGATCTGCTGAAAAGCTTCTGGTGATACATATTTGGACCATGAGCCACCTATTGATTACTCTTGATGTAAAGCTTTGTATTTCATGTCTAAAGAATGATTAAGGATGTGAAGCTATGTGTTAAATACAGGAAGTCCCCGGGTTACGTACAAGATAGAGACTGTAGGTTTGTTCTTAAGTTGAATCTGTATGTAAGTCGGAACTGGCATCCAGATTCAGCCGCTGCTGAAACTGATCAGTTTCAACAGCGGCTGAATCTGGATGCCAGTTCTGACTTACATACAGATTCAACTTAAGAACCCCAGGCATCCCCAAATCAGCTGCTGCTGAAACTGATCAGCGGCTGATTCCAGGAAGCCCAGGGCAGGGGCTTCCTGTAGTCAGCCACTGGTCAGTTTCAGCAGCGGCTGACTTGGGGATGCCTGGGGCAGAGCAGCTGGGATGCTGCTGGGTTGGTCCAGTAGCACCGCCGCTCCTCGGCGCTACTGGACCAACCCAGCAGCACCCAAGCTGCTCTGCCCCAGGCGTCCTGATTCAGCCGCTGATGAAACTGACCAGCAGTGGCTGAATCAGGACGCCTGGGGCAGAGCAGCTGGGGTGCTGCTGGGTTGGTCCAGTAGCGCCCAGAGCGGCACTACAGGACCAACCAGCAGTGCCCCAGCTGCTGTACCACAGGCGTCTGGAGCAAAGCCACGGAGCATGGGGGCAGCGGGACAGCCCAGACGCGCCGTGCCTGTCCTGCTGCCCTCGGACTCCGCAGCTTTGCTCTGCTTTGCTCCCCGTCCCCCTGGTCTGCAGACCAGAAGGACGGGGAGCAAAACGGCGGAACACGCGGGCAGCAGACAGCCCAGACGCACACCTGGGCTGTCTGCCGCCCGCGTGTTCCGCCGCTTTGCTCCCCGTCCTTCTGGTCTGCAGACCAGGGGGACGGGGAGCAAAGCAGAGCAAAGCGGCGGAACACACGGGCAGTGGACAGCCCAGACGCGTCTGGGCCGTCCGCTGCCTGCGTGCTCTGCTGCTTTGCTTCCTCTCCCTGGTCTGCTGGAGACCAGGGAGAGGGCCCCGTTCGTAACTGCGGATCCGACATAAGTCGGATCCGCGTAACTCAGGGACTGCCTGTATATGAATATTTTGAGAAACTATGCTGTATGCTAAATTATAAGCATCCAAAGATGATTTGGTTGTCTCTATGCATATTTGCCCCCAATACCACAATGTAAGGGAACACATTTTATCAGTGAAAACTCTTTTTAAAAAAGCATTATGGGAACTAGACTAGGAAAATCACTATTATCCATCATGCCGGGTCAACAAGCCCTTACTTCCAGACAGTAAACTTAAGCATCTTTCACTCTGCCAGTCAAGCAATCAACAGCACTTAATCCTGGGCACAGGGACTGGCCATTATAATTGATCAGAATGAAAATATAACCTATCTTCAAGCTCAATGAATGCCACAAAATAAAGAATTCTGAGTTAGTTTTTGATTCCCAGGTTCTGTTCTTCAGAAAGAGGGAAGGTGAAAGTCGACAGCTACCAAGACATTGCAACTAGGTTGCTTTCTTATGGATAATTAAGTATTATGTGCTAAAAGGCAAAAAAGTATCCAGAACCTCAGCACTACAGTAAGCCATGACTGGTCTGTAACAAAACAGTATAGACCTTGTACTGACAATTCATTTTGCTCTTTAGGCTCCCTTATAATAGCCTCATAGCATTTGATATGGCCTAAAAAGGCATCTTTATTAAATTACATACACAAATACTGTACAACTTGCAAGAGTTTTTACTTTTAAAAACAGATGGAAGAAGATACCTATATTAACCGCTAAAGCAAGGGTCTCAAAAGTTGCGAGCCTGTTTCAAGGGGCTCGCCGGGGTTACACTTGCTGGAAACTCAGAGCCAAATCAGAAGCCTGAGCCTCACTGCTGGGGACCAAAGCTGAAGGGCTCAAGCTTTGGGACTCAGGTTAGAGGCCCCCATGTGGCAGCAGGGCTGAGCATTCAGTCCTAGCTCCTAAAATGTTGCGTAGGAATTTTTGGTGTCAGGATAATCACGGCTCAATGACCTTTGAGAAACCCTGCTCTAAAATTTTATTTAAAAAATGCTACATCAGTCCCTTGTTTTAGATGAACCAAAAATGGTCAAACATGATTCCTGACTTGACAGAAAGCAATATTAAATCTGTGAACTTTAAGCAGAAAATCAAACTTAAATGCGATTGCCAGAGACTACCTACTTTAGCTATGGATTGATACCTAATTCAAGCCATTTAGGTGTGCGAAATCACTTGTACTTATCCTGCTTGAGATTAGCAAAATAGTCCTCCTGACAAGCAGGTATCAACAATCATAAAGTGCTCCCTGGCTTCCCTGCCCCCTTCCAAAACCTACATTTACAATACTCCTCGCCTACATTTACAGACTCCTCACCGCTTTTGCAGATTCAGACTAACACAGCTACCCCTCTGATACATTTACAAGTGTTTCCCTTAAAAGCGACGAGGAGTCCTGTGGCACTTTATAGACTAACAGATTTATTGGAGATTTTCTTATGCCCGTATATTTATACCTGCCCCTGGAATTTCCACTACATGCATCTGACAAAATGGTCTTTGCCCACGAAAGCTTATGCTCCAATAAATCTGTTAGTCTATAAGGTGCCACAGGACTCCTCGCAGCTTTTGCAGATCCAGACTAACATTGCTGCCTCTCTGATACTTGACACCATGCAAGTGTTTCCCTTGTTACAGCAAGGCAGTTAAATTGATTGCAACAGCTGCAGCTTCCCAGGATTGCAAGATACAGATACTTTGGGAAAGGTTACTTGGATCACCTTTCAAAATAACCTAGCACACAGGATGTAAAGCAAAACCTGCTAATTTGGCAGTCTATATTAAAAGAACACCTTCAGCATTTGTGAGAACAGCACTTTGCAATCCAGTTTATCTTAACTCATTGTGTTCTTAGTTGAATGCTACATGTGATAGTCTTTTAAGGAGGTTACTTAATAGTCATGAATTGCTGAACTTGTTCCATTCCTGTGTTTTACACCTACATACTTGGAATAAGTGACATGGAGTTTTGCTTTGTTTTTTGGGGAGGAAGGGAGGGAGCAGAGCACTACAAGGGTTGCGTCCTAGAAAAACTGCAATTCTCATGTAGTCTGTGGCCTACCCCAACTTCCCCTGTAATTTCAATTGACTACATCACACTTCACTTCCTGTCACCATACAGCACTGCAACAATCCACTCAATGTGTGGTGGAAGTGAGAAGTGTTAGGAGCAAACAGTTTGCATGCAGTGCAGTTGTAGCTATGTCAGTCCCAGAAAGAGCAGCTCTATCTGGCTTGCAAACTTGTCTCTCTCACCAACAGAAGTTGGTCCAATAGAAGATATGACCTCACCTACCTTGCCTCTGTAATACCACACAGGCACATTCTGAAGTGCCTTGAGGGTTCTGCTGGATTCAAAAAGTGTTTTGTAAGCAAAAGATTTTACAAGGATTGTAAAGAGTTCTCCAATCTAGTCAATGACAATTCTTTTCTAATGTTGCCTGACTGTAGAGAACACAATACTAGTTTGATCATTTCTTGGGAATATTCTTAAACAATCTCTAAAAGAAGCTTGTTCGTAATGACACGTGCCTGGAAAGGGGAGAAGTCAAGCAATTCTGCAGTTCCTCTCAACCCACCACCCCTCTGAGTTCTCTACCAGTTTGCTGACAAGTTCTGCTGATGACTCACTCATTTCCTTTTGCTTGCGCCAACTCACTCTGTTCTCTGCCCTAAAACTAGGCAGGTTTACCTCAATGTTCTGCTTGATAAGACAAATTAGCAAGAGAGAATAAAAGCAGCCAGGTGTTTTTCACAAGACAACACTCTTTCCAATTGGGCACTAATCTTGCATCAAAACATTCAGTGGGAGAAAACACTGGCTTTTCCCATATTTGAGTGACCTCAAACAACTAATACAACCAACAGTAGAGAAACTGTTTCAAGAAAGAGAAAACATTTCTGTATACTCCAGCAGTGGGAAATGGGCTGATATTCCATTTGGATTTCCAAAGATAATCTACTGTGTATGTGTTCTATACCAAAAGAGTTTGTTTGCTGAGAGGCAGAAGTAGCTCTGAAACTGGAAACACTGTTTTAGTGTGCTTGTTTTTTTTATCAACCCTCATGTCTAAAACCAGCTCAGAGAGAAACCATATTTGAATATTGTTTACGTACAATTCCCAGACAACTCCATCTGGGCTCCTAAAAGTGAAAACATCTTCAAAATAATCAAAAACAATGAGCACACCTCAGCGTGATTAGCTTAAAAGCTGCTATGTCCAAAATATAGAACTGAATTTAGACTCCAAGACAAATTTAAATGAATTTAAATTACATTTTAGATAGTCTCCTTGTATCAAAGTGAAATTTGTTTTCCGTTTTAATAGCTCATTCCAAAATAATGGTGCTGAGTTGTATGAACATTTTTTGTTACAAGTACCATATTTTGGAAAACCAATGTTTCCGTGATAACAGAAACCGTTTTTAAGATTCAAAAGAGAAATATAAAACCATCAAATAGGAAGCAAACAGTGGTATTTTCATAGCATTAAAACAAAAAAAATAAAGATATTATTCCGGAAATAAAATTAGAGCAGAAAAACTCAATTTCTTTACCTTACTCATTTCACATTAGCTTGTCTACATGTGAAACACCACTGTTAACACTTCAGCATAGCCATCATCTACATAGACAGGAGGAGTTCTCCTATTGGCATAGGTAATGCGCCTCCTCTATATACGCCCATGGGTTAGGTCAGCTTAACCACATGTCTCAGAGGTGTGGATTTTCCATATCCCTGAGCAACGCAGCTGGGTTGACATAACTTTTTAGCATAAACTAGGCCTGAGTTTAGCCAGTCTCTACTGGAAAATTGACAACGTATAGTGGAAAGTTAACTGCCAAAAGTACACGTACTAAAAGCCATGTTCAGTCTCCACTGAAATGTATAAGTATATGTAAATTGAACTTTTAATAGACTATTGTTAAAATTCAAAGAGATGTGCAACTGTGCTTTCACGCATAGCTAGATTTTCTGTATTACAGACCTAAAAGAATAACTGGTTTTAGAGTAGAAAGGATGGAAACAAGAGAACATGACACAAGTATACTAAACAATTATCAGAGAGAATAAGCCAATACTCCCACCAATATATGCTTGCATAAATCACAGAGCAACACCAATGAAGCTGAGGGGGCAAGAAATTCAACACTGATAAAAGGAAACCTTTGTTAAACACCCCAACACAATTAACCTGTGGCGCTCATTGCTAAAAGATAGGGCCCTGCCAAATTCAGTCATAAAAATGCATCATGAACAGTGAAATCTGGTGGTGTATGTTTTTATCCTACACTATACAGATTTAATAGGAGAGATCAGCATTTCTCAACTTAGAGGTCCTGACCCAGAAGGAATTTATAAGGGGAGGGGTCACAAGATTATTTTTGGGGGGGTACATAGTATTGCCACCCCTTATTTCTATATTGCCTTCAGAACTAGGCAGCTGGAGAATGGTGGCTGCTCAGTGAGGGCCCAGCTGAGCAGGCAGCAGTGTAGAAGGGTGGCAATACCACCATACTTCTGCACTGCTGCTCTTGGTGGGTCTGCATTCTGAGCCGGGACCCCGGCCAGCAGCTGCCTCACTCTGGCTGCCCCCAGTAACAGCACAGAAGTAATTGTAGCAATACCACAACTTCCCTGACACTAACATTGTGACCCACTCCATAACTTCTTTTTGGTTCAGGACCCCAATTACAACACTGTGAAATGTCTGATTTAAATAGCCGAAATAATGGAATTTATTATTTTTTAAATCTTATGACCATGACATTGACCAAAACAGACTGTGAATTTGGTACGGATGTTAGTGGCTAGTCACCCTCCCCCTCCTCCCCGCCCAACTTGCTGCCTCTATCAGACAAGAGGCAGCAAGTGGGGGGAGGGGGGAGAGGAGCAGGAGCCGGTGCTGGGGTGAACCAGCTTTAAGCTGATTCCCCCAGCATGGTCTCTGTGGTGGGCAGGGGAGGCAAAAGCACAGTGGGGAAAACAGCAGGAGCATGGACTGCTCCAGTCCCCACTGATGCTGGTTACCAATGTGGGCACTTCTGCTTTTGAAATATACAAGAGCTCTCAGGGGCTCTTGTACATTTCAAAAACAGAGGTGCTACAACAAGCAGGTACTCAAACAGTCCCCACTTGCCCCGTTCTCTCTGCAGCGACACCCCCTCTCCCGCGCTGCCTCTATGAGCCGCCTCCCGCGCCCTCCCCCCCACCTTTATCAGAGGCAGCAGCGGAGGAATAGGCGACGCTGCCAGGAAGTAGCCCCTGTCTGCAGGAGTCCCAGCAGGAAGCTGGGCTCCCTACCTACAGGGGCTAGTATCACCAAGCAGCCCCTGTTTGTGGCGGCCAGGGCTAGCAGCAGCCATGTCCATAGCCAGCCCTGGTCAACGCAAACAAGGGCTGGTCTGGCATCAGCCCCTGTTTGCGGTAGAGAGGACTGTCCACTGTGAATAGGGGCTACTGGACTCAGCATGAGCCGGTACCAAGCAGTCCTGGCTCACGCTGATCACTACGCCTCAACATTTTAAATGTAGTAAGAGCCCAGTGGCTCTTACTACATTTAAAATGCAGAGCAGCAGTGTGGGAGACTCCAGAGCCGGCTCCTGGGGCTACCTCTGCTGTGGCTCTGCACAGCAGTGCTTATCAACTAATCATATAGTCGATACAATTTGTATCAACTATACGATTAGCCAGATAATTGCATTTTAACATCCTTAACTGACACCCAAGTTTAGTATACTTTAAAATAGGCTTAGATGTTCAAAATTTTAAAAAAGTTTAAAATTAGGAGAGAGAGATATAAATAGTCATGCTTCAGGCCTTAAATCATCCAGAAACTGATGGGGATAAGAAAAAATTATTTATGGCTACAATATTTTAAATGATCTATTATAAGATTACTTAGACCCCTGTCTGAAGTATCTAGTATTGGCCACTTTCAGTCAGGATACTTGCCTTACGCAGATCACTGGTCTTATCTAGCATGGCAATTCCTATGTTCTTATGTATTAAAAAGGTGAAAATCTTAACCCTGAATTTCCAAGCCTTAAGGTGCTGCATTTTCAGTGTTCAAACAGTAATATTTACATGGAGACATTCTGCACTTCCTTCAACATTTAACAAAGGAATAAAATACCAGACTAATCTGATTATTATAATAAATAAATAAATAAATGTATGCATAACAAAGAAAGCTGATTCACTAGTTCAGCATGGCTCACAAATGACAATATGCTTCCCCCCTTAATGGCAATAAAATACTGCCACCTAAAGTTTGCAGAAACCATCTGATGCTAAAATAATTCTATAGTATCTAGTGAATCATTCTGCTCATCTCTCCTCTTGATCCAATAAAAAAACTTGCCTTTATATAAACAATCTAGCATATTGATTCTCTCTGGAAGAGTGAATATCTAGAACAGTACTTGAGTAAGTTCTCTCACAGAGGCCTCACAATAGTTAACCAACACAGCATTCCACAACAGGGCAAAGTACAGAGGCTAGAACTATGAGACAGACTGTTCACAATTTAGATATAGAAAACATAAGTTCTACTGTCTAAACTGAAAACTGACACTTATAATTAGAACTATGAAATTGAACCTCTGTTTCTGTTAGACACACAGAGATTTGCAGCTACAACCATGTCTCCTTCATAGAAATGCATTCCAGCAGTCAATTTTCAACAGTGTTTATATTCCTACCTCTTGTCAAGCTCTCAGTCTATAAAATAGTTTCTTTCCATCGGTTGGGCTTATAGAAGTCAAACATTTCTATACTTTGAGTCACACATTAGGTTTTTTTTTTTTAACTACCACTGCAGTTCTGAGTCAGAACTTGTGCTGTTCATGGGGGGGGGGGGATCACAATCCATTTTCCATTTACACAGGAGCTTTTGAAAAAGTCAACCTTCTTCCCACCCCCAACTGAAAATGCCCTAAGAGAAAAAGCAGCTTGTGACTAATCATGCTAATGAGCCACAGGAGGAGTCACCAGCACAACTCAGCAAAACCACCCTGTATCTCAGAGCCAAAACCACTTATCCCAGCACCTAAATCCCCACATGTGCCCTCTGCCACACCTCCTGGGCCAGCCTCCCCTTCCCTCCAGGGCCCCTGGCTGTGCAACCCTTCACTTCCCATAGCACACGCTGCCCCAGCACACCTCACGGAAGGTGTCTAGCAAAACCCAACAGGCAAACCTGTGCAAGCTGTCCCCCCACCTCCCATTGCACACACTGTCCCCGCACACGCCGGAAGGTACCTAGCACAACCCAACAGGCAAACCTGTGCAAGCTGTCCCCTATGTCACCTGACCACTCCTTCCCCCAAACTCTCACTCATCCGGGCAGCCCAGTAAACAGCCCTTCCCTAATAGCCCCCTCCTCCCTCCTGCAGCCAGGCATAACTCCTAATACCCCCACAAGTGGGTAGGTAAGCATGGCCCCAAGGGCCCCACAAACCCTAAGATGAAGCCTGCCTCTTTCCCCTCAGCCCAAGGCTGCCCTGCAGCACCTCACACCAGCCCCCCCAGGCTCCAAACCAGGTCCCTTCTTCTCCCACACCCCAGCTTCCAGGGCAGCCCCCTCTTTTCTCCCCGCCCGCCCCGATAACCCCTTCTTATCCCAAAGCCCCAGCCCAATACCCCAGGCGCTAAGCCAGTCCCCTTTTATCCTCCAGGCCAGCCCCCTCCTTTTTCCAGACAGCCCCCCAAGTCCGAGCCCAACCCCCCCATATCCCAGCCCCCCTTATCCCAAAGCCCAACCCCCAGGCAGCCCCCCCAAGCCCAAGCCCAGCCCCCCATATCCCAGCCCCCTCTTATCCCAAAGCCCCAGCCCCCCCCCCAGCCCCCTTATCCCCCCCCCCCCCATATCCCAGCCCCCTTATCCCAAAGCCCCAGCCCCCCATATCCCAGCCCCCCTTATCCCAAAGCCCCAGCCCCCCATATCCCAGCCCCCTCTCATCCCAAAGCCCGACCCCCCAGGCAGCCCCCCAATATCCCAGGCTCGAAGCCAGCCCCCTCCTTTCCTCAGGCCGCCCCCCTCAGCAGCTCCCCCCTTCCCCCCGCGGCCCGGCCCCGGCCCCTCACCCTGGGCATTGAGCGCGGCTGTGTCCGTCCGAGCGGGCCCGGCGCCTCCCACACGGCGGGCAGGGAGGGGGCGAGGCGGCGGCCGCTCTGCCGGCGGAGGGGGAATGGCGGCCGAGCCCTGCTAACTGGAGCCCCACAGACTGCGAGCGCGCCCGCCTCGCCCACGGGAAACGGCTCCTCCTCGCTCAGCCACCCCCCGCGCCCCGCCGCGCGATGGCACGATCCGCGCACATTCCCCCCCTCCCGTCAGTGTTGGTACAGTCCACCCCGCAAATCCGCCATTGGTATGGCCTGGGCTCCCCCCCCCACACCCAGCAGTGGAGTGATCCACTCAGTCACTTCCCACCAGCATTGGGACAAGCTTCCCCCCCTCCACAAAAAAAACCCCAACCGGCAGAATGCTGCCGCTCTTACCCCCTGATCAGCATTGGTACGGCTCATCTCCCCCCTCCTCAGCCTGGCATTGGTATGACTGTCCTCCCTTAAACCAGCATTGGTATAATCCACCCATATAGTAGTGGTATAACCCATCCCCCAGTGGAATCGCCAGTTCCCGTCCCCGCCCCCCCTTCCAAGTCAGCAATGGTTTAGTCCACTTCCCCCAGCGGAAATACAATCAATATTGGAATGGCTCATTTCCCACACAATATCTTTAGCCGAGGGGCCCAGCAGCAGTGACAGGATGGCCCCTTCCACTCCATCATTGGGGAATGCCCCATTCCAACTGCTGTGTTGGTACGGCCCACGCCCACATGCTTCTCTGCAGAGCCTCATGGTGTAGAACACCCCCCCACACACACACCTTGGTTTGCTCCTCACATTGCCCCTTCCCCCACCGCTTCCATTCTCTTTCCCTTTGCTTGCTGGGGCCAGGTCACTTTTAACTCAGCAGTATGCCAGCTGGGTCTGCGCCTGCCCTCTGCTGGAAGGGGCTGGAACTGCTCAGCTGCGTATCCAAAGCCATATGTTGCTAATAATGATTCCCCTCTGGACTCCAGGGCGAGGCTCCTTTGCTTTGGAAACAGGAGGGACCAAGCTCTGTACCTGTTTGCTGCGAGACGTGTAGTGACAGCCAGATCTTCCAGCTGGCCATGGATTTACTGCCCTAATGACAAACAGACATTGAAAGCAGGGGTCCTGAGCAAAAAGCCCTGGGTGTGGCATGAATGTTATTTCCCATGGAAAAAGCAAGAGGTAAATGCTGGCTGCGTCTTACATTTCCAGGGGGCCTTTTTTCATCTTGATTTTGAAGGTCTCAGCCTCACACAATGAGATTTCGCACGTGCAAGTTATAATATTACTCTGCATGTGCATAGCATTTTGAACCCATAGATCTTAAAGCTTTTCACAAAGATGTGTAAATAAGAACCCCATTGTATAGAAGACTTCTCCATGGCTATGTAAAAAGTCATTGGCACTGGCAGAATAGAATCTAGATGTTCTGATAGACTCAAAGACTTTAAGGTCAGAAGGGACCATTATGATCATCTAGTCTGACCCCCTGCACAGTGCAGACCACAGAATCTCACCCACCCCTCCCAGAATAATCCTCTCATCCTGATGAGGGTAAATCCCTGAGATTGTAGTCCCCTTGGGGCAGAGACTTTGTCTTTCTATTCCCCTGTAACTGCCAAGCATACCTGTGGCACTATGTAAAATAATAAACGCTGCAGGAAGGATGGGTATTTTCCTCTAAAACGTAACCAAGGTTGAAGTGGCTTCTGCTTGCTGTTATTCATTGACCAAAGATGAAGTTGTTAGACATTACCTGCAGGATATGCACTTAGGCAGTCACCCAGGAGAGATTCAGATGCCACCAAGCTGATTAGCAGAGCACCCACTGCTAGTTTTATTATTATTATTATTATTATTCTTTCTACTGGTGGTGCACATTCCACATGCCTTGGTGCATATAACATTATTCTGCACAAGGATGGGGGGAAAATCCACACATGGATGGAAGAGAGTAGAGGGAACATTGATTATCAGTATAAAAGCAGGGCACATGGGGAAAACAGCTTCACTTCAGATGCCACCCACCTTGAAATCTTTACCATCAAGTGCAGGTAACTCACTGGATGAGAGCAGCTGCATGCCAGCTGCCCATCAGAACAAACAGGCAGCAAATGGGACCCATTCAGGTAACATGCAAAAAGTTGAGAGTGACCTAAGTCAAGCCCCATGCCAAGAAAGATACTGAGCAGGGCAGAGAGACTGCCATGCCTCTGCTGAAACGCTGCCATCAGCACTGGCCACGCAGGAGCGGGGAATGAGTTAAGATGCCAGAATCAGGTCATCCTGACCCTCCATCTATAACACGATGTGCAGTGGGGATAGAGAGCTGGGACATTAGCCCAAGGATTCTGTTCTATGCGGAAAAGCAACGAGTGAGACACAGAAATCTCCACCCTCTGCAATCTGAGTGCAGATGACAGATTCCTGGCTCTCTAGCTCCCTTGTCCCCTATAACAAAATCACTTTCATCACACATGGACTCATCCCGTTCTGTGCTGTCCCTGTTTCTCCTTCATAGATCAGAAAGAGCTGGGCCTCTCCATCAAGGTGGCATTCTGTGGGCAGCCTCGGGGATGTATTTGAGCTCTTACGAACAACAGGCAAAGGGCAAGCATTTAGTACGTCAGTTTAGTGGTGCTGGAATACAGCATCAGGAATAAAGTCCCCTGTTTAGTATCCACGCAAGAGGAACAGCACAGGCCACAGCAAGGCAATTTAAATGATTCTGGAGTTATCTAACCCACTTGCTTTCACTACCCAGGACTGCAAGTTGGGTGCAGGAGAGCCCAGGAATTCTGGGTCTTGAAACACAGAATCCAGACTCTTGGCCAGATTCCAGGGTAGGTAATTGCATTCTGCCTCTCTTAATTCCTCCTGGCATTTGCAATTGGAGATGCTGCTTCTCCCTACTCCCTGTCCTAAACTGTTGGGTGGTGTGCGCTGTTACCCACTAAACATGACCAACCCACAAAGTGGCCACACAGAGTCATGGGGGCTTTGGCATATCATGGAAAACTGCAGAGCTCACACGCTTTCTTACAACACAAAGAGTGCGTCTAGACTAGCAAAAACTTGCCAGCTGTCTACACTGGCTGCTTGAATTTGCGCAAGAGCACTGACATTCTAATGTAAGAATTCAGTGCTTCTTGCGCAAATACTTTGACACTCCCACTCAGGGATAAGCCCTCTTGTGCAAGAATACTTGCACAAGAGGGCCAGTGTAGACAGGCACCTTAACTTTTTGCACAAGAAAGCCCGATGGCTAAAATGGCCATCGGAGTTTTCTTCCACAAAAGCACATCTATACTGGGCACAGATGCTTTTGCGCAAAAACACTTTTTGCGCAAAAGCATCCGTGCCAGTCTAGACGCTCTTTTGCGGAAATACTTTTAATGGAAAAACTTTTCCGTTAAAAGTATTTCCGCAAAATCATGCCAGTCTAGACGCAGCCAAAGAGTTGTGTATTTCATTTCATTCTGTTCAGTGATTCGAGATCTTGGCAGATCTTACAGGTAACAGGAAGGTATGTTCTTGATGGATGGTTTACATACTAAGTCAATTCTTAAAGGCCTAATGTTAATACCTGGAAGGCTGTTTAGAACACTACGTCCTTCAGGATTGAATGAAGTCATCCCAACCCTGGCCAATTTCACCATATGTGTCCTAGATAATGTTCTCTGAGATCCTGTAGGTATTTCAGAGGGGAATCCATAGGTTAGACAGGCTGGGCATTCTCTAACCTGTATTGATCTTTACCCAATGCTCTAAATTAGCTCTAAGAGGCATTTGTACATGTCAGTGGTGCCATCTGACATGCAGGGCAGGAGGAGACTGCCAGTTCCATATCTTATGATAAAAACATGAAACCACATGTTGGTCAACACAAAACAATTGCAAGACAGAAACCAAAGACAACATAGTGGTCACTGCTCTGAGGAACTTGTGCATAGAGAAAAGCATGGGTGTGTTGTTTACTGAGCAGAGAAGGTTGACTTGGCTAGAAGTCAGCAGCTACTAATTATGGAAGGTGAGGAGCAGTGGACAAGATCAGGATACAAAGAAGGCACAAAATAGCCTGGCTACAGCTTCTTTTGGTTCACAAAAAGAACTGCAGAGATACATAAAAAGGAGGGAGATTTTGGGTAGTACAAGGGGTCATAACACTGGCCTTAAAGTATCAGAGGGGTAGCCGTTTTAGTCTGAATCTGGATAAACAACCAAAAGTCCTGTAGCCCCTTATAGACTAACAGATTTATTGGAGCATAAGCTTCTTTGCCCACAAATTTCTCATTGTTTAGACTGGCCTTCAAGTATCCCATAGCTGCGGGGTTT
This sequence comes from Pelodiscus sinensis, assembly GCF_052426305.1. NCBI lineage: Eukaryota > Metazoa > Chordata > Testudines > Trionychidae > Pelodiscus > Pelodiscus sinensis. Next base: position 4,827,275 of record NC_143077.1, on the reverse strand, counting down.
GCCATGAGACTCCACCTCTTGTTACACAATTGTGCTCCTGAATCCCAGTTTTCATTTTAAAATAATGTGTCTAGCCCTTATGGTTGCAAAGGAAGCCCAAATGTGACCAAGCCAGGATCTACAGAGGCAGCCTGAAACGAGGGATGCAAAATCCCGATTAATCAGTTAACCAGTTAAACGCTGACTCTGGAGCGGCCCTCTGCCTGCAGCAGGGTGGGAGTTCCTACTGGGAACAGGTTAACCATTACTAGGTAAGGATGATGCTTACTAGGTAACTGGTTAACCTGTTACCCGTTCACAAACCTACCTGAAACTATAGCTAGAGCCAAACAGTTTCACTTCTTCCCTTGGCATTTAACTAAGGTACTGATTCACAGAAAAGCTTAAATAGCTGGAGTAAGGATGTAAGGACAGGGGCCTGAGGCCTAAGAAAAAGCCCACCGAAATAGTGGAAAGACTCTAGCTGTTCACACCGGGCTTTGGACTAGGTCCCTGATCCTAATCTCCCTTTTTCTAGTGTATTGAGTTCCACAGGGTTACTCCAGTGAGATGAGTGGAGCCAGATCTGTGGTGTTTGCATACCTTCCTGCTGCTTGTGGCTTATGTCAGTTCCCAACGTCGGACAAACACCCAACAAAATCAAAGTATGCGGGGAATGGAAATAGTCCTCAAGCCTGATCCTGACAGGCAGAGAGCAGGGAGGTAGAAGCTAATTGGGAAAAGGCTGGGAGCATGGGTAGAGGTGAGCCAGGCACACAAAACGGAAAACAGGTTGAGTCGCCTGGTTCATCTGGCCAGGTTCCAAGTGGCTCCCGGGAAGGTGAGATGAAAGGTATGAATGAATGACCCATTGATCTACTTCCTTATCGAAGGGTGGAACACCGGATATAGATGACTCAGAGCTTGGCCTCAGCAGGTTTCTTCCCCTTCTTACAGCCCTGACTCTGCTTCTGGCTGGGCTCCCATCTAGAACAAGGAAGAGTAGTCTGAGAACTGGAGAATTTCAATCCGGGCTGCAACTGACTCAGATAGACCCCACCTCCCTAGTGCTCAGTCTCCTGTAACACAGTTGACCGATCTCGTGTCACATGCTTTCCTTTCCTGATCCCATGCAGGCAACATGAAGCAGGTATAGTCTGGTGTGACATTTATGGAATGGGGACATCTCCCAAGGGTGTGGCAAGGCTGCAGTCATGTTTCTAAAGCGCTCTAGGTGCAGTTCACCCCCTGCGCGGGGCGAGCATGAGGCCCATGCACAACTTAACACCCAAGTATGTCCTATTTTGGGGAGATTCAGTGATACATACTAGGGATAAGAACATAAGAACGGTTATTCTGGGTCAGACCAATGATCCATCTAGCCCTATATCCTGTCTGCTGACAGTGGCCAATACCAGATGCCCTCACATGATCCCTACCCTGTCATCCATTTCCAGAAAAACAGAGGCTAGGAACACCATTCCTACCCATTGATGAACCTAACCTCCATGATTCTATCTAGCTCTTTTTTTAACCCTGTTAAAGTCCTAGCCTTCACCATCCTCTGGCAAGGAGTTCCACAGGTTGACTGTGTGCTGAGTGAAGAAAAACTTCCTTTGGTTTGTTTTAAACTTGCTGTCTATTAATGTCATGTGGTGACCCCTAGTTCTTATTTTGTGAGAATAAGTAAATATTTTTTCCTTATTCACTTTTTCCACACTGCTCATGATTTTATAGTCCTCTATCATATCCCCCTTTACTCTCCTCTTTTCTAAGCTGAAAAGTCCAAGTCTTTTTAATCTCTCTTCATATGGGACCCATTCCAAACCCCTCATAATTTTTGTTGTACTTTTCTGAACCTTTTCCAATGCCAATATATCTTTTTTGAGATGAGGTGACCACATCTGTACGAAGTATTCAAGATGTGGGCGAACCATGGTTTTATATAGAGGCAATAAGATATTTTCTTTCTTATTCTCTATTCCTTTTTAAATGACTCCTAACATTCTATTTGCTTTTTTGATTGCCACTCACACTGAGTGGATGTTTTCAGAGAACTATCCACAATGATTCCAAGATCTCTCTGTTTGGTAGTTGTAGCCAAATTAGTCCCCATCATATTGTATGTATAGTTGGGATTATTTTTTCCAATGTGCATTACTTTACATTTATCAACATTAAATTTAATTTGCCATTTTGTTGCCCAGTCACTTAGTTTGGTGAGATCTTTTTGAAGCTCTTCACAGTCTGCTTTGGTCTTAACTATCTTGGGCAGTTTGGTATCATCTGCAAATTTTGCCACCTCACTGTTTACAGCTTTCTCTAGATCATTTATAAATAAGTTGAATAGGATTGGTCCCAGGACAGACCCTTGGGGGACTCCACTAGTTACCTCTCTCCACTCAGAAAACTTACCATTTATTCCTACCCTTTGTCTCCCATCTTTTAATCAGTTATCAGTCCACAAAAGGACCTTCCCTTTTATCCCATGACAACTTACTTTACTTAAGAGCCTTTGGTGAGGGACCTTGTCAAAGGCTCTCTGGAAATCTAAGTATACTATATCCACTGGATCCCCCTTGTCCACGTGTTTGTTGACCCCCTCAAAGAACTCTAGTAGATTAGCAAAGCATGATTTCCCTTTACAGAAACCATGTTGACTTTCCCCCAACAAATTATGTTCTTCTATGTGTCTGACCATTTTATTCTATACTGTAGTTTCAACTAATTTGCCGAGTACTGACATTAGACTTACTGGTCTGTAATTGCCAGGATCATCTCTAGAGCCCTTTTTAAATATTGGCATTATATTAGCTATCTTCCAGTCATTAGGTACTGAAGCTGATTTATAGGATAGGTTACAAACCACAGTTAGTAGTTCCACAATTTCACATTTGAGTTCTTTCAGAACTCCATCTGGTCCTGGAGACTTGTTACTGTTAAGTGTATTAATTTGTTCCAGAACCTCCACTAATGACACCTCAATCTGGGACAATTCCTCAGATTTGTCACCTAAAAAGAATGGCTTGGGTTTGGGAATCTCCCTAATATCCTCAGCCGTGAAGACTGAAACAAAGAATACATTTAGCTTCTCTGCAATGACTTTATCATCTTTGAGGGCTCCTTTAGCATCTTGATTGTCCAAGGGCCCCACTGGTTGTTTAGCCGGCTTCCTGCTTCTGATGTACTTAAAAAACATTTTGCTATTACTTTTTGAGTTTTTGGCTAGCTGTTCTTCAAACTCCTTTTTGGCTTTTCATATTATATTTTTTACACATAAGTTGACAAAGTTTATGCTTCTTTCTATTTACCTCACTAGGATTTGACTTCCATTTTTTAAAAGATGTCTTTTTATCTCTCACTGCTTCTTTTACTTGGTCGTTAAGCCATGGTGGCACTTTTTTGGTTCTCTTACTGTGTTTTCTAATGTGGGGTATATATTTAAGTTGGGCCTCTATTATGGTGTCTTTGAAAAGTTTCCATGCAGCTTGCCGAAATTTTACTTTTGTCACTGTATTTTTTAATTTATGTTTAACTAACTTCCTCATTTTTGTGTAGTTCCCCTTTCTGAAATTAAATGCTAGAGTGATGGGCTGCTAAGGTGTTTTTCCCACTGCAGGGATGTTACATTTTATTATATTATGGTCACTATTTACAAGTGGTCCTGTTATATTTATCTCTTGAACCAGATCTTGCGCTCCATTTGGGACTAGCCCATGTGCTCCTCCACACCCATCAGCTTTTCCCCAGCTCTTAAGTTTAAAAACTGCTCTATAACCTTTTTAATGTTAGGCTGCGTCTGTAAGGCTACGTCTTGGCTAGAGTTAAATCGGAAAAAGATACGCAATTTGCATATGCAAATTATTGTCACTACGGTCACTATCTTTTTCTGATTTTCTTTCAAAAGAGGCTTTTCCGAAAGTTGGTGCGTCTACATGGTGCCAAATTTTGGAAAAACCTGCCTCGTAGAACAAGGTTTATAGGGATGGCGAAAGAGATGTCTGCTTTTTCAGAAAAGCGGACGCATTTCTTGGATGCGGCACTGCTTTTCTGGGATACCGAAAAGCGCTGCTGTTTAGATGTAGCCAAAGAGTGTAAGGGTATAAGAGTGTAGCCCTTTAAATGGGTAACTGACAAGCTCATGCTACACACAAATGGCTCATGCTAAGCAAATGGCTAAACGCAGCTCCTGGTCCAATTCCCTGGGAGTCACTTGCCACCCCACACTGTATCAAAGGCAGCAGTATGGGGCAGCGGCCAGCTTCCCAGGAGCAGGGTGGCAGGCAGGAACCGGTGCGTACCGGGATCCAGCTTAAAAACCAGATCCCAGCATGCAGAGGCTCCCAGAGAGCTGACTGCTGCCCCGCATGTAACTGTGTAACCGCTGACATTTTCAGCAGTTACACAGTTAATCAGTTACACACATTTTAACATCCCTAGTGCATAGACCTTATGCCGAGCCCCTGGACAGGGGTGTATTTTGTTCTATGAAGGCCTTGGACGGAAGACACTGTAGACATGGAAAGTTCTGAAGAGGGCTTATGCGCCCGTTGATCAGTGACAATTGGAGTATTTTTTCTCCTCTCCAACATTCCGGTTGCCACATCTTTCCGTCTTTGGGCATGGTTACACTGCCGTTAGGCACCAGCTGACTTTGGCTAACGGGGCTTGGTTTAAGGGGATATTTAACGGCGGGCTTGGGCGGCACCTCCTAGCTTACAGGGACCTAAAGTCCAGGCTGCAGCACAAGGACATAGTCCCTTTACCCAAGGATCTCAAGTCAGCTGGCTCAGGCCAGGCCCAATTGAAGTATGCCGATTGCCAGCAGAGTGCACACCACAGCTTGGTCTGTCTCAGATACCCTCCTCTCCTCACCAGGGGGCAGCAGAGCACAGCATTCGGCAAACAGGGAGGGGTCTCCCTGACCCAAGGGGATGCAGGAATAGCTGATCTTACCCTGTGATAACAATGAATGATGATGATCTCTGTGATCTGAGCCCTGGAACCAAAATGTCCATTTTTAGCAGAAGAGAGAGGGTTGCAAAGAAGATAAAGACTTGGGACCCCCTTCCAGGCCCTCTCCCAGAACGAGCCCCCTCGACTCTGCATTGCTGCTTAGCTACGCAGGCAGCTGCAACAGGATTGACAATGGTGACATGGGAACAAGAGTTCCTCTGTTCGCCAATGCAGCATGAAAACCCTCCACACGGGCCCCTCTCCAGGCTGCAGATGGGCGTCTCTGTGGCACACATCCATTTGCACAGCATACAATCTCTGGAGCCTAAAGGCTCTGAGGCTTCTGTCTCCCTTTGGAGCAAAACAAGGCAGCTTCGTAGCAAGCCAGCCAATTAATGATCCCATCATCCCAGTTTCAGGGGATAATTGTGAAAGCACTTCCACCCAGGTAATCCTCTGCTGCCTTATTACACCCAGGGGGTGCGTCTAGACTGGCAAGATTTTGCACAAAAGCAACTGCTTTTGCGCAAAATCTTGCCAGCTGTCTAAACTGGCCACGAGAATTTGCGCAAGAACACTGACGATCTAATGTAAGATTGTCAGTGTTCTTGCGCAAGAACTCCGATGCTCCCGCTCGGGAAAAAGCCCTCTTGCGCAAGTGTTCTTGCGCAAGAGGGCCAGTGTAGACAGGGACAGGATTTTTTTGCGTAAGAAAGCCCCGATGGCGAAAATGGCTGCTGGAGCTTTCTTGCGTAAAACCGCGTCTATACTGGGCACAGATGCTTATGTGCAAAGGCACTTGCCAATATAGATGCTCTTTTGCGGAAATACTTTTAACGGAAAACCTTTTCCGTTAAAAGTATTTCCGCAAAATCATGCCAGTCTAGATGCAGCCATGTAGAATAGGGCAGAGGGCAGGTAAGCCAAGAGGACCACACACTCAGCGCTGGAACTGATCTGACTCCCAGTTCCATCCAGGAAAAGCATATCCACCCCCTAGCTTTGTCTCAGGGATTTGATTGAGGGACGTGGCAGCCAGGTAAACAACCAAATATTTACTACTTTTAATTTGTATTTCAGTAAACACAGAGGCCCTGACTAAGATTGGGACCTAACTGTGCTAGAAGCTGTACACAATTAGAGGGCATCTTGTCCCCAAAAAAACAACTACAAAAACAAGACACCGAGTGGGAAAAGAGAAGTATTATCCCCATTTTACAGAGGCGATTAAGTGACTTGCCCAGAGGCTGGGACAAAGCCAAGAACTGAAACTAGATCTCCTGAACCCCAGCACAGAGCCTTAACAAACCTCTCTTCCTCTAAAACTTACAGCAAACGTTAAACTAGCTACATGCATATTTTCTCTGAAATCCATGAATTAATGAGTCAAATACAAATGGCAACTACTGTGTGTTGTCATCACTGCAGCTCTCAGCACAGTCCTAGCACAACAGCCCCAGCTGTGATGTTATCGCCAAGCCGTGTGTACTCCCAATTAACATTTATACTAGCCCCCAAAGCACCACCCTTCTACAGCATGTGTAGCAGGGATTGGGGTTAAACACAGAGCAACATTTTTTTTCTACTCTCTGACTGCACAAGAAGCACATAGAATACGGACTTAACAAGAGACTGAGTGTTAAGATGGAGTTGGAATTAGGCAGCCATAACTGGGCAGTTGGAGCAAAAAAAAGAACAAAAATTAAGGGAGAACCACAGGATCCAATAAAGAGAAGAGAGGCAGGGAACACAAGCTAACAGGCAACTTGGTAATGTGTGAGATGTATGGAGTTAGGGAGGTGAAACAGACATGATCATGCCTGGAAAGAAAAACATAGAGTGACAGAGAGAAATGAATCAGCGGCCTTGTTTTGAAAACAGCCCTGTACAGGCAGGCAGGCTCAGGCTTCTGCTGTCTAAAGGTGTGTCTACACTACCAGAAGCACCACTTTGGCCCCGCAGCTGTCCTGCTGCAGCACCATAGTGTAGATGCTTGCTATATTGACAGCAGCGGGGTTTCCATCAAAGAAGGTAATCTGACCCAGCGAGAAGCAGCAGGTAGGTGGACAGAAGAATCTTTGTAGCAGGGGGCTGATTTTGGACTGCAGAACCAGTGTGCAGGAGGACAGAGAGTCTTGTATCTTCCTATTGAAAGAGCAGGTAAATGACTGGCACCATGGTGGCCCGTTAGCAGGAGCAAGGATGGATTGTTTGGAGCAGAAGGTGCTGGGCCGATGGGATGGCATAGAAGACGTGTGCTCTGGGAAGGACAGGCAGGGAGAGGTGAATAGGATCCTGGGTGAAGCATTTGAGAGCTATGTCAGAGATGTGAAATTGAATTGGACAGATGGAAAGGGAGAGCGCAACTGAATCAGGAAGTGAAAGCAGAGAAGAGGGCAGAGAAGGAAGCCCGGATGGTGGATTCAGCACAAAGAGCCGGGGCAAAGTTGCTGAGAGAAAAAAAAAAAGGACTGCCCCTTTTGCCCTTTTAAAAGGAGTCCCCAGTCGCGTTTGGTCGAGCTTTCATGGCCGCGCCGTGCCTAGGTTAGCACAGGGAGACAGGAGGAGAGGGCCGTTTTGGGAGGCGCGGGGGCAGCTTTTGAGCCACCGGGGGGGGGGGGGCTTCACGAGCCACACCTGCGGGGGGGGGGGGGGAGATCCTCGGGTTGGCCACCCCTATTCTAGAGCCTCCTGAATGAACCCTTGCGTGACAGACCCACACACTATCAGGCATGGCAGGATTTTCTACAGTAGCCATAGCTTTTACAAACTGTTCATAAGAATGGCCAGACCAGGTCAGACCAAAGGTCCATCTAGCCCAGTATCCCAATGGCCAATGCCAGGTGCCCTAGGGGGAATGAACAGAACAGGGGATCATCAAGTGATCCCTCCCCTGTCACCCATTCCCAGCTTCTGAGAAACAGAGGCTGGGGACACCATTTTTACCCATCTTGGCTAATAGCCATTGAAAGACCTAACCTCCATGAATTTATTTACCTTTTTTTTTTAAATCCTATTAAAGTCCTGGTCTCCACAACATCCTGTATTCCACTTTTCCACTGTGTTCCTGAACTATGAACCCATCAATCCATTCATTATGGGAGAATGGCTGCTCACAGTGGCATGGAGGTTTGTAGCTTCCAGGAACGGGGTCCTGCCAACCGGTAAAGGAATACTGACTTCATTAACAACACTGGCAGAGATCCCTGCAACCAGTGACCCACAACGTTTTCCTGCTGAAAAATCCCTTGGTGCAACTGTACTACTGGCAGACCAGGTGCCAGCTCATGCCAAAGGCCTGAGGCCTCAACTGAATACTGCCAAGTGCATGGCTGGAAACTAGTCTGGTCCACTTGTGTGTTAGTATTGCTACAATAGGTATCAGATTTATAGAAATGTATTTAGGCTTTATGAAATGTTTGAGTTGTTGCATGCGTTAATGTCACTTATAATATCTATATCCCATGTTATAAATTAGTATTTAAATGTTTGCTCTGATACAGTAAACTCCCAGTCAGGAGAGAAGCATTACCAAGTGCGGAATACTAGTTTTTCACAAGAGGTGTCATCTTCTGCTGAACAGAACACCCATAGATACCACAGAAGACACTGTGGAACACAAGAGGGAAAAAAACAAGGGCTCTCCAGCTGCTTAGCTTGGGTTCTGTAAATAACTTATAGAACTTGCATATCACAGCAACTTCTATTACATGCCTGTAACTCGTTTGTGTATGTTTCATTGTTTTAACCTTATAAATAACTCTTTTTCTTAGTTAATAAATCTTTAGTTAATTGTAGGATTGGCTAGCACTGTCTTTGGTGTGGGCTCTAAAAAGCAGCTGGAGTAAGTGAGTGGTCCTTTGAGACTGGAAGTAACCTGAATATTGTTGTGGTTTTTGATGTAAGGGCCCATCTGTCACAAAGGAAAGAATACCAGAGAGGCAGTATAGATTGGAGTACCTCATGGGACTGTCTTTGACTCCATTTTAAGGCTATTGTAGTGTTTGGTGAAATCTGAGTTCAGAATGCCCACCCAAATTGTGTGCCAGGCTTCTTCCCCTGAGGTTTGTGCTCATTCTCCACATTCACTCCAGACTCAGCAATGTTACTGGATTTCATGGGGATTTGCAAGGAGAAAGTTCTTTCCACATTAGCTCAGCGTTAGGCCTCCTGTCACCATCACCTTATGTGTGGGATTTATAAACCCCCCAATAGATTCAGCTGCTTCCCATAGTCTTTTTTCCTCCCTTGCATTGACTCAGCTCATCTCCAACAGCTTATTAGGGTGCTCTGCAAAGCCTGAGTTGCTGGACACTACTGGAACTGAATCAATCTCTGATGTCCTCCCTTCCAAGAATCTTAGATCCACTTCCAAAACTATGTTACTCTACCACTTAGAATTTAGGAGAATGCAAGACACTAACGTGCCTTCAGGCAAGAGTGCCCAAGGGGTCATGTTGTGCCTACTATAATTTCCCTAGAAGGCAACAGCCAACTCAACACCTGTTGCTAGTGCTTAGGGAGGATGACATGAGTTTAGGACTAGATCACCAGCCCTCCAGTGGCAATTTTTTTTGGTTGATTTGCTGTAAATATCACAGTCTGTATGAGTGTGTGGTCTGACTTACACATTCCTATCCCATCCTACACTGTTCCCTGTATCCCCACAGCACCCCCCTACCTGAATCCCTTGTGTCCCCACTATACCCCATGCTCCCCACCAGTATCCCTACAACACCCACCCTGCCCTCACCCCATGTCAGTGGTGGGCAACTTGAAGCCTGCAAGCCACATGCAGCCTATTGGGGCTCCTGCAGACACGCCTCTCCCCCATGTCTCCTCCCCCATGAACCTCTTACACACTAGGCCACCTGAGCCTTGCACTTCCTATGCCTCCCCTCTCCCTCCCAGCAAATTGCCTGTTTTGCGCTCTGATACGGCTCCCCCTCCCTCCCAGAGCTGGAACATTGCTAATCAACTGTTCACTGTGTTCCAGTTTTGGGAGGAAGGGGGAGGACAGGAAGCAGGAGGACGTGAGACAGTGCTGCTGTGAAAGTGCTAGGCGGGAAGGGGAGGAGCAGTTGAATGGGGGGGGGGGGGGCTGTAGTGCCCCAGTGCATGAGAAGCACATGGTGGGGGGGAGGACCTGCAGGCCCATAGGTGAATCTTAAGTTGCCAGGTGTCCGGTTTTCGCCAAGACTGTCGTTATTCAGGTCCCTTGTCCGGTAAAAAACAACAACAACAACAACAACTACCAGACCAGTGAAAAGTCTGGTATTTCCTGTTTCTCTCAAACAGAAGCCCAGCAGGGACAATTTTCCTCTGCCATGTCTGGTGTTGGCAGGGGAGTGAGGAGCCATTTAAAGGCAGTGCCCCCCCTCCCTTTTTTTCTCAGAATTATTCCCCTTTTTGGGGGTGGGGGGGGTCGGTATTTGTTGTTGAACCATCTGGCAACCCTCGGAGAATCCCCAGTGGGCCATGGGATGCTGTGACTACTGAGATGAAGGAGAGCCACTCACGTGGCCCACCCACTATTCGTGGTTGCCCCCACAACACCCCCCTGCCTGCAATCCCCCTGTCCCTGGGGTGTGGCCCCTCCTCCCCGCTGCGCCCCATGCTCCCATTGGCTCCTGTCGCGCTTTCTCCCCTCGGCTCCAAACCCGACCACGTGGCGCCCTGCGCACCAGGGCTACATGCGCACCACAGCACGTGCCACATTCCCGGCTGCGGGAGGGAGGGGAGAGACGTGCACATGCGCACTACAGCCACTACGCTACGCCCTCAGTATTCGATCGAAGGGGGAAGGGGGAGAGGACAATACGCATGCGCCCCTAGGTGTAGCCGACGCTTTGTTCTCGACGCCGGGCGTTGTTTTGCGCACGCGCAGTGTACCTCCGGAGGGCGTCACCGTGCTGCGCAGGCGTATTGCTTCCCCTGGGTACTTTTGTTGGCGGCGGAGCGTGCGAGTTCCGGCGGGCGCAGCTCCCTTCGCCGCCAGTCTCGCGCGCTTTCGCCTTCGCGGGCTGAGCGCTGCGCGTGCGCGCGCGCGCAACGCGGGGGCAGGGCACGCAGGGTGACGGTTGGGCATGCGCGTCGGCTCACTTCGGCGCTTTGTTCTCGACGGCGGCGGCGCATGCCCGGTGCTGGCTGCTTCTGACGGGGGCGCGGGGCGAACGTACACGCCGCTCGGCAGCGGGCGGCGGGAGCGCAGGCGCAGTGGGCGAGGAGCCGTTTCCGGCCCTTCACTTCCTGGCCTGGGAGCCCCGGCGGTCGGTGTGTGGCAATCCTGTTCGCCCTCTCGCTCCCCCCGCTCGTTCGGCCGCCCCCCCGCCCCCTCTTTCCGGGCATGCAGCGCCGCGAGGACCCCGCCGCCCGGCTGGGCAGAGCTCCGGGCCCCGCCGCCCGGCAAGGGGGGCCCGCGCCCCGCCGGCCGCCCCGAGGCGGGGCCCGGGGGGCCGGGGCCCAGCCGCCGCCGCTCCTCCCGCCCGCCGCCACCGCCGCCGCCTCGCAGACCCCCACCGCCGCGCCCACCCCGCTCCTGCCCGGGGCCACCGTCAAGATGGAGCCCGAGAACAAGTACCTGCCGGAGCTCATGGCCGAGAAGGACAGTCTGGACCCGTCCTTCACCCACGCCATGCAGCTGCTGACGGCAGGTAGCGCGGGGTGGGGGAGGGGACGAGGCCGGGAGGGGGAAGGGCGCGGGAGAGGCGGGGGGGGGGGTCTGTGTGTCTGTCACCCACGTTGTGCTGCTGCTGGCGCCAGGCGCCGCCGCCTACGCAACCCCCGCCCCCCTTCCCTAGGCCGCGATCCGGGGCGGGGAGGGGCTGAGGCTTCAGTCCTGGCCGGCCCCGCTCTTTGTTCGGCGCTCACAGCTGCTCTCCCCGCCCCGGGAGGTGACTGGCTGCTCCCGGGGGGCAGGATCCTCGTGCAGCCAGGAGGCCGCCGACTGGCTGCCATGCGGCCGCTTCCCTCCCTCCGGGCCCGCCGCCGCCGCGAGCTGCAGGCGGTCGCCTTTTTGTCCTGGGCTCGCTCCTGGTGGCTTCTGTAAACTGCCTCCTCTGCAGGGTTGAAGCAGCGCGTGGAAAAGCTCAGTCGCCAAGGCTTGGGGTGGGGCGCGTTTTATCGTTGCGCTCGTTCCTGCTCTAATGCACGTTAGATGGATGGGTAGTTTTAATCCGGGTCGATATGGGTGTATCCTAAATAGCATCCAGCCCCAAAGATTAATTCATGGTTTGAAAGGGATCAAACACGAACCTATAACTTCTCTCTCTTGAAGCGTGATTCTCTTGGCTCTTTACATCCATGGGAAAGAGGAGACTAAAGAGAATGGTACGGCAGTAAACTCGGTTTTTTTATGTAGTCTACTCCTTTGAAATGTGAAATTGTGGGGTTTTTTTTATTCACCACTATGAAAATCTGTATTAGAGCTTGTTTCATGCCTCTGATGAAACTAAATGGAAATGGCCATGGTAGTCTTTGTTCTGTGACTAGGCTAGCACTCTCTTCCCCTGATCATCACTGTCCAATCGCCTGGCGGCTCAGATTTTTCCACATCACTACAGCGCAGCTGCACTGTGGTCACACATAGCTGTATCAAGTAGACAGTTTTGTTTAAAAATAGTTGTTAGTGTTTTAACTTGTTTGTTTTTAAACCAACAGTTTACTGTGTAAAAAAGAAAAGGAAGTGTAAACTGCATATAAAGGATATAATTTTTTAGATTAGAATAATTTAGCCCCTTGTTAGGATTGTTACATTTAAAAATATCTGATACTAGTGAAACTATAATGCATTCTTTATGAACTGCATTATTAGAAAGCAGTTATAATATGGCATTGGCAGTGTTAATATAGTAGACACATTACGTCACTCATCTCAACTCTTCATGTAAAAGTAGGAAAGTGCTGTTTAAAGCTGTCATCTTCGTTGTACTAGAGATTTGATGTGGCTCCATTCTGAATTTGTATCTTGGTGCCACTGATATTCCTCTTGGTTATGATAAATTAGATATGTGCTATTTCCAGGTTAATTAAAGGGTCTTCCTGAAATCATGTTTTTCCTGAAAACAATGTTTAAAGATGACTAGATAACCTGTTGACTAGACCAGGGTTTTCCAACCTATGGGTTGTGACCCGTAGTGTCTTCATTACATTTCAAAAGGGTTGGCAAGTGTCTCCCCAGGTGGCGCTCTTAAGGAGCCATTCACACATTCGAAAAGGTGGTGTCCCTGTCTCCCTCTTCCCTCTCCCCCTCCAGCTCTACAACTGGCTTAGTTTTAAGGAGCCATTCACCTGCAGTGGTACTCAACTTAAACCAATCAATTGAATACCATTTCAGTGACTAAGGCAGGGGTCTCCAACTTTTTTAAACCCAAGATCACTTTTTGAATGTGAGTGCAATCCAGGATCTACCTCAAACCCAAATACCCTTGTCCTGCCTCCTTCGTGCTCGTTCTCCCTCCCTTTCCCCAGGCAGGGGCAGAGGGTTGGAGCACAGGCTCTGGTCTTGGGCTAAGGGATTTGGAGTGTGAGGGGACTCTGAGTTGAGCCTGGGGTGCAGAAGGGGGTTTGGGTCTGGGGGGGCTCAGGGCTAGAGCAGGGGTTTGGGGTATAGTGGGGTACATGACTGGGGCAGGGGTTCAGAGTTGGCTCCAGCTGGACACTGTTTACCACAGGTGGCTATTGGGTGGTGTTGCAGTGGGGCTAAGGCAGGCTCACCCCTGCCCTGGCCCTTCACCATTCTCCAAAGCAGCCAGAAACTCCTTTCATCCCAGGCCCTGTTGTTCCCCTCTCCCTGTTCTGTGGAGATAGACTACAGAGTGGAAGAAGAGGCACCCTGACATCAGCCCCCCCATCTCCCTTCCTTGCTCTGTATCACAAATAGGAAGCTCCCTGGGGAAGGGCAGCTGAAGTACTGGCACTTGATAGGTGATCCTGACTGGTTTGGCTATCAGAGGCTCCAAGATCTACTAGTAGATCCAGATCTACTCGTTGGTGACCACTGGAGTAAGGAAGTATCCCTGGGCATGGGGAACGGGGAAAGAAGTTAGAATGCTAGGGAACGAAGAGAAGAAGCAGTGCCCAGCTCAGGTAGGTGGGGGTGGGAGGCCAGGTGTCCGGGCGTCTGGTTGAGAAATTTCCAGCCACCCTGCCCGGGGTTCCTGTGGCTTGCATTGGCTGGCCAGGGCAGAGTCCTGGTGAGCTTGCTGCCAGGGGTGAGGGGTGTGTGTAAATCTTCTGAAAGGCAGGAAATGAAGAGGTAAGGTATACGCTATGCCTGCAATCACCCTTAACTCTGCCCTCATGGAGCGGTGTTCCAGTTTGGTTTTATGTTTGACTTTCACTTTCTCAACAAGATTTACCATACACAATTTGCAGTTCATATTCTAAAATTCTGTTCAGTTAGTCTAAAGGATCCCTGGATAATGTATAAAGGCTCTGACATTCCAGTCAAAGCTACCAGCATGGAAACTAAATTTCATCCTGAAGTGTGTGTGTGTGTGTGTGTGTTTTGATATGGTATGAAGTCACTGGGAAAACTTAAATAGTGCAGCCATGTTGTTGAAACCTGGTTAGTGAATAAACAGAGGTCTTCAATTTCAGTGCTGTCATGCAACTTTCACAAGATTACCTCAATCATGAATACAGTTGCCATGCTGTTGCCAAGAGACTTGAAAAAAGAGAACTTGTATTCAGAGCAGATTTACGTTGTGAAAGGTTATTTATAGTTCTAAGAGTTGTGCTTTTACAACTTCAGCCAATGTAACAGCTATAGACTGATTCTGTTAGACAGTAAGTTATTCTCAATGGGTTGTGATGGCAAAGGATCTGAGTTCTTCATGTGGCTTAGGGAAAGCAGATTTTATCTTCCTTGGATCCTAGGAGTCTTTCAAAAGAGTAAGATGTTTATGTTCTCCAGGTGGCTTAGCCTTAAATGTTTATGCCTTACTACAAAAAATTTACTTAACTGAGTTATATTAACTCAGAAAATTGAGACACAATGAGCTGAAGTTCTGTGGCACCATGATGCAATCAAAAAGCTAGTATGCTGCCTGTGTCAGGGCATTCTTGCGAAAATATTTAAGTGTTTGACAGTGGTCATATAATAGGTAGTCAGTGGACCATCTTGTCCATCCTGTATCCATGCTTTCTCAGCATTCTCATGAAAAGCATTTCAGAAGACTGAACATCAGATGCAGAGTCCAGATTACTCGCCCCCGCCGCCCATTATTCAGTGGGGGCTGTTCCTCTATTTTTCCTGTTCCTTCAGCACTGTGTTAGGGATATAAAAACCATCTAGAATAGTTAACCACCAGCAGCAGGGGTGGTTCCATCCCCTACTTGCTGCGGTGCCGGCTCCTCGCCTGCTACAGGTGGCAGGGGCGCTGGTTAACCAGTTAGCTGGTAAGCATGCTGGTGAGGCGCATGTTTACTGGTTAACCTTTAGCTTCCCTACTGTGGGTGAGCAGCTTGGTCCCATAAGGCCCACAGTTCCCAAAGATATATGTCCAGTGTCATTTTCTTCTCAGTTTCAAGATAAATGGGTACTATTGCACTGTAATTTCACCTGAAGGAACCTGTTTCAGGCAGTGTTTGTTGGTTTTTAATGTGCCCAGCTCCATAGTCCTTATGTCTTATGCAGGATTTATACAATAAGGCTACTGTGGACTTTGCCAGGGGACCCATGGCTGCTGCTTCCTTTCCACTCTACATGTATTCAGAAAAAGGCAGATTTCTCTGGCAATGCCTGTTACCTCCATCCAAGTTGTTGGGAATCAGTAGTACTGCCTGATGTGGAGTCAGGATCTGGTAGCACAGTGCTTGCAGGTGCTCCTTTGATGTATCATCTCCAGCTGATGCTGTACTAACTATTTCATCCTCCTTTCAAGTGATGCAAGGAGCTTCCATGTTTGATGGGCAGAATGTCTGTTGGTCTTGTCAAATAGAAACGGGTTTAAAAGATGTTGTGGTAATGGCCAAGGCTTTTTTCTTGTCCCTTTCATCAAAGCTATCTTTAGCAGCCAAGGGCTTGTCTACAGGGTGTGTAGTGCATATCGATGTGAATTCTGGTGCCCACATATTACACACTGACTGACCTGTGTAAACTCGGCTGTCACACAGTAGGCCAGTTGGTAAACAACATTTTTGGTGTGCCCCTAATTGAGGGATGGGCAAAAGGGCTGTCGAGGGTCGGATCCAGCCTGCGAAGCGAGTTGATCTGGCCCGCGGAGGCCCTGCCATTCCCCTGCCCCCAGGCCAATTAGAGCTTGGGGATGGGGGAGCACACAAAGCTTCCTCCTGCCCTGCCAGGAGCATGCAGCGCTTTGAAGCACCACGTGCTCCTCACAGGGTGGGAAGAGCCTTTGCATGTGGGAAGGAGCCCCCAGGCCTAGTGGGAAGGGGGGACAAAAGGACTCCTCCCTCCCACCCCTAGACCAATCATGGTCTTGGGGTGGGGAAGCCCAGAAGCATCCTGGCCCCACCCCTTTTGGTTTAGGCCCCACCTTTTCTGGGGTGCCCCAGGGCCACTTCAAAACATTTAAGTGGCCCTTGGGCAAAAATTATTGCCCACCCCTGCCATAATTAAACCTTGTGAGTTGCTATTTCTGCCTACAGTGTCCTTTTGAAAAGAATTGTGGTGTCTCATCATTGCTCGATGAAATGTTTAAGAGCATGGGTGCGGAACCTTTTTTGATTGGGAGCCACAGAAAAATCGGAGGAGTGGGCGCAACGCATGAGTGGCCTGTGGGGGTGGGGAGGAATGCTGAGGCTCAGGTCTTTCCCCTTAGGTCCAGAATAACTATTCTGGGGGTCCATGGCTAATAGATTTTGTGCAGACCTCCTAGGCTCTGGGGTGAGGGCAAAAGTAAGTTTGGTGTACAGGAGAGTAGAGTGGAAGTGTAGGGCCTGGGCAGGAGGAAGAGGGTAGGGGGTGGGGAAGTGTGGTCTGGGAGGGATGGGACAGAGAGACATGCAGGCTTTCTGTAGATGGTGGGGAGCAGCAGCAGGATGGGGGTGCAGGGTCTGGGAGGGAGGGGCAGAGGATTGGGGCACCACCAGATGCAGCTCCAGGAGCGGCAGTAGAAGTGTCTCTGCACCTCCCAGCACTTTTAGGAACCATCCTGTACCATTCCATTGGCTGCAATTTGTGGCCTGTGGGAGCGAGGAGGGTGGGACCTGCAAGCAGGCACAGGAACCGAGCAGTCCCCTGTGCTGCTGTTTCCCTAGCTGGCAGGGCAGGAGGGGGAACATAACTTGCAGAGCCTGATTCAAGGCAAGCCCACGGGCTTGTAGTTCCCCATCCCAGGTTTAAAAGGCATACATTTATATCCTCCAACTTGAAAATCTGCTGATCTTGTGGACTTCAGTTTTGTGTTTCCAAAGCTTATGGGAAGATTCGTTGACCCTTTGTTCTGTTAAGTTTTTTGTACTGGACCCATCATAGTCGTATGAGGGCCTTCCAAGGAGAGATGTTAATCTTTTAATTTTCTGTTGTATGTAATTCCCCTTTGGGCTCTTTCCCTCTGTGCCACCCACCTCTCCGTGAAAGCGTCATCTCTGTCCACAGCTAGGAGGATGTCAGGGTTTTAGATCCTGGTGATTGAGTTACATTATAAAGTATTTCCTGAAGATGCTTGGGATTCTAGCCAGATTTCTGATCAAGACTACCATGCTTTCATCTCAGTCTCTTGCACTACTTTTTCTCCCACAGAAATATAATTGCCTAGCTATAAATCCTACGAATTACAACTAAAAGCTATCGTCATCTGGCTTTCAACACAACTTTCTTTCCAGTTGTGATGACTTGACATAATTGAAAAGCCCTGTTGACTCTTTGCAGTGCAAGTTAACATGTTTGAACTGATGTTAGATGGCCATGTTGTAGCTCTGGCGCTCTCCCCCTCCCCCCAGAATACATGAACAATTAATGTGCCTCCAAGGTAATGAATGGTCTGCATCTTAATTAGGGATATTGAAATGCAGTTAACCAAATAAATGGGTAACTGCTGAAATTTTTAGTGGTTATATGCGGGGGTGGGGGGGTGGGCAGTTGACTCCCTAGGAGCTGGTGTTCATGTAGAGCCAGCTCACGCGTGCCAGCTCTTCTCCTCCTGGCCATGCTGCTCCCTCAGAGGCAGTAGCACAGAGGGAAGGGGCAAGTAGCCTTCTGCCCCTTCTCCCTCCATGCTGCAGCAGCACGGGGTGGGGGGGGAGGCAAGGCACTCGGGAACTTGCATATAACCATGAATATACTTTCACATCCCTAATTTTAATAAGTATTAAATTGACTTTTTCAGTTCTATTGAGACAACTTGATTGAGCGAATACAATTGAAATCCACATATATAGGGCTTGTGAAAGTTGTGCTGGTTTCACTAAAGATATAATTGGAAACCAATTTTAATTAAACCAGTACAGACTCGTTTGGTTTCTTTTATATTAGGGATTAATTTAGGATAGACTGAAATAAGCTACTCTTAAAACCAAAATAAATTTGGCTAAATTGGATTAAAATGGTACCTTATGTAAAATGGTGCAACTTTCATGTACAAACAAGGCCTTAAACTGACTTGATCTAATTCCCAAATGGTTGCTTCCTTGAAATGGGGGTGTTTCTCTGGGACTGAAGGTGGTTTTGCAGTTTTACTTTGTCATAGAGATAAGGTTTGTATTATGGCAGAGCCATAGCCCTGGTATGGATAAGATTAAGATGAGGCTTTTGTTTGACTCTCTGCTCTTCTAAGGCTGTGTCTGAACTTCAGAACACTTTAGCAACCCAGATATATTTGCTCTTTAGTATAGACACTAACTACAGTGACTGGGAGAGGGTGGAAAAGGAGTCCCATTGCTGTGATTAATCCACTGCCCAAAGAGGCAGTAGCTAGATCAGTGGAAGAAGTCTTCATTGACCTGGTATTTTTTTTATGCTAGGTGTTAGGTTGGCTTAACTGTATTGCTCAGGAATGCTAATTTTTCAAACCTCTGTGCAATGTAGGTTGACCTAATTTCATTGTAGAACAGCTGCCTTATTCTAAAATGTATGATTGCTCAGGTTGCCTTGAGATTTGGTGCACTTCATGAGGGCGCAAGGATACTGTTAGAGGTCCATATGTGGGGCTATTTGGCAAAGGGTTTGTGGGACTGTGCCTGTAGCTTAGTATGACACAAGCCACTGACTCTAATGACAAGATAAATGAATTACACTGAGCATGCACAGAGAAGTTACAGTATTATTACCCTTCAAAGTTTCACACCAGCTGTCCTTTGAATCTGACTTCCCCCAACCAGTGTCAATTTCAAGTCCTACCAGAAAATTGGAGAAAGTTTGAAGGTGTATTGCTAATATGTTAGGAATTTTTTCAGAGAATATAATCAATTTCTTTAAAGGGTGCAAATGTTGACTGTCAGGAGAGGGGCATTTTAGGAGATTGGGGGGGCGGGGTGGTCTGACTCCTCTGCCTACCCTACCTCCTGATAATTGGGTTCAGGGATTTCAGTCCCTCTCTTACTCCCCACCAAGTGTCTAAGCCCTGCCTCTTACTTGCCTCTTACCTGTCTGTGTGTATGAGCCAGGTTGGGGGATACTTGTTCATCTATGAGGATCTGTCTCCTTCCATTAATCTACACTTGCCCTCTGCTCAAACACTAAAAGCAGAATATCGTACTTGTAAAATTTAACAACCACATCAGTCTCTTTTATACCTCCTTTATACTTGCACACAGGGTACCACTTAAACCCTGTCTTTTTCTTTACCCTTTATTAAATCCACAAACTGCTTTCATATCCATCCTCGTTACTGACAGTACTCCTAACGAGAAGACCCCAGTGCTCTTCTACTGACACAGCTTACACAATTCTGTACTGAAAGAATGCAAGTTGTACAGAGGTACCTTTTTTCTTTCACACACAGGGGACTCAGACACTGATTTCCTCATACGACAGAGCTTTTTTTGAACTCCCATTTATTCTTCCACTGTTTATGCACCTGACATGCTGAAAACCTCTGGAATCCATGCAAATAATTCCTAGCGGCTAACTCTGTGAGGGCTCTTACTTTAACTCTTTATTTACTGGTTTTCAGAGGTTTGTTTTGTGGAACTCAGTCTGTGCTCTTCCAGAATATTATCACCAGGCAACCATAACATTTTGCTAACAAAGTGTTGTTTGCCATATTTATTTGAGGTTTGGAAGAAAGGAGGGCACAACACAGATGGTATATTGTGTTTAAGGGTGCATGGTTACTATCAGTTTAGGTGATTCATGTCATAATCCCGTGTTCCATTTACTTATTACAAACCAATAATGTCCTTGGTCCTGTTAGAGCCCTAGACTTTGGGCATTGGTTAGAGAGACATGCAGACTAGATTAAATGAGCTTACCCTTTTTAACACCTCCTAGTTTTGTTCCGACATAGCTATCAACGTACATACATTGGCAGAGAATTTAGGATTGTAGAGAGCAGGGGTGGGGAACCTTTTTTGGGTTGGGGGGTCACTGACCCACAAAAAAATCAGTCAGGGGCCTCACACAAGTGAGAAGCTCCTGACTGAGAAGACACTCCCCAGGCTTCCCTTGCACACCAGAGCCTAGGGGGGCCCAAGCTAGTAGATTTTGTGTGCTCCAGCCCTGGAGGTGGGAAGCTGGGGGGCTGGAGCACCAGTTCAGGCTCCCCAATGCTGAGCCTCAGGCACCCAATCCAGGCGCTGCATCCAGCCCCCGGCCTGAGGTTCCCACCCCCACTATAAAGTGTCACTATGCAAGTGTCATTTCAGTTTGAGGAACAAACATTATGCTATTTTTATTTTGTCTAGAAATTGAAAAAATTCAGAAGGGGGAGACAAAGAAGGATGAGGAAGAGAACTACTTGGATTTGTTTTCCCACAAGAACATGAAACTGAAGGAACGAGTTCTGATACCTGTCAAACAGTATCCCAAGGTGAGGGCCAGACCGTAACTAACCAAGTCTACCTGATCTGCCTGTAAATATAAGATTTTACATGCTATGCTTAGTAAATAGTGTCTTTCTCTAAGTGTAATTTTAAGTTATACTAAAGTGCTCTTCTATTGCTGTGGAATTTCTCCTATGCAAATTTTTAGTATCTTATTTCTAACATTTTGGATTTCTAGACTGTCACGTTAAAAATGTGTCAATTGAGTAGTTACATTCTTTCATTACCAGAGCAGAGTTTCTTCTTTAGCTGGCTTTTCATGCTTCAAAATTAAGATTCCCTCTAACACTTAAGAATTGCTGTCTACAAAATGGTTGGAGTCTCATAATTAAAATGAAATAGACTGAGTTAATTGAACATAAATTGCTGGCAAAATAATCTCATAAAAAGAGCAAGCCAGCCAGTTGTTAATCTTTTCTCCAAAAATTATTGTAAAGTTTATTTCCACGGGACTTTGTGTGATGTGGGTGTGGGTTGGGACTGTGGTTGATCTTGGTTAAACTTCCAGTTTTGCCGTGTCTGCCAGTGCAGTTTTAACAGCAGCCGTTCTTAACCTCCTTAAGCTTTGGGACTAAATGTGTCTTTCTCTTTATCAGTTTAATTTTGTTGGGAAGATTTTGGGACCCCAAGGCAATACCATCAAAAGACTGCAGGAAGAAACTGGGGCCAAGATCTCTGTGCTTGGAAAAGGTTCAATGAGAGACAAAGCAAAGGTAAGGGCTTGGAAGTGTATGTAGATCTACAGATATAGATTGAGATTCTCAAGTGATAAGCAAAGCATTTTACAAAGGTGAAAATCATTAGAACTCAGGGATGCTGATTTCTGTCTCTTGTTCTGTCTACCCCCATGTATATGTTATCTCATAAAAATGATGGTTGAGCTGAACTCCTTGCAAAAAATATGGACTTTGGTAACTGGTTAACCTTTAACTATTTTTTCTTCTGAAAGTTGAACAACAACTTTAAAGAATTGAGTGCAATTGTAGCTTGGTTACTACAACCTGGTCTGCAATATATGGTTGGGTTGACATAAGCTGCCTTACATTGACCTAGCTGTAGAGATATCTTAGCTTACATTTGACTCCTGCTGTTGTAATTGTCTGTCTACACTAATTTAGTAAACACCACTTCTCTGAGCAGCACAGATTCACAGTCAATGTAATTTGGACAACATAGTGTCCAATGTAAACACTGCATTGCTTACCTTGACTATTGTTGGCTTTCAGGAGCCATTTCCGAGCCCTACACTTACAATACAATAGACATAAGGGCTCCTTTTCAGGATTCACAGTGCTGACGAGGAACCAAGCGTGTGCACACGAGCAATTCAAATAACTATGGTGGCTGTATGCTGAGTTGAGTCAACACAGTTTTGTAATGTAGATGTGGCCTTAGTGCCCTCCTTAGCCAGAATATGTGAGGGCATTCACAAAAGAAATACATCCTTTAAAAAAAAAAAATCTTTCCCCTAAGTGAAATCCTCTAGACGCTTATTGATTAGCTGACATTGTAGGTTGCCAATGTGTCAGTCTTTCTCTCTAGGGAATAGCGAAGTGCCAGGAAGATTTCTGAATAGAACAACAAATATTTAATTCCGTGCTGAACGTTCCTCTCCTCCTTGACCTAAAGCTTGGTTAAATGGGGTCAATACAGAGCTAGGATTTCACTAAGTTTTTACTTTAATTTTGCAGGTTGTCTTTATATTTGTTGAATTTTTTCCAATTTAGTACAAATCTGTTGAATTAATTTAGACACTTAACAGTAAAATTGAATTGGCACTAAGGTGTTGCCTCCATTTTTCATTGCAAAGCAGTGCCTGGAGGGAAGGAGTGCTGTTGAAATGGAATGATGTTACTTGTATCTGCCAGAAATCTTCTGGAAGAAGCAGTTAATACATTACTACAAGTACCGACACCTCTTTCCTATGATGTAAAAAGGTGGAAGGGATGGGGGAATAGGGAACTGCTCTTGGTAAATCATTGGATAAGAATGTTACTGCTGACATGTGACTTGAGTCCTGCTGTGCATTTGAGAGCAGGAAGCCGTTACAAAGGAAGTGATAAAAGCACTTACACAGAAGAAATACAATTAGATGTTAATGGCAAACCAGTTTAGTACAGCTGACTTGTACAACAAGCACCACAAAGTATATACTACTGAAAGCTGCAGTAAAATTCATCCAGGCCAAATCACAGTAAAATCATTAATAGCCTCTTAAAACTTTCTGGTATGCCTTTTCAGAGGTGTTGAGCACACTCACAATTTCCACTGACGGTAATGGGAGCTACAGGTGTTCGGCACTTCAAAAATCAATCCTCCTGTTTTGGGAGACCACTTCTTTTATATGTCCATTTATGACATTATTCAAGGTGCAATCTAGACTGCTGTGTTCTATAAATTCTCCTGTTACACTGCTTCACTGTGACCGAAACTATTCCTGGTCTGCGTGCTCTCAGCTTCTAGCATACAAATTACTCCCAGCTGTATTGTGAATTCTCTAGCCAGTTGCTCCTGAATTATTTTGCAGAGGGACACCAGCAAAGTTGCAGACATATTTCCAGAAGTGTCTTGTACTGCATAATTTAGTAATAGAAAAGTGTATGCACAAATTCTGTTGTCCCAAATTAAATTTCCTAAACATACTGGTTTAGATAAACTAGGGGGCTGCACCCCCTGCTCACTATGCTCACCAGCCCCCCTCTTGGCCAGGGCCTGGTGGTGAGGTACCCTGGCCCCAGCTCTTCATTCTCTTCTCTTCCCCCCCTCCCCCCACCACAGAGTAGGGCTGGGCCAAGGCCAGAGCAGCTAGGGCCATTCCCCTGGCCACTGGGAAGGAGAGGGCTGAGGCCAGGGCCACAGACTGCCCCAGTTCTCCACGTTGGGCTTGGCTCCTGTGGATGCAGAGTAGTGTCACTGTCGTCCCACAGGGAATTTTTTTAATATGTAGAGATTAATACTTTTTTACTATTTTATTACAAGTAATGAGGCATAAAAATCAAAATGAATTCCAAAAACAAAGGGAAAACACAACTAATACCTAACTGAACAAGCTAAGTGAATTCAAAGCAAAGGACTCCAGCCATACGTTCCAACTTTTTCACTCCCTGGGTCTTTCAGTAAGGATCTCTCCCAGTCCTGTGCTGCTTGCTTGCTTCTGGTGCTGACACTGTTGATAGTAGAGCGAGAATTTGTGCTAATTGCTTTTTCTTTTACACAAGAGCAAGCTGTAAGGAGTCATCTTGGGTGGTGCACAAAAAGGTGGGGGTCAGTAGACAAAGCCTGAGGAGGGGGGAGAGGAAATCTCAGCTGTTTCTTTGTCAGGCTGTAGATTTTTACCCACATCCTTTTTCCATCTTAACTACTAGCCCATTTAATTAGGTGGTGGTCATCCATTTGATTTGTTGACATTGGGCTGAGGTATTAACTTTTGGGGAGGAGGGAGCTGGTTTTGTCCTTGGCCCTCAGACTTGAAACCTGTTTTAGTAATATTGTAGAGTAAAACTCAACATCTTTGCATACAAAGTTATTGCACATATTTCACCAGGACAATAATGATAGCAACTTTGCAGGGATTACTATTTTCTAGCCATGTCTGACCGTGGATGTCAATTTTAGTCTGCTAATTAATGTTTAGAAACATGCTTAAGGAAGTAGATGGTTTCTCTGCACCTTGTCTGGCTTCACAATGTTGAATTGTATTTTTTAGGAGGAAGAACTGCGCAAAGGAGGAGATCCCAAATACGCTCATTTAAATATGGATCTGCATGTCTTCATTGAAGTCTTTGGACCACCTTGCGAGGCCTATGCTCTCATGGCTCATGCCATGGAAGAAGTCAAGAAGTTCCTTGTTCCAGTATGTAAATCTGGCTCTTGATGCTTTTTAGAATAGAGCCTTGGTTTTGGTACCCTTCCCTGTGGAATATAGTGTAGTTAACTTGTGCCCTGAAGGAAGAGATTTTAACCACTAACTGACCAGGCCTAGAAGTGTGGTGTAGCTGTGTTGGTCGCAGGATATTAGAGACACAAAGTGGGTGAAGTAATACTTTTTATTAAACCAGCATGCTTTTATGGTGCTCTTTTTCAGCTCTAGAAAGGCACTTGGTGTTGCAGCTAAATACAAGGTGGAACAAATTGATTGGCATATGTAGTTAACATCTTAGTGATGTGGCCAGTTAACCTTGAATGGCCTCTGACAATGTGTTAAACACTCACATTACAAATGTGTTCCATTGTGTCATTTAGCTCTGATGCTGGCATTCTGTATAAACTTCTCTCACCAAAAGAAGCTGGTCCTTGTCAGGTGTAGCAGAAGCTTCTTCTAATGGCACATTACTTTATAGCTGCCATGCCGTACAGGAAACTCCAAACTTTTTGGAAGCACTTGTTACTGGCTGGTATGATAGACAGAATTTGGTTGGCGCTTGTATGGCAGCTCTTCTATCAAGAGAGCAACCTTTGATGTGCCCTCTAGGGTAATTGATTTCTTGAATGGGTTCCATTCTTCACTTGAAATTGCCTTGTAGAGACCTGCAGAAAATACTCCTGATAGCTCTTAAATAAGTGTTCCCATCTCTTATAATGAGTTTGACGTGGGGCAGTCGATTTCAGCTGGTAACAGGCATGTTAGATGAATATTTACACCATGTTTTTAAATTTGGAGATGGTTTTCAATAACTGAGCTTTGTTTAGCTATAAAGCAATACGTTTTGAATGCAATCCAAATTTCTAAAATTTCAGGGAATGTTCTGGGTGTCAGTAAGCAGAATCCTCTGGATTTTGTGAAAACAAGATTAAAGAGAGAGATGGGGGGTACATGTCACCCCTGACTTTGGTTAGCAGAACAACATCTTCTGCTACTTCTGTAATTCTTAGTCTAGATAAAAGAACTGATTGAGGGCAGAAAACAACACATTCCAGCATAACAATATCCCTTATTTGAGTTCTGCACTTGTCTCAGTTGAGTTGAAGACGTTACTGCCCCAAAGGAGTGGACAGAAAGAGAATGAGTGGTGAAGCTGTGGGTAGGCAGCATGGTGGGCACACAGGGCTTCTAGCATTGGGAGGGCTGGGGTTTGCAATGTTTCTGAAATAGAGGGTAAATTGGAAGGAGTGGCACATCCGGGGGAAGGGGTGGGCGCTCTGAGAGGAGAATGTGCTAGAGCTCCTGGTATGTGCAATAAGCTTAGCTCACAGAAGCAGAGTTGCTGTGGCGGCTCTGTGGAATCCCACTGGCAGGGTAGTAGTGCTAACCTGATTTGTATGCATGTTTGGGGAGGAAGTGGATTGGAATGGCTTCTTCTGAGTTACCAAAACCACCTTCTAATACTCGAAGCTGTATCCCGGGGAGATAAAAAGGCATGGAGCGCAGAGATGTGCTGTGTTCATGAGAATGTAAAGAGTTAGCTTGGATTTGTAAATGGGCATTTACTCTTCATCAGGATACATCCAGCTCCTGCTTTTGTGTGAGTGCCATGATCAGTTTCCAGTATGTTTTTGGAGCAGAACATGGCATTTTCTGTCACAGGCATTTGGCTGGCAGGGAACCTACATTTTTTGAAAGGGGACTGTAGATGCTTTGACAGCTGCTGTAGCTTGAAGTGTGACTCGTGGTTTTCAGCAACTGATGTTCTAATATGTTAACCTCTGACACCTTAGAGCACAATGGCTAGCCTAGTGTCCGAGTCGACTTTCTCTGCCCTTTTCTTCTCAGGATATGATGGACGACATCTGCCAGGAACAGTTTTTGGAGCTGTCTTATCTGAATGGGGTACCAGAACCAACCCGTGGCCGGGGGGTCCCTGTGCGAGGAAGAGGAGCAGCTCCCCCTCCTCCACCAGTTCCTAGGTATTTTTCAAAAGTATTGATGCTGGAAACGGGAACTCTTACTGCTAGCAAGATGACTAATCTTTTCTTTGTTGAGCCTGAATGCCAATATTGCAACTTCCAATATTGTGGGGCTGCTTTTATTAAATTGAGAGTTCCCTCTAGCAGGGGGTGTTACGGAAATGAGGTAATAATACTTTTAATGGAGGTCACCGAATATTGTGTGATCTGAATTGCGATAGCTTTGGAATACCACCTTGCTGGAATCTCATCTTATTTCTGGAATTATTTAAAGGGTAAAGTTGAAGTCTAAAGCTCCTTGATCCATGGTTCTCAGTCAGCGGGCCCACCCGTGCAGCTTGTGTGTAACTCTTTGAAAGCTTGATGATATTAGCCTGATACTGCTTGTTTGCTCATTGCGTTGGACTAAGTCAGTGATGAACCTGTGCCACACAGTGCCAGTAGACCTACCGTTTATCCCAAATGAAGGATAAAAAGTGTTTATTACTCAGAAGTGGTTAGTCATCCCTTCTTTGGACTTCGTAAAACCCCAGGCTATGTCTACACTGCCCAGTCTTCTGCAAGAACATATGCAAATGAGATGCAGCAATTAATATCACTGCCTCATTTGCATACTTAATGAGCCGCCATTTTGTGCAAGAAGGAGCGGTCTACACTGCTCCTTGTGCAAAAACCTCCTCTTGCGCAAGAGCCATTCTGCCTGAAAATAAGCGGCAGAACGGCTCTTGCACAAGAGGGGGGGTTTTACCCAAGAAGGAGCTCTGGAGACTGCTCCTTGCGCAAAAGCCCCTTGTGCAAAACTGGCTGTTCATTAAGTATTCAAATGAGGTGCGATAATATTCATTGCTGCGCCTCATTTGCATATGTTCTTGCACAAGACTGGGCAGTGTAGAGTAGCCCCAGGGTTCCCTTGTTACAATAGCTGATAAGAGTAGGCTTGCTGTGGGAAATTTGAGGAAAAGTTCTGGACTACTTTTCTTATAACCAAACAAGCTCTGCAGATTCACACCTTTTTAAAATGTTTAGAAATGGTGACTTGGGTATTCAGCTACTGTCTCCATTTTCCTATGGTAATGTTTTATGAGTAGTTTTATGTAACCTTATGACTCTTACCAGAATTACATTATAATCCTATTTATGCATTTAGTCGTCAACTTTATAGCATGGGTAACTGTTTATGAATGAATTCATAGTATATTGACAGACAAGCAGTATTCATTAGCTGCTATCTTGGATATTTAGAACATTCTGGCTTTTGCAGAATACATGCGTAGCTATTTCTAACCCTTTTTCTTTTTAGAGGGCGTGGTGTGGTGGGTCCTCCTCGTGGAGCCCTGGTGCGAGGAGCACCAGTTAGGGGTGCCATAGCTAGAGGTGCTACTGTGGCCCGTGGTGTACCTCCTCCTCCAGCAGTAAGGGGCGCTCCTGTACCAAGAGCTCGTGCAGCCGGCATTCAGAGAATACCGCTTCCTCCTCCACCTGCACCCGAAACTTACGAAGATTATGTAAGAAACTGTACTACATACTCTTTCCAAGTAGCTAGAAGACATTTGCAGATCCTACAGGCATGTCGGCACTGAAATTAAAAATCTGACTGGCCTGTGTCCTCTGACTCAGGCTAAGAGACTGTTTTTATTTGTGGTGTGAGCACTCTGGCTGGAGGCCAAACTCAAACATCTATACTGCAGCTAAACATCTTGCAATCTTGAGTTGGCTGGCACTGGTATCTCACCTACATTGCAGTATACGCTAAATCAGGAGTGGAGAACCTCAGGCCCGGGGGTTCAATCACGGAGAGCATGCAGTGGTGATCCAGCCCCCCTGCTATCCCACCCCAGAGCTGGAGCGCACACAATCTACTAGGCCCCTGTAGGTGCTGGTATGCAAGGGGAATATGAGGAATGTCTCTCCTCAGTGAGGGCCTTTTTTTGGCTCTTCACTAGACCCAAAAAAGGTTCCTCACCCCTGCCCTAAATGTTGGGTATTAAAGCAATTGCGATTATCAATGAGTCTGCGCTATGGCCCTTGCTTACTAACAAACTTAGATTAGAAAGTGTCTTATAGAAGCAGAGTGTACTGGAGTCTTCAGACCCATGTAACTGTGGTAAGAACTTATTTTAACGTGAACAAACTGGGTTAAAATGACAGTGTTGTCACTACAGACAAGTACTTCTCAGCATTTTGACTTAAGAATATTTGCTCTTGCCATCTTAGAAAGAAACAGCTGAATACCAGAGTAACTATTTAAGAAACCATCACATGGGATTTCACTCCCCCCCCCCCCCCCCCCCCCAAAAAAAAAAAAAAAAAGTCCTTCCCTCTGGAAAAAACTTCCTTCTATTTTCCATTGGCTCAGGTTAAAACCTAGTAGCTTCTGTCTACCTGTAAATCCTATATTGGGTCACCCAGTTATGAGACTTCTGATATACTGTGGACATAATGCAGCCTTGGATGCTTTACAGGAGTCTGGCATGCCTTGTGAACATGCTTTAACATTCTCACCTTCACTGTAAGAGACAGGTTCCCTCAGGACATGCTAGGATTTACCCATTCATCTGATATTCCTGGGAGGATTCTGTACCAAAAAATTAAATTCCATGCCAGTTCTACATATTTTATTAAAATAATGCATTCTAATCACCCCAGTTTCTGTTGCTTTGGTAATTTAAACTACAATACAGGCAAAAGGTCAAATTCAAATTTTCTTAAACTCATGGAAGCTAGGTTCCAAACACCTGGTAACTAATAACTTGCATTCCAGTTATGATTCTAGTTTCTCGTTTAAATTATATTGCACATTATCAAACAGCCAAAAAGTCATTTTATGTTGCTTAGACTTTTAGATGAGTCCTACAGTTTTGCTAATCATTGCCCTGGATCTGGCTGGGTACTTTGGGAAGTGCTTGGTTCTAATTGTCCTGACATTTTATTGACTGCTTGGTAAATGTTCTATTTACCCTCCAAGTATTTTTTTTTTTTTTTTTAATGGATAAGTAAAATAAATCCCGAGTTGTGCTCTAACCCTCTTGTGCAACTTTGGCATGGAAAAAAGTGAGAGCACATAGACCTTCCTAGATGATTCCCTTACTGTCATTTTTAAGGCTTTACATCACTCTGGCAACGTTGGGGCCTTAAAACTTTTATAGGTTTTATGCTCCTGAGGGAATTGACTGAAAATGGAACTACTTAACTAACAATGGGAACGTTAACAGTGTTACTATGCAGGCAGGCTGCCATATTTCTGCCTCCAAGAATGAGATCAAACCTTTCTGCCTCCTACATAATGAAAAGCCATACCCCTCTGTGCTGATCTGTCGCGTTGTCATGCCTGCGCACCCAGCCCCTTTGTCCTTGCAGTGAGTGATTTGTCTCCCTCAGGCTGCCCCAGGCAGTGGGGAAGAGGCACATGTCCCACCATAAATTCCCTTTATGGTTTTTGTGCTAGGGGCACAAATATAGATCTAGCATACTTACCAAGCGTTGCCTGTGTCCTTCAGGGCAGACCCTTGGGGATGTGGGTTAGGGGTCTGTGTGCATGTAGGAGATGGATGTTCTTTCCCCATTCCCCCAGCTCTCCAGCTGCCAGCGGCCTTTCCCCCACTCTCCCTTTTTGGCACTGTAGTCAAGTTGCGGGGAAATGGTTTGGGGTTGGGGGGGGCTACTAAACAGTGTGCTGGCAGGCAAGATGGTGGAGCCCCAGCTCTGCTGGTCACTCCCTTAGTGGTATGGCTGCCCCCAGTGGACACTGCGGGACAGCTCTTCTTCCCTAATACAGGCAGTCCCCGAGTTACGCGGATTCGACTTATGTCAGATCCGCAGTTACGGGGCTTTTCTCGCCCCGGAAGACTGGAGCGGCAGGACACCCAGATGCGCCGCGGTCCACTGCCCCCATCCTCTGGGGCGAGAAAAGCTGCTCCCCATCTCCCTGGTCTGCAGGGAGACGGGGAGCAAAGCCGCAGAGCACGCCCGCTGTGGGCGTGCTCCAAGACTTTGCTTCCCGTCTCCCTGGTCTGCTGGGGGGGGTGCAGCTAGTGCCCCTCCCTCCCCCCCTCCCCCAGCAGACCAGGCTTTTCTTGCCTACCCCTGGGGTAGAGCAGCTGGGGTGCTGCCGGGTTGGTCCCGCAGCGCCACTCCGGACCAACCCAGCACCACCCCAGCTGCTCTGCCCCAGGCGTCCCCAAGTCAGCTGCTGCTGAAACTGACCAGCGGCTGACTACAGGAGGCCCGAGGCAGAGTTCCAGGAAGCCTGGGGCAGAGCAACTCTGCCCCGGGCTTCCTGGAATCAACCGCTGATCAGTTTCAGCAGCAGCTGACTTGGGGATGCCTGGGTTTCTTAAGTTGAATCTGTATGCAAGTCAGAACTGGCGTCCAGATTCAGCCGTTGTTGAAACTGATCAGTTTCAGCAGCGGCTGACCCCAGTTCCGACTTGCATACGGATTCAACTTAAGAACAAACCTACAGTCACTATCTTGTACGTAACCCGGGGACTGTGTGTGTGTGTGTGTGTGTGTGTGTGTGTGTGTGTGTGTGTGTGTGTGTGTGTGTGTGTGTGTGTGTGTGTGTGTGTGTGTGTGTGTAAAAATAAATGAGAAACTATAAATTCTGCAGCCCCTCAGGAGCACAGAATTCTTTCAGGAGTAATTTGAAAAGGACTGCTGAATAAACCCAGTTTTGCTCTTCCCCTTATTCAGAATGAATAAGGCCCTCCACATGTATCCATCCTTATGTCATTGTGTGTTTCAGGGTTACGATGATACATATGCGGAGCAGAGTTATGAGGGCTATGAAGGCTACTACAGCCAGGGCCAAGGGTAAGTGTGTCATTGGTGTTGAGTTCCCTTTCTTCCCATTCTTGAGAGTGAATTCTGTGTGACTTTTTACAGGTAAAATTAAACACATTTCTGTTTTAATATTTTGAGGCTAATTGTACTTGGATCTGTTGGCTTCTAATGTGTTTGGGAAGGTACGTTTAAGAGAGTTCCCACTACCCTAGAAAGGAGTGGGCATACTTACCCCAAAGTAGGTAGTTGGGTGTCTTAATTCAAGTAAGTCTTGAATTGAGGATCTACATGAATTTGAATGCTCCAGTTCTTGGTATTTGGAAATAAATGTCTTCACCTCTACGTGACTAATCTAAACACATTTTGTCTTCCTCTTCCAGGGACACAGAATATTATGATTATGGACATGGGGAGGCACAAGAATCCTATGAAGCTTATGGTATGTCTGGACACGCTGTCAGGGAGAGAAGGGGTTGTAATTCAGTGGGGGAGTTGCTTGAAGTTTATCAGATATTTTTGATTTAAACATTCTGTCTTAAAGCACGAAATTATTGATGGAATTGTTCTAAAAAATGACTGGGCTGAGGAGGTCGTCAGTGGTGAAGGGAACTTGCCTTCATGGGAGGAAAAATATTTACATTCCACAGATAACAGGTCTACATGATAGTCAAATTAAGGTCATCATGGCTTTAAGCTCACATCTAGTTTGATTCTTGCAGAAGTGGCCTTACCTAAACTCCTACAATAGAATGCTATGTATGAATTCTTGTTCCTGCATATGCACGCTCCCCCCTTTTTTTCTGTCAGAAATGGGGTATTTAGGTTTCTGTCAGTTTGGGGCATTCTGTGCTCAAGATCTGAACTCCCAGCCACAGCACAGCTTTTACAGCAGTTTGGCTTGCAGGGATGCTATATTTTGTTGTTGGATTGGGGTGGGCAATAATTTTGGATGGGGGGGGAGGTGTTTACTCCAAGAATTTGATAAGTGGTCAAGGGCTGCACTCTTCTATGGTATTGATGGAGGAGGTGTGGGGTCTAGAAAGAAGGTTGGGTGCAGACAGGAGCTCGGGATAGACGATTGGGGTACAGGTGCAAGGATGGGGGGTGCAGGCTCTGGGACAGAATAGAGACCCAGGGCAGGAGGAGGTTGTGACCACGATCAGCGGATTGGGTTGCAGGAGGGGCAGTGCAGGGTCTGGGAAGGGGTTGTGATCTGGGACAGGTGTACAGAGGGGGTTTGAGTGGTGATCTGGGACAGGAGTGGGGTGCCAGGCACAGGCTCTGGCTAGGAGGTGCTTACTTAGGCAGCTCCCAGTCAGCAGCCCAGTGGACCCTGGGGCAGGCTCCCTGCCTGCCGTGCCCCTGTACACTGCTCAAAGCAGGCAGTTGTAGGGAAGCTACATGTGTGTCTGAATGTCCCAAGCACAGACCAGTTAGCTCCCATTTGGCTGGGAAAGGGCCAGTGGAAGCTGCGAGATTGTGATGGTGGCAGGGGCAACATGTAAAGTCCGCCCCCCTACTCCCCAGGGCATGCAGATATGCACATGGTCTCAGCAGTTGGCTGCTTGGAGCAGCATGTTGGGGCGCAGCAGGTAGGAAGCCTGCCCCAGTGTCCCGCTGGGCCATGGGAGGGTGATGACCTGGATCTGGCCTGCAGGCCATATTTTTGCCCACCCTGAGTTGAATGAATGTACACTGCCAGCTGTTTCCTTGTATCCCTCAAAACCCTTCCAGCTGAAACTGTATCTGCAGTAAATACTTCCTGGAAAGATGAATTTTAATCTAGCATTAAGTCTCCTCTTTACCTTGACAGAACTCAGTAGTAACTATATGTCCTCTGTTTGGCTAATGAAAATACGCAGTTTGCAATTTCCCAAAATCTGATCTAACGCTATTTCTTTGAACCAAATATGAAGGTACAACATTTTGAGAAGTCATAGTAAAATATTTGTTACGTACGTTCTTTATAATGTAATACTTTGAGTAACCTGAGGCTGTTCTAGTGCTAGTTGTGAACTGCACTGCCATATATCATAGAGCGAGATTTCTGGTCTTCCCATCTTTCTGCTCAGGTCAACAAATTGGAAGTTCTGTAAAAGCAGTGCAATCAGCCAGTGGATGTATTGGAAGCACACTTTCTAGCAGTCTTTAAAGTCAAGGCACAATTAGTTTCAGTGGAAATCCCATTAGGCACACTTGCTTGGGCTTGGGCCTTGAGTATGTTTAAGGGGGAGAAGGTAGCCAGCATTGAGTACAAGTGTTTATGGGCTTGGAGAAGCAGGGGGAGGCCTTTAGCTGTCCCATGATTAAGCATATGAAAATGTTAAGATGGCATTACACCACCTGCTTCAGGAGCGAGCAGAAACTGAGACTTAACTGTGGTGGCATACTGGTCCATACTTACTTTGTAAGGAATCTAAATTCAACTATTTGCGTTAAATATGAATAAATGCTTCAGTAATGCTGAATATCTTCCATGTCTCCATTTAGAATGGCTGTTAAATGCTTTATTTTGTTGCCTGTGTTGGTCATGCACCACAAAAAGGCTTTTGTGTTTCTGCTTGGTATGAGCAGTGCTGCTGTCTGGGTTCTGAAGGCCAAAGTGCTGGTAGTACACTTGGCATGTAGTTGCCACAGTTAATCTGTTTATCCACAGTCATTTCCTTTGGCCTCTGCTTTCATGAAAACAAAATTAGAAAAATAAATTGTGCAGCCAGTATGGAGGCCACTCTGAGGAAAATAAAAATGCATGTCACGACAGTGTTAAACTTGCCTCTTGGTGCCTGGTGTCTATTCATTCCTCTGAAACAGTGACCTGTGGAGAGGGGCAGCTGTTCAAAATAAGAAAGTTGCGAGCACAAGCTATAATGAAAGCTGTGCTTGGGTATTTGGGACTTGAGCTAGCTCTAGGAGAAGGGGATTTGAACAGCACATGCTTCCGTGTTACTTATATGGCAACAGGATTTTGAGGGAGTCTTGTGCTATCCTACTGAAAGTTTTTTACCATAATCAGTTATGCATATTGGTGCGGGTGTCATGTAGGGGGTAATAAAATCCTGATCTCAGGAGACAAGCATTGAAAGTGCTGAGGTGTCTCCTGGAATCCAGTCCCTAAACAGTCATTGTCCCACCCCTCTGCTGCTAAAACCCTGTTGTATGGCTGGGTACTGTATGAAGCTGCCAGAGCAGTGGTGGTGGTTTTTGACAGGCTTATGCAAGGAGACTTCCTTGCTTCTATTTTTAAAATTGAGAAATGCACTTCTTGTAGCAGCATCCTGCACAGCTGAATCAGAGTTCCTGGATTATAAAATGCTGCCTTCTTGCAGACTGAAAGAGCTTTCACAGCTGTGACCTTAGCTGAGGCTGACTGCCAAAGCTGCTTCAGGAGTCCATTTCAGAGCTACTGAAATTAAATCACTTGCCATTCATAGATTAAAGGTATTAGGTTTGTTCAAATATGAGCATAGTTGGGGGTGGAGACATCCAAAGGGGTTCCCATACAAATAAGTTGGAGGTGCTCTTGGTAGAGAGTTAATGTTTATGGAACTTGATGCTAACTGACACTGGGATCTTGTAGATAAACATTTGTCTTTAAAAGATGGCCTCTAAAGGCTTGTGAGCCAATGGAGTTGTGGGAGTATTACTGTCACTGGTCTTCACAAAGTCATGATATGAAACTGGAGGCAGGTGTTCTGACTGGTACACAGTGCAGTTGTGCATCTCAGGCTGTTAGTGTGCTGTGCCCATTGATGTTTATTGCTCTTTTGCAGGCCAAGATGACTGGAATGGAACAAGGCCCTCCCTGAAGGCTCCACCAGCTAGGCCAGTGAAGGGGGCCTACAGAGAGCACCCCTACGGACGCTATTAAAAACATGAGGGAAAAATATCAGTTATGAGCAAACAGTTGTTACTGATTCTTGTATCTCCCAGGATTCCTGTTGCTTTACCCACACCAGACAAGTAATTGTCTAACTGTTTTTCTTCGTGGCCCCCTTTTCTCCCACTCCATCCTCACCTTG
The DNA here is from genome assembly GCF_052426305.1 of Pelodiscus sinensis. Taxonomy (NCBI): domain Eukaryota; kingdom Metazoa; phylum Chordata; order Testudines; family Trionychidae; genus Pelodiscus; species Pelodiscus sinensis. The sequence continues at coordinate 4,791,747 of NC_143077.1, read as the reverse complement.
CATTCTGGCTTCTGTATGTAGTATTTTAAAATGAGTTAAATAGATTTAGAAGACCAACTTTAATTTTTTTAAGTGTGTAGATTGCTTTTCTTTGTTTAGATATAAACACAACTGTACCTTTTTTAATGAAAGTTGAGTTAAAGTTAGTTTCAAAAGTGACATGCTTGCTTAACAGTTATGAAATTAAGGTTTTGTTAACCTTTAAGTTTGGTTTTTAAGAAACCCGTAAAAGTTGTAGTTGCAGAATCCCAAAAGTAGGCTACATTTCAAAATTCAGGGCTGTTTTTAAGAATTAAAATCATAATGTAACGGTAGTGGCTGCCACCGTTTAAAAGTAAGCTCAGATGTCAAACTTTCCTTAAAAGCAGATTGCTGATGAATCTTAAGTTTAAATTTTAATACAAAGATCCTCATAATAAATTAAATAGTTTTTTTTTAAAGTTAATTGATTTAAAAAAAAATTAGGTTTGTAAAATTGACTTTTTACGTGGGTTTTGAAATCTAGCCCCGAACACGCAGTGTTGAGAGATGCTTGGGAAGCAGATTTTCCAGTGAAAAGGGGTTCTTAGTTTGGTTCTATGTGGAGGACTTTTAAGAGAAGAACAAATTAAACTACTACTTGGCTCTAATTGCCCAGGGTTTGAAATTAGAAAGTATTAAATGAATAGTAGGCTTGCATTCTGTAAAACTACAGATTTCTCATTTTAGGATATTTGGGGCAGATAATACAGTGCAAGTTTAAAATTGGCAAAGGTGTCAATATTTAGCAATCCCAGTAACTTGTTCAAGTATGTCTCAACACTAGCTTTATATAAAAAGGGACACTGCAGCTGAAAAAATCAGAAGTTTCACTCTGTACATAGGTTAAAGTCCTAATTGGATTTGTACGCTGTCCTCCCACTTTGTTCTTGAAGATTAAATGCTACGTGTGTAAGTCTGCCTAAATAGGTAGCTAAAATTTGTCAAAATGTCTGCAGCAGTTTGTCAATAAAGTTTAGTCCTTTTTTAATCAAAGTAAATGTGATGAATTGTCATTCTTTTGTTGAGCAATAAAATAGCTTTTCTCTTTCAAATAAACTTAAATTAATGCTAAAGTTAATGGTCTTTTTAAAATATGGAGACATTCTAAAAATGGTGTTTTTTCTGTAACTTTTACAAAAAGCTATCAACCTCTGGTGAGTGAGCTTAATTTAAAAAGGAGGGAAAAAAACTTATTTTTTTCACCCCCCGGAAGTTGTTGAAAGCAGTTTGAACCAGTACTTAAAGCAGAAATCTGACTTCTGCAAAACTGCAAGTGGAAGGAGTGTTTATGGTGCTGTTACTGAATTGAGTGATTCAGATTTCAAATAGCCTCAGCGTCTTTGCAGACTCCAGATGGAGTCTGAAATGGCTGGTTTAAAAGTAGAATGACATAATGAAGATTGACACATCTAAGACCTAGCTATCAACAGGATGAAAAAAGGAGCTTTATTTTGTTTATGAACACAACTAATCCTTGTCTAAAGGTGATGCCTGCCTGCTTTAAGGTGGCCTGCATTTGGAAAGCCAGTTACAAACCCACAGTTGTTTTGAGAAGGGGGCAGATGATGGCTTTTAATATCCTTTGGGGAAAGTATAATAGGTTAAAGTAAAATGCTGTTTAGAGAAATTTGAGATGGTTTGTTGTATTACCCTTCTCTGCAAAATATAAAGCTGACGGGGGAGAAATAAACTGCTCGGGGGTGAAAAATGCGCTAGAACATTAGGAACCAAACTGCTTGTAGCAGTGCATGACTGAGGGGAATACTTTAAAACAAAAAGTTGTATTTGTAGATTGTTATTAAAATGTAAATAACAATTTTCAACAATGGTTTGGAGTCAGCTTTCAGGGCATAATGTCTTGCTTGATGAAAAGATCACCCTATACCCCCCTTTTAAAGGAAAATTATCGCAGGAGAATAAGGATGTGTAAAGCTAACATGCATCGCAAAAAACAAAAGGTAACCTAAATGTCTGCTTTTAATAGCACATTTCTCTTTTACATAAACTGTGACGGCAACTTGCATAAACTTTATTGAAACAATTCTTCAAATGTTAATGTAAAATTTGAAAAAAAATGTTTAAAAGTAGATGTTTTTAAAAAAAGACCACGTGCTTTTGCATAAATTAGCCATAATTTCAATAATCGTGCACTTTGTAAATGCACTGTAATGTAACCTGGGCAAAAAAGGAATCTGAAAGCTTAAATTTCAAAAATGTAAAATGACACCGAATATAGACAGTCCTGCTACTGCCAAAAAAAAAAAAATTCTGTTCAGTTATTTAAAATGTAAAATGATGGCCCTTATAGACTCCCCACATTGATATTCACTGTGAAATATTATTCAGAGCTCAGCTTAAGTTGCATGTTTTCCTTCCTGTGTAATTTGCATGCAGGATCTTTTTTCTTTAAATCTGTTTTTCTGTTAAGGAAACTCACAATCTTTTCTCAATTTGCAGGAGTCCAGGATGTTGCTGCAAATTACCTGGATGAAGATGTTTTTGCCAAAGACACACTGGGTAGGTTATTGAATTTTGCATCACATGGCTAGTTAACATCTTCTGTGTAGGAAGTGGCGGTGTTGCCATCTGAGGTGCTAAACAGAAGTAGCTCTTCATATGCACATGGATAAATTAGATTGTCGTAGAAGGCTCATTGTGTGACTGGCCTTTGTAGTGGTCCCAGGGAGGTGGGGGTTGTGTGGGTGAATGTGCACCTACTAGGAGCTCTCCCACCGAGCCTCCTGCAGAACGAAGTTGTGGTGGGTCTGGGGAGAGGTTGAAGTGTGGCAAGACAAGAGCAAGGCAGTCTTTTGAGCTGTGATGTGCAAAGAGGCTTTGCTTCAAAGCCAGCATAAGGAAGTGTTGGAGGTGCTACTCCATCTTCCAGCAATGAAGCAGTTCTATCTAGTAACATTCTTCACATGTCCTCTGCATATTCTCATTCTTAGAGGGGACGGATGGTGCAGCTTGCATGAAAGCATCTTTTGGTAACTATCAGTTGTGCTTACAAGTCCTACCCCCTCTATAGCATGTGAACACATTCTGAAGGTGTGGGCCCAAAAGGAGGCATAGTACTCATTGCAGCCTCATTTCTTTCCAACCACGTCAGTGAAAGGATCTGACTCTCTCCAGATCACATAGATAAAATGCCTTCTAGTTTGTTAAATTAGTTGGTCAGTACCTGGACTAACTACTTCTAAAACTGAATGATAATTACCTGGTACCAATACCATAATGGAGCCCAACAACAAGCAGCATGGATTTTAAAGGTGTCGTGCCCAGCAGTTTTCCCAGCTTTCAGTATTCATGATGATTGCCTGAAATGCTTAGGAGAGAAGAATTCTCCTTCATGCTATGCGCAGCATGCTTACTCCTTGGGCCTGTAAAGAGAAACAATAGCCTTTTGTTACACCAGGACTTGTCAGCCAAACCTGTGGGGTTAGAGGATCTGAAGGGAAGGATAGGGGACATGAATCTGCTTCAAGTACTTCTGGATCCCGGAAAGCTTTAACAGTGAAGGCTCTGGCCTTGGCAGAGAGCTCCATTTCCAAGTTGCGGTTGCCAAATCCTCCAATCCTATTCCAAAGATATTGCCTCCAGAAGAGCTGGTTCCAGCTAAGGAACATAAAGCTCGAGAGAGACTACTGGAACCAAGCACATCAATTATGCAAAAAGGAAGGTCAAACTTGAAGCACATCTTACTTAAATGCTTCTTGGGGCCATTTGGAGTTGAGTGTGGATCTAAAGATCAAATGCCAGATCATTCTAAGGAGTAGATCCAAAGGAGACCAGAGAAATCCCATATGTCCACTATTAAGGTTCCAACTTCTACAGTTACATTGTAGGTTCATGCAGTTCCACAAGAGGGCAATTTGACTCTCTCCTTTCTCCCCCCCCCAATAGAGAGACCAAGCTGGGATCTTGACTGGGATAGATCTCCAGAGACAATTTTCCTATTTCCTAAATGAGATACTCTGCAAGAGATGTATGATTTGATGCTAGAATGGAGGCAAGACTACCACATGCCATCATGGATGCTTTACCTCCTTTATGTGCGCCCGCGGAGCAATCTGGGCTGGCCCCGCCCCCGGGCATGCGGCAGGAGCCAGCCCCGGGCGCGCTGCGTGTGCTGGTGCTGACCCAGACCCCCGCCCCTGGCCCTGGGGGCGCCGTGCGTGCCCGCGCTGGCCCCGCGGAACCTGGGCAGCCCCTGCCCAGGATCGCGGCACATGCTGGTGCCAACCTTGGGCGTGCAGCACATGCTTGGCCCTGCCCCCAGTCATGTGGCCTGTGAGTGGCCCCGCCCCCAGGCGCCCGGCAGCCCCAAAACGTTGGGGACCACTGCTTTACCTCTATTGGCCAACCCCTGCTTCATACCATACAAGAAGGTCTGACTCTCAGCTTCCACCTAAAGCTGTGTCGATGATGATCTGATTAGACACCCAGAATCATTGTCTAGAGTGTGCTCTCCTACCTGGGTACAAGATATGCCTTCTGAGGGGGAGAGAAGAAATATTCCTTCCAGTTGCTTAACAGCATTGAACTAGAAGGTGACTAGTGTTTCATCTCCAGATGAAAATGTAGCTTCAGCTTCATCTCCTCTGGAAGATTCAATTCAGTGCTGTAGATTAGTGGATATAAATTTTCATCTATAGCTTTGGAAGAAGCTACCCACTGACTCTTCAGCATTTTGAGTTTGACTACAAATATAAAGTATTTTCGCCAGTAATAGAGGTACTTTGTCAACCAGCAAAAGCTGTAAGCACCAATCCTTTCTCTCCTCTTAACCACACCTCCCCCCAAAAAAAAACCTGAGAAGCTGTCAGATCCAGTATGAAGGGTTCTCTTGTATTCGTATTCACTCTTCAACTCACTCACTCCACATAACACACACAGGTCCCTTTTGCATGTTGGTATTGAGTGTGATCCATTTTCAGGTCCTATTACACACCGTTAGATTATATTTAAAGGTTGTGGGGTTGTCCATCCCCATTGAAGTCCATTTAGCAGAATTCCATAAGCAGATTGATGGCAAATCTGTGTTTTCAAATCCGTTTGTTAAAAATGTATTTTAAGGGGTTTATTCAACTTTATAGACATTGATATAAGACCCAGTTCCTCAGGGAATGTAAACATAGTTCTAGCATAACTTATGTCTCTTTCATTTTAACGTCATGTGAGCGGCTTCCTATTTCGTCTGTACACAAAGATGCCTCTTGTAATGCATCCACTTAAAGACTCAGCGAGCTATGTGAAGTGATGGCTGAATACCACCTTACGATTTTTTTCCAAAAGGACAAGGTAGTCCTTGGGCTGCTCCTTAAAGTACTTACATGAAAACCTGAAATTTCTTTACGTCACAGTATTAATTTACCAGCATTTCCAAAAACTCACATACATGATTCTGTAGATGCAAAAAAACACTTTATTTGAATAGAAATGTATGGCATGGGCCTTTTTATTTTCTATTTTGGTCTGTTTCTGCTCAGTTTGTATCTAGGCGGGTTAGACCAACGGTTCGCAACCTGTGTTGGGGGTTGCGGCTGTCTTCGGAGGGGGAGTGGTGGTGTTGGCAGTGCTGGGCCAGGGGCAACTTTTTCCCTGGCTCAGCGTGGAGGAGCACCATTTAAAAGGGCCACTGTTGTTTGGGGGGGGGGGGGTGTGTGGTTGGTTTTGTTTTTTTCTTTTCTCAACCAACATTTTCCTGGGGGTTGTGCTGGGAAAAAGTTTGCACACCACTAGGCTAAACAATGTATAGTTAGGAGTTATAGAAATTCTTCACTTGCCCCTTCTTTTGTTCCTATATCCCTTTCCACTAGGATAGTTGCTCTGTCTCTAGCACGTGCTAAATACATTTCCTTTACGGCACTAAGTAGACCTGCCAAGTGGCATTCAGTTCACACATTCATGAAACACAGTACATTAGGTTTGGCAGTCAGCTCTGACTCTGTTTGGCAGGGCTGTTTTTTCAGGCATTGTTTAATTTAGAGTCTGTGTCCATCCCTCTCATCTTTAGCATTCTGCTTGCCAAAGTATCAGAAGAGTGGGAATGTGTAAAAGATGCTCTAAGGAAAAAACAAGGTTGTCTACTTGTATCCAGGCTACCAAATCTTGGTAGGTTTCTGAGGTTCAAACTAGCTGCTAGCTGTTTTTTATTGCTTCATTTTGTTAGATACTTGCACAGGCTTCTCACCATTAGGTTTTAAAGCCTGACCACAGCTTGTTTAGCTAAGAGCTTTGGGGGGTTGCACATATCCCACATCAGCTGATATTTGAGCCTTGCTATGTTAAGGATGTAGTCTCATGTTTCCTTTGGCTGTCGGTAACTTTCACCCTTGACAACTGGCATGCTCCCTCTGGTGGACACCAATTATCGTTCATTTTCTTATCCTGTGGAGGCATTTTGTTGTCTGCACCCCACTGCCCTCCTTGCAAACCTAGTAATTTGTTGGACAACCCAGCCTTCACTCAAAAGCAACTGACAATTGAAGACATCAACGGCTGAACTGTCCACAAGACAGAGTGGGAAGAGCAGCCTTCTAAAGCTTGTGGTTTTCAGGCTTCTGGTCAGTTTCTCACTGCACTTTTGAGACCTGGGAGTGAGAAACTTGAACAGAATTGCAAATAGTCTTATTAATTACGTTGCCTGTAAAGCACTACCTTGTTGCACAATGAACAAAACCCCTGATTATATAGAAGCAGATGGGAAAGGAGACAAACTAGTGTCTCTAATACTATTAATACGCAGTAGGGAAGGAAGGGTGGGAATCAGGGTGGTGTTGAAATATTATATCACCAGTCATTTATATTCATGGTCCATTGGTGTTCAAAACATTGATTGGGGAAACAATTTATATATTGGTGATTTCCATGGTTCATTTATTCAATACATATTTTTGCAATGTCATTATAGTATGTATTTCTATTGTTGTACCAATTATTTTCCCATTTCTTTCTTACTAGGCACAACCTTTATATCCCAAGGAAAAGATGTGATAAAGACCACCTGTTATGGTGCAAATTTTTATCCGGTAGAAGTGAATCTTGTGACAATGCTATTTGGAATGTTTACAGCTTGCCTCTACCTTACATTTCCTGCATATGTTGCGTGTTTGTGGGGGGGAAAAAATAGTGTTATGGAAGAATGTAAATCTTATTGTAAATAACTTATTTGCAAAAACTGGTTTGAATATAGCATTGGTATAATCTGATCTTTTTGAGTCTACTATATGTACTGATTTTAGAATTATAATATGAAAATCAGATTGATGGTTTTTCTGAAAGATGCTCTAGTTGAGCCAGAAATTATGGGCTTAGCATGGGACTGAGTCCAGTTCTCTGGCCTGTGTTTATGCAAGAGGTCAGACGGATTCCTTCTGGACTTTATATCTATGAATCTATTAAAAGTAATTGTTCTCTCATACCATTCCATTTTTCCATCTAGTGTGGTTCAGATCTAACATGCCTCTGAGTGTTTTACCATAATAGAATCATTAAGGTCCAAAAGTCAACAGTACCAAAGGAACTCCTCCAAGGGGTTTACGGTTTTTATAGATTACAATAGCACCTAGTGGTTCCAATCAAGACCAGGACCCTATAATGACACTGTAATAGTCAACACCTGATCCTAAGTCTATTGTCTTTATTGATGCAAAATAAATGTGGGAAACTGAAGTGGGAAGAGGAAGTGAAAACAGTAGTAAGGCGAGACTAGAAGTCTGCATCTTAGTGAGTGTCTGTCTTATTTTACAGCTGCACTGTGATAGCTATTCCCTTCTTGAACAGTAATACTATCAGCTATACACCTGCCTTCCAAAAATCACATGGGCATGAGATAATCTATAAGGTGTCCAGCAGAAATCATGAAATGATATAAGGAGAGGGGTGAGACACCAGCTGTGGTATCTTCCTCCCTGGCTCTCTGGATATGGAGTGCCTGTTGAGGATTAAAGCACTGTGGTTGTGGGATGCAGACAAGAAGAGGACATACAGAAATCTTTCATTATTAGTAAGCTGGATGGAGAAGGGGGACAGTTGTTTAATACCCTACTCTATTTTGAGGAAGAGCTGGTTGCAGGGCATAAATCTTGGTAAGACTAGAGCTTCTGACACTTTACATGTATGTTTAGACTAGTCTTACAAAGGCAGAGGCCATCTCTTTAATGTAGCTGTAGGGTGGTCAAAATCAAGGTTTTAGAGTGCTGAATGTAAATACTAACCCTCTTCTCCTCCTCTTCTCCCCCACACACCAGTAATGGAGTTCGCTGCTAATTTTGCTAATATGACCTAGCCCTTGAAACCTTCCAGTATTACACTTTGTTAGTGTCTGTTTCTATCTTAAAATGCTCCATTTTGCAAAATGGGCCAGTCCTCCTGCTGTCAGATTTGTGGAAACCATAGAGTAAGATGAGCTGGCTTCTCTCAATGTGAACAGGAACATTCAATCTCACGAACTAACCTCACCTGTCTTTCAGAAGGGGCCTCTTTATGTAAAGAGGACCTTGAAGCCTGCTGCTTCACTCACTTCAGAACCTGGAAAGGAAGTGGTAACTGTCAGCACTGAAATGCGAAGTGTACCTGTTTCCCAGTTAAAGTGCTATTTCCACTTCTAGCTATGCAAGCAAACCCAGTAGGAGGCTTGCTATAAAAGCGCACAGGTTGCTACCTTAAACCTCACGGTTTGATGTGCAGTGAGTAATTGCTATCCACAATCTTTGCAATTACATATGGAACAGAAAATGTTAATGAGTTAAATAGGCCTTTGGATGTCTGAATATTCATTTTCTGTGCATAACCTTCATAAAGGAACACTAGGCTAGAACAGCAGATCCCTTTCACCATCTGGTACTGTCTTGCTTAATATAAGTTCACTAATTCTATAAACTGTGTTGCCTCCAGCCTAGACAACAGCTGAAGATGTTGAAGACAGTCAACATGATTCGAGGCAAATACTAATTTAAAATTACTATTGCATAGGTAAGAGCTAGGTTACTTATCAAGCCTGTTTGAGTTAAGTTAACCATACTGTTAATATACATTTATAGTTATTTCCTGTAGCTAAAATCCTTGACTAAATTTCTTTGCTTTCAAATGTAAACATTTTTAAGTTTCTCATCCTGCAATTATTGCTATAATTCACGGAATCTCTATCTAATGCCATGGTAGATGGGATGGGAGTCCTGGATATAGGGAACAGATGCAATAGAACAGAGAAATACTGCACATCTTTCCAGTTGGTACATTTGACACATCACTGAAATGTCTATAGTGTATTAACATAGCCAGTGCAATGAAGTCTGTCTCAGGTTGAATGTCATAGTCACAGACTATGGAGGAATGCAGTGTGACTGGGAGAGATTGGAAAGATGAGGGATATGAGGCCAAACGGCTGCTGTGGTCGTGAATATATTAGATTGTTGGGAATTTCACAGTCCCGGAGAAGAAAAACAAGAGATTGCAAAGGGCCAAGAGCTTAGCTTTTAACTCACTTAGAATTATCAGGCAAGTAAGTTAAAGCTCCTCGTTCTTTAAAAATCCATGTACCTTTTAAGGTGCTGAGTTTGGCCAGGAGCTAGCAGTCTGCATTGGGACAAGTATCAGAGGGGTAGCCATGTTAGTCTGAATCTGCATAAACAATAAGAAGTCCTGTGGCACCTTATAGACAGATTTATCGGAGCATGCATCTGACAAAATAGGTCTTCATCTCTTGCCCCTGTCTCTCCCTCACTCTTCTCTCTCCCCCCCCCCCCCCCCCCCCGTCTAAGCATCAGCAGTTTCTGTTCTCTTTACTGTGAGTCTCCTGTCTTGGCTCTCAGAGAGCTTGCTGCTCAAGTCAGGAGTTGCACTCGAGCCATTAACCTGTGCTCCATCTTGTGCCCAAGGAAGAGTGCATTCTTAGAGTAGGAGGAAGTTGGACACTGCAGCTTTGGTCTTTCAAGCAGCTGTTAAAGTACAGATTTACTTGTTATGAAGGCACCAAATGTACCTTAGCCCATGGCTGTTTTAGTCTGGAGGTGCCTTGCTGCTACTTGGAGATGAAAAGTTATAGCCAGTGTTCCATTATGTCCCATTTTCAGATTGTCTAGGAAAATATTTTTCTAGCCATTGGAATTTTCTTTCTAGCTGTCATAGACTCTTCTTCCTCACCTGGGTTGAAATTACAGTAATTTTAGACCTTTTGTCACTTTGACTTGAGCTTTGACTTGAGCCCTGAAATGGCTTCGTTTTATATTAGCTTTTTTTTTTTTGTATAGTTTCTAAGGTATTTACTAACCTTTCCCACCCTTCCTCCATCAGTTTACAACCTATGCTGGGCCCTGCCTGTACTTCATTTGTAACGGTGAAACAGTTTAAACATATAAATCCTGCAGAAACATAAGTCTAGTACGGAGTAACACACAGGCTGACCACAACTGGGGAAGGCTCTCGGACTGTGACTTCCCCAGCGTAGTTGGTGGTAAACTGTTAAATGGTTGCTAATGTATGTAGCTGTTATCTGGCGCGTGCGTGTGTGTTCTTTGTAGAAGACAAACTAGGTTCTGTATGGTACATATGTTTTCCCCCTACTTCCACTGCAAAACCTACAGCAGTCCTAGTTTTCAAAAACACAGAGGCTATGTCTAGACTGGCATGGTTTTCTGCAAATGCTTTTAATGGAAAAGTTTTTCTGTTAAAAGCATTTGCGGAAAAGAGCATCTAGATTGGCACGGACGCTTTTCTGCAACAGCACTCTTTGCGGAAAAGAGTCCATGCTAATTTAGATGTGCTTTTTGCATAAGAAAGCCCCGCTCCCTATTTTTGCCATCAGGGCTCTTTTGCGCAAAACAGTTTTTAGCTGTCTACATTAGCCCTCCTGTGCAAAAACATTTCCGGAAAAGGGCTCTTGCCCGAATGGGAACCTCAACGCATTTGCGCAAGAAGCACTGATTGCAGACAGTAGAAAGTCAGTGCTTTTGCACAAAATCAAGCAGCCAGTGTAGAGAGCTTTTGTGGAAAAACTTGGCAGTTTAGATGCAGCCAGAGGTTGTAAGTACAAATATATGGGTCCCCCGTGGAGGAAAATGCAGAGTGACTCTATTCTTTTTTTTTTTTAAAGAGAAGGCAGTATCTGAGCAGCACCTTCCTTGCTTCCTGGTAGCTTTTCACTCCTACTTCTGTACTGCTCCCCTCTTCTTTCCCTTCAAATACATAATAGAGTTGAAAACAGCGATGAAAAATGGCTGCTCTATACCACATTTTCCCAGCCTGTACCCTCACTGGTGCTGTGGTTATTTAATAGAAAGGGCACAGTGCAGGAGCCATGCTTGCCAGGTCAAGGGCCTGTGGAAGGCAGGGTCCAGCGTGGAAGCCAGCAATGGCTACAAGGCAGCTACCAGCCTGATGCAGCTGGGGCAAGGAAATGCATCGCCTGGCTGCCTAGCACGTGGCTGCCGTTGCCTGGGGTCTGTCTATATAGAAACTGGGTCCAAAAGTCCACGGCCGTAGCTACTGAGGCAGTGTGGGGTAGTGGCTACAGCTGTGCCTCTGCACAGTCGTGAATAGGAGTGTCCGGTGGTTACAGCGGGCCAGGAACCCAGAGCTGGGAGGGAAGCGAGGTCTAGTGGCTATAGCGCAGGGGATGACAGCGACGTGGGATTTTGCAGTCGGGGGGGGGGTACAGGGAACCAGCACCCCCCGGGTTCGGGCGCTGCCGCAGGCTGCGTGCCTCAGTTTCCCCCTATGTGCAGCGGCGGCGCGCCCTGCGTCCCCCGCTCTCCCCATCCGCGGCGGGGGAGGGGGCGGGGCCAGCCCCTCTCTGCCCCTTGGCGGGGCGGGGCCCGCTCGCGCGCCGAGGAAGTGTGTCCGCTCCTGGCCGCCGTCTCTCTCTCTCCCTCCCCCTCGCCCCGCCTCCTTCCCTCGCCAGGCCCCGCCCGCCATATTGTCCCCGCCGCAGGCCGAGCCGCCGCCGGAGCGGAGATGGGTGAGAGGGCTCGGGATGGGCTCGGCGCCCCGCCCCTCGGCGTAAGAGGGGGGCGGCTCGCACAGGGGGCAGGGCTCCCGCCCCCCCCCCGCTAGGAGTCCCCCCCGCGGTCCGCTCTGCCCCCCCTCGCCTGGGGCCGGGCCCCCCCTCCCGCAGCTGGGCCTGGGCGCGTTCATGCTGCGGGGGGGGCTCTGAGTGACCCCCCCCAGGTGTTGACTCGGTGTCTAGCCCGTTCATTGCCCCCCCCCGGATGGCCGGGGGGGGTCGTGGGGGGAGCCCCCGCCAAGCCTCCCTATCGGGCCCGGCCCACAGGGGAGCAGCCCCAGGGCTCAGAGCTGCTCCCTCTGTGTCTGCGCTGGGGGCGGGGGGAAGCTGCCTGTGCTGTGACCCCCCCCCGCGGACCCCACCCCCTCCTCTGTGCCCCACTCCGCTACCCGGCTCCCTCCTGCACCCAGCCTCCACCCGTGGAAAAGTGCAGCCCGTGGTCACGTCCCGAAAATGATCGTCCGCCCCTGCGCTCGCCTTTTGTTCGCCAGAAGCCGGGAAAGGGCGACAGGGGACGGATCGCTTGGTGGTTTCCTGTTCTCTTCTTTCCTGCTGGGGCAGGTGGCACTGGCCGCTGTCGGCCGACAGGACACTGGGCTGGATGGACCTTTGGGCTGACCCACTGTGGCCGTTCTTACGGTTTAATCGAGGGACTTGGCTGTTGAGCCTTAATTTCTATCCCAATTAACAGAATTCGGTTAAGGGAGAATTAAAGATAAACAACACAACAGCGTTTTAAGCAATCAAGACCCAAGAAAAGCTCAATTTGCGCTTTCTTATTAAATGTGTTGTGGCCGCCTTACTACTTCCATAGGCATCTTCCAGCTAGGAATGTAAGCGACTAGTCGCTTCCCCCCTAACCCCACTGCCTGTATCGGGGCAGCAAAGGGTGGGGGGGGGACAGGAACCGGTGCTGGGGGAGCTGGGCTTAAAAGCAGGTTTCCCTCAGCACCGTCTCCACAGGGGAGGCAGAGGCACAGTGGGGAAATGATGCCAGTGGGGATTGCTTGAGTCCCTGTTTGTCCCGTGATCCCTGTGCCCCCCCCTTGCTGCCTCCATGAATGGCAGTGGGGGGGGGTGGGAATGTGAGCTGGTGCTGAGCTGAGCCACCTTAAAAGCTGGTTTTCCCCAGCACTGTCTCCAGGGTGCTTATCAGAGGCAGCAGTGGGGGGATAGGAGAGGCTGCTGTGAAGCAGTCCCGGTGCAGGGGTCCCAGCAGGGAGCTGTCCCCCGTAAACAGGGACTGCTGGACTTAGTGCGAGCCAGGACCAAGCAGTCCCAGTTTGCAAGGACACTGCGCCTCTCCATTTTAAATGTGAAGTCGCAGCATGGGTGGCTCTCAGAGCAAACACAAGCCAAGAATGCTCGCTCCCGGCTCGAGCTGGCTCCTGGAGCTACCCCCACTATGGCCCTGCAGAGCGGTCCTATTGACTAATAGTCGATACAATTTGTATCGACTATATGATTAGCTGGGTAACCGCAATTTAACATGCTTAGTTCCAGCCAAGACACGATTTAAAAGTTCAGCCTAAAAAAGCAAATATTTTAGTTGTAAGAAAGATTGAAATTATTATTTAGATCGTGGTGGTACCTCAGAGCCCCAGTCATGGACTATACAGATAGTCCTGCCACCAAGTGTTTACGGTCTTTGCCCATCGGAAGGAAGCAAAAATGGCAGAAGCCCAACTTTTTTCTTCTTCAAGGACTCTTTAAAAGAGGAAGAATGGATTTGTGGTTAAGGCATAAAACTGTGATTAAAACTGGGTTATATTTGCAGGTGGTTGTAACCTTTGGGCAAGACATTTGACCTTTTCTGGCCAGATTCTCAGAAGTATTTAGATACATTACTTCCATTCATTTCAATGAAAGAACCCAAATACCTCTGAGGATCTTTTTTTTTCTCCAGAATTGTTGTAGTCACATTAATCCCAAGATATGAGAGAGTCATAGGTGCGGTAGTATCTTTCATTGGGCCACCTACTTCTCTTGGTGAAAGAGACAAGCTTTCAAGCAACACTGAGCTCTTCTTCAGGTCTGAACCCCTTTTCTACATTGCCCCATCTGTAAAATAGGTATAACACACTAGGGGTGAACATAAGAATAGCCATACTGGGTCAGACCAAAGGTCCATCCAGCTCAGTACCTTGTCTGCCAATGCCAGGTGTCCCAGAGGGAGAGAATCAAACAGGTAATGATCAAGTGATCTCTCTCCTGCCATCCATCTCCACCCTCTGACAAACAGGATAAGGGCACCATTCCTTACCCATACTGGCTAATAGCCATTGATGGACCTAACCTCCGTGAATTTATCTAGTTCTCTTTTAAACCCTGTTATAGTCCTAGCCTTCACAACCTCTTCAGGCAAGGAGTTCCACAGATTGACTATGTGCTGTGTGAAAAAGAACTTCCTTTTATTTGTTTTAAACCTGCTGCCCATTAGTTTCATTTGGTGGCCCCTAGTTCTTATTTTGTGGGAACAAGTAAATAACTTTTCCTTATTCACTTTCTCCACACCACTCATGATTTTATAGACCTCTATCATATCCCCCCTTAGTCTCTTTTCCAAACTGAAAAATCCCAGTCTCTTTAATCTCTCCTCATATGGGACCCATTCCAAACCCCTAATCATTTTAGTTGCCCTTCTCTGAACCTTTTCTAATGCCAGTATATCTTTTCTGAGATGAGGAGACCACATCTGTACATGGTATTCTAGATGTGGGCGTATCATGGATTTATATAAGGGCAATAAGATATTCTCCGTCTTATTCTCTATCCCTTTTTTAATGATTCCTAACATCCTGTTTGCTTGTTTGACTGCTGCTGCACACTGCATGGACATCTTCAGAGATCTTTCCTGATTAGTTGTAGCTAAATTAGCCCCCATCATATTATATGTATAGTTGGGGTTATTTTTTCCAATGTGTATTACTTTACATTTATTCACATTACATTTCATTTGCCATTTTGTTGCCCAGTCACTTAGTTTGGTGAGATCTTTTTGAAGTTCTTCACAGTCTGCTTTGGTCTTAACTACCTTGAGCAGTTTAGTATCATCTGCAAAGTTTGCCACCGCACTGTTTACCCCTTTTTCCAGATCATTTATGAATATGTTGGATATGATTGGTCCTAGGACTGACCCTTGGGGAGCACCACTAGTTACCCCTCTCCATTCTGAAAATTTACCATTTATTCCTACCTTTTGTTTCCTGTCTTTTAACCAGTTCGCAGTCCATGAAAGGATCTTCCCTCTTATCCCATGACAACTTAATTTATGTAAGAGCTTTTGGTGAGGGACCTTGTCAAAGGCTTTCTGGAAATCTAAGTACACTATATCTACTGGACCCCCCTTGTCCACATGTTTGTTGACCCCTTCAAAGAACTCTATAGATTAGTAAGACATGATTTCCCTTTACAGAAACCATGTTGACTTTTGCCCAACAAATTATGTTGTTCTATGTGTCTGACAATTTTATTCTTTACTATTGTTTCAACTAATTTGTCCGGTACTGATATTAGACTTACCGGTCTGTAATTGCCAGGATCACCTGTAGAGCCCTTTTTAAATATTGGCGTTACATTAGCTATCTTTCAGTCATTGGATACAGAAGCTGATTTAAAGGATAGGATACAAACCATAGTTAATAGTTTCGCAATTTCACATTTGAGTTGTTTCAGAACTCTTGGGTGAATGCCATCTGGTCCCGGTGACTTAAACTTAACAGTAACATCAATTAATTCCAAAACCTCCTATAATGACACTTCAATCTGTGACAAGTCCTCAGATTTGTCACCTACAAAGGTCGGGTCAGGTTTGGGAATCTCCCTAACATCCTCAGCCGTGAAGACTGAAGCAAAGAATGCATTTAGTTTCTCCGCAATGACTTTATCGTCTTTAAGTGCTCCTTTTATATTTTGATCGTCCAGGGGCCCCACTGGTTGTTTAGCAAGCTTCCTGTTACTGATGTATTTAAAAACATTTTGTTATTACCTTTTGAGTTTTTGGCTAGCTGTTCTTCAAACTCCTTTTTAGCTTTTCTTATATTTTTACTCTTAATTTGGCAATGTTTATGCTCCTTTCTATTTACCTCACTAGGATTTGACTTCCACTTTTTAAAAGATGTCTTTTTATCTCTCTCCGCTTCTTTTACATGGTTGTTAAGCCACGGTGGCTCTTTTTTAGTTCTTCTATGTTTTTTAATTTGGGGTATACATTTAAGTTGGGCCTCTATTATAGTGTCTTTGAAAAGTGTCCGTGCAGCTTGCAGGGATTTTACTTTAGTCACTGTACCTTTTAATTTCTGTTTAACTCACCTCCTCATTTTTGCATAGTTCCCCTTTTTAATTAAATGCCACAGTATTGGGCTGCTGAGGTGTTCCTCCCCCCCACAGGAATGTTAAATGTTATTAAATTATGGTCACTATTTCCAAGCGGTCCTGTTATAGTTACCTCTTGGACCAGATCCTGCGTGCCTCTCAGGACTAAATCGAGAATTGCCTCTCTCCTTGTGGGTTCCTGTACCAGCTGCTCCAAGAAGCAGTCGTTTAAGGTATCAAGAAATTTTATCTCTGGATCTCGTCCTGAGGGGACATGTACCCAGTCAATATGGGGATAGTTGAAATCCCCCACTATTACTGAGTTCTTTATTTTGATAGCCTCTCTAATCTCCCTTAGCATTTCATAGTCACGATTACAGTCCTGGTCAGGTGGTCGATAATAGATCTCTACTGTTATATTCTTATTAGAGCAGGGAATTATTATCCATAACGATTCTATGGAACATGTTGATTCATTTAAAATTTTTACTTCATTTGATTCTAAATTTTCTTTCACATATAGTGCCACTCCCCCACCCACACGACCTGTTCTGTGACAGTCTTTGGTGCTTTGAGGTGCTAGAGGAGAAGGAAAGTTACCTGCCTACTCTGCTCCAAATCCATGTGTGTTATAAATCTTTCCTTTTCAGTTGGAAGGACTGAAGAAATAGTTAAACAGTGAAGAGCGATCAACCTCTCAGGGCAGCCTCCATACCCTTTGTTGTTATGGCAGGGGGAAGGCGGGGCCCTAACCGGACATCTTACTGCCGAAATCCTCTTTGTGAAACTGGGGCTCCTGGGGGTACTGGACATTCCACAAGTTCATCGGTCACTGGTGTGCGCTCACGTACCAGGTAAATGTGCATCTCTTGTATTCCTTTATGTACTGTGACCGCTTCTCCTCCGTGAAACATGCAGCTTGAGGCTGGTTCATGTTTTCCCATCCCTTACCGTAGCCGTTTTGTCAGTGGTTCAGTGTTTTTTTGTTGTTCTTGGTACATGGATGTCAGCTTGCAACGGTCTTGGTTATCCATGACAACTTCTCTGGAGTATGTTTTTTGTCCTTAACACAAAATAGCAATAGGGGAAAATGTGGGTAGTGATACACTCAAGGACTCCCAAGTGCTTGGCACATGATGGTTAGCTACCCAACAAGTGTTTTAAAGCACTTGGAGATCCTTGGGGAGAGGAGTGCTATAGACAAAGTTTTATCTAAAAAATGGCTCCAGAGTCCTGCTTGTTAAGTCAACCATTTCCAGCAGTGCATGGCAGTTGATGCACTTCTGGGACAGTGGTTCGTTAGGGCAGATGGATTTTCTTTCACAAATCCTAAACTGGTTGAATGGTGACAGCTCAGCCGTGGATTATATGCTTTCGCTCTCAGCCTGACTTCTGTGGGGAAAGCACAGAGGTGTGGGGAGGAGAGGGGAAGAGGTGGAAAATCAGCACTCAGATAACCACATGATGAGCACGTCATAAATCCCTTGGCTAGAACATCCTTGACCCTGCCGGTGAATATCCCTTAATGTACTCCATGATTGTGGCCCCCGGCTGAGATGTTTCTTTCATATTATTTATAGAGCCGTTCTTCAGAGCATTTTATAATCCATATACATATAGCAGCCCTGAGGTGCAGGATGCCTCCTTGGAGATGAAGGGCAAGCCCCTGTGATGAGCAGGGAAAAGTCTTGGCAGGGTGAGAATCTTACTCATAAAAAGTTCCCTTAGATATCTAGTGTCCACACAGAGCCTATGAGGCCTCCTGTCTCTGTCTCCTGGATACCTGTATGATAGAAGCGGTGTTTCCAACAGGAGTTCCAAAGGCTGAAGGGCTGAATCAATCCTGCGAGTTTTGGGGCTTTGAGGACTTGGGAGCTAATGCTGTGAATGTTAAGTTTTCGATTCAGTAACACACCTGAGCCTCTGTATATCTATACTATGGATGTGAACGACTAGTTGACTATCCAGTAAGCAAATGCTTATCGGATAGTCAACAGACAAGTCAACTAGTCACTCCCTCCCCTCCCCTATCAGAAAGAGGCAGCAAAGGTGGGGGGTACTTCAAAGCAGCAGCACTGAGTGGAGCCCAGGGTTAGCTAAAGACTCCCCTGCTGACCCCGGGCTTCATGCAGCACTGTCTCTTTGAAATGCTGCAGGAAGCATGGGGCTAGTGGGGGGGAGGGGCTGTTGCTACACTTCAAAGGCAGAGGCGCCCTTATCAACTAATCGAATAGTCAATGCAAATTGCATCAACTGTTTGATTAGCCAATTAATCTTAATTTAACATCCCTAATCTATACTGCAATCAGAGGTATGAATGCAGCATGTGTGGACATACCTGAGCCAGCGTGGATCTAGCTAGCTCCAGTCTCAAAAGCAGTAAGGTCACGGCAGGACCTCTCAGTCCTGCGTAAACACCCCAGGTCCTGCATGGCCAAGGACAGCCTGTGCTGCCACCCACATTGCTGCAATTCCATTGGAGTTGTTAGAGCTGGCTAGTTCGTTTGGGCAAGACACTGTCATGGAGTCAGACTCGGTGTTCTGGCGTGCTCGGAATGAAGTCCGTCAGGACTCTAATGCATTGTCTCCCCCCTTAGGGCACACTCTCACCAGGGCAAGTTTCCTGGGCTCCAGTGCCGCCTGGGTCTGACTACGCAGCGTTTAGCACCCCTGTTCACAACATGAGCTCCCCACAGTGAGTCCACCTGGGGAAGCCTTACGTGCCCCACCCATCACATCTCTGCAGTCAGCAGTGACTCAGCCGCCGAGGTAAAACAGAAGGGTCATTGGAAACACCGTAGAACAGATCTTGTTAGCACAGTAAGCAGGAACGTTTGGCAAAGTCGATCGTGAGGAGTGGGGATCCGTAGCACGTGGCCCCTGGCTCCCCTCGGTCCAAACCAGGAGACTGACCAGCTTGCAGCAGCGTAGCCTCCGTCACCACCCTCGGTCCTGTCTCCATGCTTTGTCTCTTTTCTGAGCAAACGTGTCGTCTGGTGTCTACCTCTCTCTCTGTTCTCCAGCACCTTTGGCTGGCTCCTTGAAGAGGACAAGCTCTGACCATCAGAGTTGCCACGATGCAGGGTGTTTAAGGCTTTCAGGCTTCACAGTCTTACATTTTGAAGAAGTTTGGATTGATTCTCTTTTTTTCCATTCTCTTAACAGAAGCTTTTCTGCTGTCACTATAGCTGTGACTTTTGTGGATCTGGGATGGGATTTTTAATGGGAGTTTGGCATCTAATGCTCTGAAGCCCCTTTAGAAATCCAAGATCTAATACTGAGTATTGCTTAGGGATCATTCACTGGATGCACCTTGCTTGATTTGCGTTTATACCCTTCTCTTTGAGTGAGTGGTCCATAGCTGGAATTAGACCTGTGGCATAAGAGACTCTCTGGGAGAATAAGAAATCTCTTTATTTTATGGCACTGAATCTGCATACCCATTACACAATGTAAATAAGCAGCATGAGGCAGAAATACTTGCAGCTAACTATAACAGTTGTCCCTGTAGGGCTGCATGTGTACAAGCACTGCTCTCAGAGCTTGCTCAAAGTGGAGGAATCAGATGTCCTGGTGCTGCAGGCAGACCTGATTTCAAAAATTGCGGTTGCTATACAAACCAGATGCCATGCCTAGACCAGGCAAAAGGGTATCAGCATATCCTGAGCGTTAGAGATGTAAAAGCCTGTTTAATTGGTTAACCAGCCAGATGTTATGGTTAACCAATTAAACAGAGGTGCGTGTGTGTGTTCTAGCCGGGCTGCGCTAAAGCAGCACCCGTGCTGTGAATGGGGGCTGCTCCAGCTGGTTAACAGTTGGGGTTAAAGCAGCTCCCCACCTGCAGCGGGCCTTGGGGGGCTCCTCCAACCCCACCAGTAAACTGGTTAAACATTCACATCCCTACTGAGCCCGCAACACTATTTCTGTATGTTGTCTTGCCTCTGCGTGCAAGAGGTATCTTCTGCGTATTGGTTGTACCTGTTCTTTGCAGCCTCTGCGGGTAGCTTTGAGGTTGGACTTTCCACTTAGCATAGACCCGTCCATCCTCGGCAGTGTGAGTGTGGGGGCTCGGGATGGGCATTGTTTTTTCCCCAGCATATCTCTGGAGAGTAATTGGTGGGTTTTGGTTTATGTTGGTAGGAGCGGTTCAGGTACAGGCCTCTCCAGCCCTCCTCTGGCAACCCAGACAGTGGTTCCCCTCCGGCACTGTAAGATCCCAGAGCTGCCTGTGGAGCGGAGTATCTTGTTTGAACTTCAGCTCTTCTTCTGCCATCTCATCGCTCTATTTGTCCACTACATCAATATCTACAAAACTGTGTGGTGGTACCCACCCTCCCATCCTCCATCACACACCTCACTGGTAGGTACCTGGGTATGTGCTGCTGTACTCTCATAGATCCCTGGCCTCGGCAGGTACCTGCAGTCACACTCCTATATGCGTGGTTGCTCTCCAGATTGCTGAGCACCCAAAACCCATTCCCTTCCCAACGGTATCTCAGTGCCTCCTACTTTTCAACAGCGTCTGGGTAGATGCCCTATTCGGACAGCACATCAGTCTAAGAGCCAACACCCAGTCTAGCCCAGCTCTCATGACAGTGGCTTTTTCGCGGTGTTGTGCAAAACAGCTCAGCATCCTATCCTGGTAGGGACTATAGGGCTATGTATTGATTCACTAGAAAGTGACACAGTAGAACCTCACAGTTACAGATGGCCCAGGAAAAGAGGTTGTCCAAAACACTAAACAAAACACACCTCCAGTTCCAGCAGTTCACGCTTTGGGCCAGGTTCCTGAGGCAGCTTCTTACCTGGGCAAGCTTGTCCTCCTTCCAGCCTGGGTGGGAGTGGAAGAGGGATGTGGGAAAACAGCACCCCCTTCTCTTCCTGGCCAGGGGCAGGAACAGAGTGAAACTAGCACTTAGGCTACATCTAGACTGGCATGATTTTCCGCAAATGCTTTTAACGGAAAAGTTATTCCGTTAAAAGCATTTGCGGAAAAGAGCGTCTAGATTGTCACGGACACTTTTCCGCAACAGCACTTTTTGCGGAAAAGCGTCCATGCCAATCTAGACGCGGTTTTGCGCAAGAAAGCCCCAATCGCCATTTTTGCCATCGAGGCTTTTTTGTGCAAAACAGTTTTTAGCTGACTACACTGGCCCTCTTGCACAAAAGTATTTCCGGAAAAGGGCTTTTGCCCGAACGGGAACGTCAAAGCATTTGTGCAAGAATCACTGATTTTGGACAGTAGAACGTCAGTGCTTTTGCACAAAATCAAGCGGCCAGTGTAGACAGCTGGCAAGTTTTTGTGCAAAAGCGGCTACTTTTGAGGACAAACTTGCCAGTCTAGATGCAGCCCTACTGTGTAGAGGAAAGGAGCGTAGACCCCAATGCTGCTCCTGCTCTGGCTGAACGGTTACTTCCAGTTTCACATGCTGTCTGGTTGACCAGTCGGTCCATAACTCTTTGTATCTTTGAGGTTCTACTGTAGAACAGACCTAGAGAAAAAAAGGAATGTACAAGCACCCTGGCTCCTGCCAGTTTTTATGTTGAATTTATTTGTAATGTTAAGAATCATGAGATTTGGGATTCCAGCCCAACACTGACTTTCCTTCTCTGAATAAAGTTGATCCTCTTAATTTCAGTCCTTGGTGGACTGGAGAGACTGCGTGTCCATACAGCAGGGGAGAGGAGCAGAAAAGGAGATCTAAAATGTTAAGAGAAACCTCTTTCCCAAAAGGAACAAGCTGTAGCTTCTCCTGGCTAATAGTATTATTCTGGGCTGGGGTGTGGAGCTCTCCCATCCTTTCAGATGCATCATGCGCTGTGTTCTGCACTGTGGCCTGTAGCTGCCTTGAACCATAATACAAAAACACGGCTTATTGCAACTATGGGTCCAAGCAGGCGCTGTTCCGTCTTTGAGTAGCCTGACCTCATTGCATCCTAGGACTTAGTCTCTATAGGCTGCACCTTTTTGTTAATACTAAGGTGGCTATAATCATCCCCACTTCATGCAAATGAGGTGTCTCAGGCCATTGGTAAATTGTCAGGTGACACTCATTTGAGCAAAGTGTGGACATCCTGGCACCGTGCCCCCTGGGCATTCTCCTGATAATCCAGGAGAGAGGTAGGAGTAGCGTGGGTCTCTTTCCCACCACCCTCAGGCTGTTCTGCTACCTGTTGCAAAATGGGAGAGTTTCCTTTTTGTCATTGCAGAACTTTCATCTCATTGACTTCAACGTGCTGACGGTGACGACAATCGTCTTAGCGCGCAGGCTGATCGGTGCCATTGTGAAGGAGGTAAAGCCACAGCCCGAGCTCAAAACTGTTTTCTCCTTCCCAGCCTTCCCTGAGTAGCATCTGTGTTTGCCTTGCTATATTGTGGGTGCTTTAGGTAAAAGAAAGCACAGAAGTGTCTTTCAACTCAATATAGAACCTTATCAAGCTAAAACGCCAGCCTTGTTAACTGTGCCGCCTACTCCCATTGTGATGGGGGCACACCCCATTTGGTGGTGCCACCTGATGTACTGGCATTTCATTCAGCCTCTCCTGCTCCACCAGCCTGAATTTCCTTTCCCTGTTTTGCTGAATTAGGTTTTCCGGCCTCTTGCAGCACACACAGGTAGGGCCACACCCAGCTGCCGACATAGACTGAAGTCAGCTCTGTGTGAAAGGAATCACCCAGAGCAGACGTGCACACCCCTTTTGGGAGGTGAATCCAAACTAATTCTGTTTAATAGAAATATCCGCACAGCACAAGCTCATACAATTTCACCCTCTTCCTCTGTATGAAGAGAGGTATGCACTACTTCTTGCCCACAGCTAGAAATTACATGAACTGGGCTTAATAATTAACAAAACCAATTTTATTAAAGAACAGATTTTAAGTGGTTCAAGAGATAGCAAACAGAACAAAGCAGATTATTAAGCACATAAAACAACTAGCACAAACTTGCGCTTGATTCACTGAAGAAATTAGCTACAAATAGTAATTCCTCACCCTAAATGTTGTCACAGGCCCATCACAGACCGTCTTGAAAGGCAGCTGCGCTGGCCTTCAGTTTGAGATTTCAAGTATTATCACTCATGAGCTAGTTGCCCTTCCATTCTGGGATCAGCTCTTCTGCCCCACTTCAGTTCTTGCTTCTAGGTGTTTTCAGACTCTCTTTGGGCAGGGTGGCAGAGGAAAACCCTGATGATATCCCTCCCTGGCTTTATGTAGTTCTTATGTATGGTGGGAATCCTTTAGTCTCCCAGTGGAAAAACACTGGCATTTTTCTTTTGTTGTACCCAAAGGGTTACTTATGGGTAACACCTCAAATAACACATTTGAAATACAAATATGTGATCCGTATTTCTAACTTTAGATACAGACATGATACAGGTATACAAATTAGATAATCACATTCAATAAATCACAACCTTTCCAGTGATATCTTACATGAGCCATCTTGCATAAGGTACGTCTGTTATGTCATATCCATATCATAAGCATATTTTCATAAAGAATATGGAGTACAACACAGTGTGCTCTAGCTGTTATTGCTCTAGAGCCATCAGTAAAACCACAATAAGAGAGATCTGTGGGTACTCTAAGCCCTTAGAGTGGTGTAGGTTTTCAAAGGTCTGTGCTGACAACCAGGTGTAAAAGATTCTTGGAATGGAATGATAAATTTAAAAGTAAAAACCAGATGATAGATAGTACTTCCTGCAATGCTATTGGAGCTTGAATATAGGGCAGTGTTTCTTAAACTATGTTCCGCCGAACACTGGTGTTCCGTGAACAACTCACAGGTGTACCACGACCTCTTCTTTGTTTTTGTTTTTTTTTTTTAAAGAAAATTTTCATAGGTGTTCTGCATAAAAAAATATTGTTTGTTGTTCCGTAGTCTCAAAAAGTTTAAGAAACACTGATATAGGGTGTAGTTTAGATGTACTGGAAGCGGAATGTAAAATCGAGTGTTCCGACTCCCTTATAAACTGCTTTTTTTCCTTCCCTCTTCTGAAGGGTTTTGAACTGACTGCAACATAAAATCTAGATGTGGTTTCCTATTGGAAAACTGATGTATAGGGATGTCTCAATCCATTACTCATATGAGTTTCACTATATTTAGGTATATTTGGTTACTGAATTTCTGGTGGTGTTTTGGACTGTAGTAGGTTGGTTTAACCTAGGGCTGTCAATCACAACTCAAAAATTAATCATGCTTAATTGGATTTAATTGCACTGTTAAACAATAGAATACCAATTGAAAAACTATTAAATATTTAGGATGTTTTTCTACATTTTGATATATATATTTTTCTGTGTTGTAATTGAAATCAGTGTATATTTTTATTACAAATATTTGCACTGTAAAAATGATTTAAAATATAGTATTTTTCAGTTCACCTCGTACAAGTACTGTAGAACAATCTTTGTTGTGAAAGTGCAGCCTTCAACTGTAGATTTTGTTACATAACTGCATTCAAAAAAACAAAACAAAATTTAAAACTTCAGCACTTACAAGTCCACTCAGTCCTACTTCTTGTTCAGCTAGTCGCTAAGATAAACAAGTTTGTTTACATTTACAGATGATAACGCTGACCTCTTTTTATTTACAATGTCGTGAGAAAGTGAGAACAGGCATTTTCATGGCACTTTTGTAGCTGGAACTGCAAGGTATGTACGTGCCAGAGATGCTAAACATTTGTATGACTCTTCATGCTTTGACCAGCATTCCAGAGGACATGCCTCCATGCTGATGACATGCTCATTAAAAAATAATGCATTAATTAAATTTGTGACTGAACTTCTTGGGGGAGAATAGTACGTGTCCTGCTCTGTGTTACCCACGTTCTACCATATATTCCATATTATAGCAATCTCAGATGGTGACCCAGCACATTTTGTTCATTTTAAGAACACTTCACTGCAGATTTCACAAGACACAAGATACCAACATGAGATTTCCAAAGATAACTATAGAACTTGACCAAAGGTTTAAGAGTCTGAAGTGCCTTCCAAAAGCTGAGGGATGAGGTGTGGAACATGCTTTCAGAAATGTTAAAAGAACATCTCCGATGTGGAAACTACAGTACCTGACCAACCAGAAAAGAAAATCAGCTTTCTGCTGGTGGCATCTGACTCAGATAAAATGAACATGCATCAGTCCACGCTGCTTTGGCTTGTTATCAAGCAGAACCTGTCATCAGCGTGGATACACATCCTTTGGAATGGTGTATGAATGTTTAGCACAACTGACATGTAAATATCTTGCAACAACAACTACAGCGGTGCCATGAGAACGCTCATTCTCTCGTTCATTGTAGGTGACCTTGTAAACAAGAAGCAGGCAGCATTGTCTCCTGCAAAAGTGAGCAAACTGGTTTGTCCGAGTGATTGACTGAACAAGAAGTGAACAAGGGCTGAATGGACTTACAAGCACTAAAATGTTACATTGTTTTATTTTTGAGAGCTTTTTGTACATAATTCGACACTTGTAAGTTCAGCTTTCATGATAAAGAGACTGCACTATAGTACTTGTATTAGGTGAATTGAAAAATATTTTGTTTCACAGGGCAAATACTTGTAATCAAAAATCAAGTGAGCGTTGTACCCTTTGTATTCTCTCTTGTAATTGAAATCAATTTATTTGAAAAAAGTAGAAAACATCCAAAATATTTAAATCAATAATATTCTATTTCATAATCACTTGAAGCCCTACTTTATCCTTTACTAAAGAATGATGTTTGGCTCCTTTCATCTTCCCTTCCTCTTTAGTTATTCCTGTTTCCTGCAAAGAAGAAGCTGAATAAGCAACAGTTTATATTGCTGGTTGGATTTAGCTGACTTCAGAGGCTTGCTGCGTTAAATTGGAGACTGGAGGTTTTTCCTTCCCACTGTGTTCAAGAAAGCAAGCTGCTTCTTATTTGAGTGGCCTTCAAGGCTGTAGTAGACAGATGACACACCAGGGCTAGACAAAAAACCAGAGGGGCCATTCCTCTCCGCCAGCAAAATGGGAAGTGTATTTGAAATCTGTGCCCAAGGTTCAGCTTCTTGATCTTGAAGAGTCCACATGCAGATTCTGATCTAAACCAGGCCCCTCTCAGCTGGCTGCAGCCACATGGTACCTAGCGATTGAGCCGCCTTTGTTACTTTGTGGTGCTGGCTTAGCTGGACTGAGTAGAACTCGTTCACTAGTTATGCTGCTAGTTTTTCTGTCTACTTTCTGGAAGGAGGGTAAATCATCTAACTCCTGCTCTGCTCTTACTCATCTGCAGGCTTCACAAAGTGGCAAAGTCTCCCTGGCACGTTCCATTTTCCTTGTGATGACTCGGTTTGCAGTCCTCACTGGGACAGGCTGGAGCCTGTGCCGATCAATAATTCACCTCTTCAGAACCTATTCGTTCCTCAATCTCTTGTTCCTGTGTTACCCGTAAGTACCGCTCTCCTCCCAGCTGTGGTTTGATACTGAACTTCTAAACCCGCCTCTCCAATCAATCAGTCCCGGCAAGATGTAGCCTGAAAGTAAATGAGCACTTGATCTCCTTGGAACCGAATCTTTCACTCTGTCAGTAGATCAAAACTATATTAGGTTAGCTGTTTGGGGGCTAAGTATATGTCTTTCCTATTCCACTTGAATGACCTGCCCAGGCTAAGTTAACCAGAATTTAATTGCCCAGGGTTTTGTAAAACGACTGTCCGCATTGAGATTTCTCAGGCTGTACAAATAGTTCGTTTCTCAAACTTGTCCGTGGTTGCTCAGTTCCCAGAGCTTCCCACTTCTTTGTCTTCCTCCATCTATCTTAAGCGAGATGGGCAGAAACAAGCACTTTTCCCTGCCACTTGACCAAATCTGAGGAATCTGGTTCTATTTCTATGCAGGCAGCAGTATTTCTTCCCCACTTTGGCAAAGGTTTTCCTGCCCCATGGTGAACAGGGGCAGACTAAGTGTTGTAAGCAAATGTGATTTCGGGCGTCAAAATCACTCTGTGCCAGTGAAATGAGGAGCATCTCAGAAAAGTAAGGGGCCGTGCCCAGCCAGTTTTTAAGGTGACCCAGGGTAAATGAGATGAGGCAGTGAGCCTGTATGTGGGCAGACATAAGGAGCACCGCTCGCGGTGTTGCTGTGGATAGTGCCGAGATGGTGTGATTTTATCTGATAGACATGGGTGCAAAAGATGAGGAACTTTCAGGGAGGAGAACCTAACTGCTAGAAGTGTCTCCAGTTAAATCAGGAGCAAGCAGTATTAAAATTGACCGGGCACCTTTGGCAATGCACATCCCAAAGCAACAGGGCACAGTAAGTATGTGGTGTGTCTAGCTCCCAATAGATACAGGGCCAGGGTGATATGGCAGCGTCCCTCTAGTTGTCCCTTTCTAGATGCTGGGTGGGAAGTGGCTCTCATGATCCTGAACTCCATTCAGAAGAGAGAGTTGGGTGCTGACACTTCTGACACTTCCACTCTCATGGTGATGGGAGTCAGACTGGGGGAACAGAGGACCGTTTGTTACAGCCTTCTTGCCTCTGTCCTTTTCCAGGTTCGGCATGTACATTCCTTTTCTGCAGCTGAACTGTGACCTTCGGAAGACGGCCCTCTTCTCCCAGGTGGCTAACATTGGCCCTCAAGAGACGGGGGAAGTAAACTCCAGGAGTAAAGACTATCTAACCGTTTTAAAAGAGACCTGGAAGCAGCATACCAAACACATATACGGCATGGAGGCCATGCCCACCCATGCCTGCTGCCTCTCCCCAGACCTCATCCGCAGTGAGGTGGAGTACTTGAAGATGGACTTTAACTGGAGGATGAAAGAGGTGCTGGTGAGCTCCATGCTCAGTGCCTACTATGTGGCCTTCGTGCCTGTCTGGTTTGTGAAGGTGAGTGCCTTACACCCTTGTGTGCTCGCTGCCCTGGCAGGCGCTTCTGTAATTCCTTCCTCTGGTGGGACAAGCAAAGCAGGTTGGTTTGAGTCACTAGCAGAAGTAGACACTTGGTCTGTGGGAGGCGGGGGTGGCTCTCACGAGGTTAGTTCTCACCCGGTGCATGGGAAGTGGGTGCAGTAAGTCGAGAGTCTGGTTTACACACAGATTCCTACAAATCAGCGTGCACCTGTCTCAGATGGATTTGCTTAATTCCAAATTCTTCTGTGATGTGGTTCGCTTTGTGGAGTAGAAAGGGTCTGAATGTTGTGATGCTTAAAAAAGCCAGAAAAGCATGAATGTAACATAATAAATACAGAACCCTACAGCGTGTTTCTGCTATCGAACACTGTGATTATCTCGAGTTATGCAAACTTCTGTCTATTCGGGTGAAGCTGATTTTCCCCTAGAGAGTAGGGATGTTAAATATCGGTTAATTGAATATTCGATTAACCTCGTGAATTCTTATCGGTTACTCAACTATTCTATAGTCCCCGGGGGCGGGGGCTGGCAGCCAGTGCTCTCTGGCCCCACTCCTGAGGAGCCCCCTGCCACCCCACACTGTTGCCTCTGTATCAGAGGGACAGCAGCGCGGGGTGCCAGGCAGGAGCTGGTCCATGAGAGAAGCCAATTTAAAAACCAGTTCCCCTCACAGACTGGCTACCTGCCGCCCTGCGCTGCTGCCTCTGATACAGAGGCAGCAGCGTGGGGTGGCTGCAGCCCCTCTCTGAGGGTGGGTCTGAACTACCAGACCTGGCGTGAGCCGGAACTGAGCCAAGCTGTCTGCCTGCTTGGCTCCTAATACACTTTAAATGCTGAGCTGCAACAGGGGTAGGTCCCAGACCCGGCATGAGCATGCTGACCAGCCTACTAAAAATGTACTGGCGAGAGGGGGCAGGGAATTGCATGTGGTCTATATAGCATTAACCGATAAGCTTTTGTTTGTCGGTTAATCGACTCCACTATTACATCCCTACTAGAGAGTTGCAGAATTTTCTCTTTGGTTGTGGCCATGCCAGCTTTTCATGCTCTCTAATGTCTTGTGGGGGCAGATCCAAGACCAGAATAAAACTGAAATTCTTCTCTTTCCAACCTCTCCTTAGGGAGAGGGTAGATTGTAATAGAGGGGACTCTCCTGTGTCTGTTTTACTGGATTTTCATAGTCCATTGTACAGTATAGCACATGTATTCGGATGAGCAGAGAGTGGAGACTTCGGGTTCCTGTTGTAATCGGAACCATGCCTCTGGCTTCATGCCTGTCACTTCTGCAAGCCATGGGACTCGATCTCAGAGCCACCTGTTCTGAAAGCGCAGGCCCGCTCTTCTCTGAGCAAAAGGCGAGTCATCATGGTGGGGTCCCAGCATAGGAAAGTGACTGTGCCCAATAGGTTCCTTTCACCCAGCAGGGCCTCGATTTCTCATCCCAAGTGCTCAGAAGTTTCACCTTTTCTTGCTGCTGACTGTAGGGCTGGAACAGCTCTGGCCCTGCTCTGGTTTCCCAAGCAGCTGTAATTGCTGCAGCAAACGGGGCTGGTTCCCGCCTTCCAACACTGCTCTGTGGGGCCAGGGTGTCCTAACGCCTTGTCCCGTTGTGTTCGTGCTCCCGACAGAACACTCAGTACTACGACAAACGGTGGTCGTGCGAGCTGTTCCTGCTGGTGTCCATCAGCACCTCGGTGATTCTGATGCAGCATCTCTTGCCTGCCCGTTACTGCGACCTCCTCCACAAAGCTGCAGCGCACCTGGGCTGCTGGCAGAAAGTCGACCCAGCCCTGTGCTCCAATGTGCTACAGCATCAGTAAGGAACCTGCTCCCACTGGCTAGCACGGGTTTGTTCTCTCTTGTGTGTGGGGGCGGGGCGTTCTTCTCCCAGGCTTCTATTCCTGCGGGGGACGGGGGACGGGAGAGATCCCAGGTCAGCATCAGGAATAATGAAACCAGACTTGCTCCAAAGTGGCTGCTAATCAGCCTGACACTGTCTGGGTCTGATGTACCCCGTCTATGGCCAGGGGAGAGAGATAGCTCAGTGGTTTGAGCATTGGCCTCCTGAACCCAAGGTTGTGAGTTCAGTCCTTGAGAGGGCCATTTAGGGATCTGGGGCAGATCTGTCAGGGATGGTTCTTGGTCCTGCTGTGAGGGCAGCAGACTGGACTGAATGACCTCTCAAGGCCCCTTCTCCTTCTAGGAGATAGGGATATCTCCATTAATAATTTAAACCTCTGATGTGTTGGTGAAAAGTGGCTATTAAACGCTGACGCAACAAGCCACAGTCTGCCCTCGCAAATCACCGTGCCTCAGTGTCTTAGCAAATGGTTACAAGAGTCGTTAGTGTTGGACTCAAGGGTTAGAACTGTGGGTAGCTGCATTGCTGTACACCTCCCCCCCCACCACCACCACTAATGGGGGAATGTCATTGACCCCTCTGGAGACACTGTTCAGAGCCACTGCCACCTTCCCTGTGCCTGATCCTGTTGTTCTGGAGGTGGCGACTACAGGAGCCGGTTTCTCTTGCAGGTGGACCGAAGAATGCATGTGGCCCCAGGGGGTGCTGGTGAAACACAGCAAGAACGTGTACAAAGCCGTGGGCCATTACAACGTGGCTGTGCCATCTGATGTCTCACACTTCCGCTTTCATGTAAGCTGGCGGTGTTCCTCCTCCTTTATGAGTGATTCCTTGCACAACAGGGCCAGGGCCCCCTTGTCTGGGGCGCTGCGCACGCAGACAGTCCCTGCCCCAAAGACCTCAGGGACTAAACAGACAAGAGAGACAAAGCTGGAAGCCAAGCAAGCCCAGCGAGAAGGAGTGATTTCCTCACAGTCACGCAGCAGGGGAGTGACAGAGCCAGGGATAGCCCCTGGTCTGAGTGTTAGTCCTGTGCTTTCTCTGTTCCTATCCTGAGCACTAATGGGAGGGGGGGGGCTTTCGGGGAAGGACCTCTGTGCCCGTGTCCCGGAGATCAGATCACCAACGTTTTTTTCATCGTGGGTGAGAAGCGAGTGTGCTGCTAGAGGCAAAATCTTAGGGCAGGTGGACACTACAGAGAAGATTGACCCTCCGGAGGTCGATCTTCTAGTGTTCGATTTAGCGGGTGTAGTGTAGACACCCTCCTGCTCCCCCCATCAACTGCTGAGGGCAGCCCCCACCGGTCGCCTGTACATCTCATTCTGTGAGGAGTAAGGGAAGCTGACGGGAGCACGTGCTCTCCTTGGCCTCCCGCAGTGTAGATGCTGCGGCGGCTCGGCTAGACTCGGTTGTGCATTTTGCGTTGCTGGGTGGCGTACCTGAAGCCGACCTGCCTGGTCTAGTGCAGCCAGGCCTTTGTGTGTGTTAGCTCCTTGGGCATCCATTTGTGGTGTGTCCCATATTTTCCGTAGCATGCTCAAGGCAGAACTAACTCCCATGCGGCTCCTTACCCTGGCTCTTTATCCTCCAGTTCTTTTTCAGCAAACCCTTGAGGATCTTGAACATTTTAATTCTGCTGGAAGGAGCCGTCATCTTCTACCAGCTCTACTCCCTGATCTCGTCAGAGAAGTGGCACCAGACCATCTCACTGGCTCTGATCCTCTTCAGCAATTATTACGCCTTCTTCAAGCTGCTGCGTGACCGGCTGGTCCTGGGAAAAGCGTACTCATACTCTGCCAGCAGAGACTCAGAGCAGAAGCTCAATTAAATCACACAGCTGCTCAGCTTGTATTACAAAAAAAACCTGAAAAAAACCACAAACAACCTCAGAGCTTTGTATTTTTGTTACCACTGCTTTTTTTCTTTGATAACTGATATAATTAAAAGGAAAAAAAACATATTTTTGTACTCCCAACAGCTGTTTGTGTGTTTGTTTGGGGAGCAGGATCAAACAACAAAGTCTTCCCCTCCCTGCCTATACTTAGAGGATATCTCTGTTGAAACAAGTGATTCTGAACCTTTGCTCTTGACAGGTGCAAATGTTGTTTTTCTGTGGGCGGGGAGGATGTAGGGAGGGATCAGGCTGTGGGGTCAGTGAGGAATGGATAGATCAATAGGATCGTGTTCCAAAGCTGCTTGTTGGTTGGGAGTGCTCGAGTCTAAGGCCTTGCCTACAGGAGGAGACTGAGTGAAAGCGGCAAGGCCCTGATACTCAAGGCCCTTTGGGTGGACACTTACAGTTTGAGAATCTTACTGTGGTTTCGCTGAAACCCAAATACTCCTTGTGGTTAGGGTTGCCAGATGGTTTAACCAAAAATGCCAAACACTCCTCCCACCCCCCCAAAAAAAAACCACTGGGGAAAAAAATTCTGTTGGGAAAAAAAGGAGGGAGAGACAAAAATTATTGAGAACAAAAAAAAAAAACCTGACAGCAGTTACTAAGCAAAAAAAAAAAATTTTTTTTTTTTAATAAAAAATCAGCATGGCCCCTTTAAGAAGAGGCTTTTTTGCTGGTGGCCATTTTGTTTTTCTGCCAGCCACAAGACAAGTTGGTCTGCAGTGTTCCCTGTAAGCTGTGTGCTTGTGCGACCACTCAGGAGAAATTCAAATGCTGCCCAGCTGATTAGCGGAGTTCCCACAATGAGATTTTCTGCTTCTACCAGTGGTGCACATTCACACGTGCCTAGGTGCACTTGAAAAAAATATTCTGCACATGAATGGAAAAATCTGCACATGGATGGAAAGGATTAGTGGGAACATTGGTCTGGAGAAATGATCCCTGATTGATGGATCTGTGCTGGCATAAGCCCCTAGTGTGGACACCTGTAGCAACAACATTGTTGTCATGTGTATAGCTTGGTTGTCTTGGGAGGACATGGGGTGATGCTTTTACTACAGAGCTACAAAGTGCAGCTTTGCTAAAGGGGAGCTTTGCTACTGAAGCATAGCAGCCAAGCACACACTGGCTATGTCTACGCTGGCGGGTTCTTGCACAAGAACCCTTGCACAAGAACACGTCCATGCTGCCATGTGCTTTTGTGCAAGAGCATCCATGGCAGTGTGGACACTTGCGCAAAAAAGCTCCGATGGCCATTTTAGCCATGGGGCTTTCTCGCGCAAGAAACCCCTGCCGTGCGCCCACACTGCTGCCTTTACCTGAGTGAAGGGACAGCCCTGCCCTTTCCGTGATGGAATTCACAAGCCATGGGAGCTAGAGGTTTTCATGAGAAGACCAGCCTGGACATGCCAGTTTTGAAAAAGGAAAGTGGGCGTACAGGAGCAAAACGGCACTGATCTCCTCTTCAACATATTCTTGGCCGCTTACCTTTAATAACCGCCTGAGCACTCGCCCAATGGCAAGACCAAAACGCCTTTTCCCAGTTGTGTGTCGCCTCTCCAGGCAAAGCCGAGGTAAGTGCCACTGCTACTTCCACAGCAGCTGGCTTGGGTCAGCAGTCGGAGTGAATCTGCAATACACCACCTAGGGTGCATCTAGACTGCAGGGTTTTGGGGGTTTTTTGTTTGTTTTTTAACGGCTGTTTTTCCAAAAAAACTTCACTTACGTCCACAATGCAAACGCATTCTTCCAAAAGAAAATTGAACGAACAGAGGGGTTTTCCGACATTGGTAAACCTCATTCTACGAGGAAGAACGCCTTTTCCAAAAGAACTCTTGGAAAAAGGCGTGTATGGACAGGGAAGAGGGAATTCTGTCACAAGAAGCGGAAAGAGGACAAAGCACAGGTGCGTTGCTGGCTGCTCTGTCCATAGCAATCCGCTTAAATGCGAGATAACATCCATTCAGTGTGGACGCTATCTTTCGAAAAAGCACATCGCCTTTTCGACGCGCTTTGGCCGTGTGGACTCTCTTTCAGAAGAAGTTCTCTCTTCCAGAAAAGCTTCTTCCGAAAGAAGCCTGCAGTCTAGACATACCCGTAGTGGTCCTGACCTTGCAGCAGGCACGCTGAACGACAGCCTGCGAGGACTCTAGAGGTTGTGATGTATGATGCACATCTTCAACCGAGACTGGTGAGTGGGCCACATGAGAGACGCTCCATCTCCATGGGCTGCAAGATTGTCATCACCAAGACGGTCTCCCGGGCCGGGACCGTTTTGCTCACGGCACTGGCGTCCCTCAAATGTGCGGGAGGTGCCGATGACCCTGTTGCAGCACTAGGATTGGCTGCAGAGCCTGGCTCTCACGCTCACTGTTGTGTGCAATCGGCGCGCACCTTCCTGCCTGGCTCTGGCTTTACGGGCACGTCACTTGAGTAACACTGGTAGGAAAAAACCGACACGGCTGGAAACCAGCTGAATCAGGCAACCCTGCACGTGAGCAACGGTAACAAAATGTCCCGTGGGCCCCGCGTGCTGCTCATTGCTGTCGTACATTCGGCAGACTGTCTCTTCTGGCCGGAGCAGCGTTCAGCCACTTCTGAGCCGGGGGAGAGAAGCTGGTGAGTTAGCCCAGCAAATGTGCGAAAGGGCGGGTTGCAGCCCCAAAAGCCTGCACGTGGGAAGTGCCAGCTCCTGGCACTAGTGGGCAGCAGCGAGCGGCTCCTGGCCCAGTCTTTCATCACAGATGGATCGCTGGCCCGCACCTCTCCGGATCAGGCTACCGTCTGATGACGGTCGGGGAGGGGAAAGTAACGGGCGCCATGTGAAAGGCCCGGGACTGGGTGTACCAGGGGGAGGAGAGAGGGAGGGGAGGACACAGACCAAGTCACTGCAGAGGCAGCTGCCCCGGACACCTGGCCAGGCCTCTGTCCTGAAGCCCCTCAGCTCTGCCACTGGCACCCCGCCTGCACTTGGCTGGGAGTGCCCAGGGAAAGGCAATGCTGCCTGCTCCCCCGCTTGAAGTCCACTGCCTTGGATTGGCAGAGGGGGACAAGGCAGCCTCTGCAAAGCACGGGGAGCCGGGGTTCCCCTCGGAGCTCCACCCGCCTGCGCTGCAGTTGGAGGACGGGCGCCCGGAGGGCTGGGTGCGGGGCAGCTGTCCCCGATCTTTGGCAGGCCCACAGCCTGGTGTCAGCCTTGTCTGGCAGCGGGGGGAGGCAATGCCAGCCTAGCCCCCGGTGAATGGCTGGAGGGACCCCCCCCCCCCATCCTTAGAACCCATCACTCAACTCTGCCCTGCTGGGTGTTAGAGGAACAGAGCTACAGTGGCCAATGAGCAGGGAAGAGCAGCCAGCCCGTAGGTGGAGGGAAGGAGCTCACCGGGGGGGGGGGGGGGGGGCACAGCTGGGTGTGGCATGGCTGGATCGCGTCAGCATGCGCAAAGGCACCATCTTAGCTCAGAGGCGTGTGCCAAATGGGCAAGCCCAGCCACAGGGTGCCCCATAAGCCTGGCCCTGCAGGCTGCGTCCATCCAACCTAGCCCGGCCCATGCCTGGTCCGGGGCTGGGCCCTCCCTGGGTGCTACCGGAAGGATGCAACTCTTACTGGGCCTCACAGCTGGGACTGGGGCAGGGGACTGAGCCTCCTGGATCAGAAAGACGGTTACAATTCCACGTTCCTAGTCGTCACGCCCAGGAATGAGCCGGCCTGTGATCAATGTTCCCTCTAATCTTTTCCATCCATGTGTGGAATAATTATTTTTTCGTGTGCACCAAGGGATGTGCGGATGTGCACCACCAGTAGAATTGAAAAAAACCCAAACCCCTAACTCCGGGTGCTCTGCTAATCAGCTAGGCGGCATTGGAATCTCTCCTGAGCACAATCTGCCCGCTTACAGGGAGCGTTGGCCACGATGCCTCTGAGCGATGTATTTCATGGGGTGCAGCGGCAAATTCTGGCAAGACAGCGTGGCTGGCTCCAGGGGTCCTTGTTTATGCCCAGCTCCTGGCTTTGCTGCCTGTAGGTGCTGCTTGCACACCCTGCCGCTAGGTGGCCCTCATGCCATGTGCTAGTCCCGGTACTGCAACAGATGGCACTTTGTTTTGCCAGCCTCTATTTGCTTTACTTGGTCTGCACTGCCAAGCGCTTTCTGCAGCACCAGAGCCCTGAGCAGTGCGGTGTGGCCGACACATGGCCAGTGTACCCTGGAAGCTGAGCGCTTGTGTGGTGCTCAGGAGAGCGTCCAATGCCAGCCAGCCGATTAGCAGAGCGCCCTGAGAGAGGGGTTTTGGTTCTGTGGGTGGTGCACATTTGCACATGCCTCAGTGCACATTACAATTATTCCACACATGGATGGAAAAAAACCTCTGCCCGTGGATGGAAAAGATTAGAGGGAGCGTTGCACATAGCTCAGGGGGTCTGGCATGAGCCAGCCGCATATAAAGCATCAGGCTCACATTTAACATGGGTCACAAGTGCAGCGAGCCAGGAGGGCTCAACCCTTGTACCTAGCACTGAGATTCCTACACTGGGCACACGGCACTAGTTCTCCCGCTTCCAGCTGTTAATGTGCACTGTAAAGACACGAAATGCACCCCACGTACTTCCTTGAGGTGCTTGTTTGCAGCCAGACGGGTTGGCGCCAGTGTTCCCTGTAAGCGGGGTTCTCGGGGGGCCGCTGGGGAGAGATCCACTGCCCCCCAGCTGATTGGCAGAGTGCCCACCGCTAGGTTTTTGTTGCTACGGGTGGTGCACATTGGCATGCGCTTCAGTGCGTATAACAACGTGTATTCCGCGCCGGGGTGGAAAAGATTAGAGGGCACCCGGGTTGGCGCTGCCAGGGGGAGCCGGGCACTTGCACATCAGATGTGGCCTCATTCCCACTACCAACAGTGGCTGTGAATCCCTGACCCAGTGCATGGTCAGCCCCAGCACTTGAAGTGGGGAGACCCCTCCGCTCTCTCTGTGCCCACCTGAAGCAATAGCCGCCCGGGGCTGTGGGAGTTAAGCCACAAGCTGGTGCAGCCTGCGGGCTGCTCAGCCCTGCTCTGGGCTCTGATGCAGGTTGCCGAGACCCTGGCAAGCCTCAGTATGGGGTGGGTTGCCTACGTCCCCCCTGCCTCTCCAGTCCCAGCACCAAGCACGGCGCCAACGCCCGGCTGAATGATCCCCCAAAGTGATAAGCCAATGCCAGCCTGCTAGTACCAGCCTGCTCCGCTGCCAGTTGGGCAGCAGTGGTGAGCAGTGGTGAGCCGCCTCGTGCGAGGACACTACCGGGCCGGCCGTGTGCTCAGCATTTCCCCTGCTGCAGGCCCTGGGGGAGGGAAGGGTCTGGAGACAGCGAGTCTGCAGGCCTGTTCCCCCTTGCTCCTATCCGGGTTTGAGCTGTAAGAAAGCGCCTGAGGCAGGGGAGGCCAGGGAGCCCGGCTTGGCCCTGCCCTGTGTGTTGCCTACAAGCCGGGGAGGGGGTGGCGGCCCTTTGGGCTACTAATGGCCCATAGAGGAGCGGGCCAGCCACCGGCCCCAGAATGCTCTGTTTCCCCTGCCACGCGCAGGGCTCCGGCTGGCAATCCAGGCCATCCGAGCACCATCTGTGCCGGCAAGATTATGGCAAATGAAATAAGAAAGGTCTGAGCCCGGAGATTAACTATTTAATGCCCGTGTGTGTTCCACGGCGGGGCGCAGGGCTCCGTCCCAGCCCATGGCCACGAGAAGGCCGACTGCTGTTGCCAGCCCTGACCCGTCACCACCCCTGCACGCCCCCGGGGGAGAAACGTGCCGGGGAGGGGACCCACTGGGCGTGCAAGCCGGTCTCCCCCGGGCCCCTTGCGCTGGCCGGGTCTGAGCGTCCGGCATGGCCCTTCGGGGTCCCAGATGGCCACGCTGGCCCGCTAGGGGAACTAGCTGGAACAGGGCCCCCCATTTTACACCCCCGGGCGGCAGAGCCAGGCCCGGGTCACACGGCCCTTCCACCCAGAACGGCCGCAAGCTCCGCCCACCATGCTCTGCCCCGCAGTGGGCGCCTCCCCCCCCAGCCCCATGGGGCAGCCTCCCCTCCCCGGCCTCTGGGGCTTCTGGGAGGCGAATGAAATGGAGCGGCTGAGGGATGCGGCAAAGCCCAGCCACTGGCTGTTCCCACAGCAACGGCCGGGCTCCGATTTATTTCCAGGGTAATTAAAAATGCCTGGAGCAAAGGAGCAGCACCCCTCCCCCCCCACACCTCGGGTCCCCTCCCCCACAAGCCCCACAGCCCTTGGAGGCCCCACCCCAGAGCCCGCCAGGCCAGGCAGGCTCGCCAGGACCTCACAGGAGCACATGGGGGGGCCCCATGGGAGGGGCCATGAAGAGAGGATGGGGGGGGGCGCTTTCCAGCCCTCCCCTCCCGTTCTCTGATCTCAAGACCTGCCTGCAGTTTGCATTGGGCTGCAGGTCAGGCGACGCGGCCCACCTGGTGGGCGGTGACCCCCCCCAAAACGGCTCCAAGGGCCCAGGACACCCCTGCCCCCCCGAATGGCTCCAGGAGCCCAGGAGCATGACGGGGTTCCCGTCCCCGAGCTGCGCCTGCTGCGGACAGGCCGGAATTCAGCTCCGGGCAGCTTAAGAGCCAGCCCCCCTGCCGGGCCCCCACCTGTCTCCGAGCCGGTGCCCTCGCCCGCCGGAGGGCAGCTGCCAATCACGGCCCAGCAGGGACCGCACGGAATTAAGTCTGCTTCCCGCGGAGGGGAGCGGCCCCCGCCCTAGACCGGAGGTTCCCAGCCCGGACCCAGCAACGCAGCCCATGTGCTGCCCTTCACCCCCCTGCACCCCCATTCAAATCCCGCGCAGGTCGGTGGCGCCGGCAGCCGGTCCCTCCTGTGGCAGTGGCATGTGATGAGGTGGGGAGGTCTCTGCACAGAGGTGCCCGATTCCCCTCACCCGCCTGCCAGGTCAGTGGCGAGAGGGAGGTTTGCAGGCCCCAGGAAATAGTCAAGAAAGGAATCCAGCAGGGGCAGGGGCAGAGCCCGGCTCGCCGCCCCAGGGGAGGGGGAGAGACGCTGGCAGGGCCCCCCGGGCAAAGCAGACGGGCCGGCGGGCGCTGGGCAGAGACATCCCACGACTACCAGCTCGCACGTGCCTCACCAGCAAGGCCCTGGCCGGCCCCCTGGGCCGAAACCTCGCAGCAGCCTTGTGGGGGGTCAAATCACACAGTCCCCAGGGGTGGGGCGTGGCTGCTGCTCACCTGTGTGCGGCGACCTCCCCCCCCGGCCCCCCGGCTGAAAAGGGCCTCGCAGGCACTGAAGAAAGGAGGGGGGGAGTGTGGGAGGTAGAGGGTCTTTGCTGCCAGTCTAGGATAGGACAGCCCCCACTCTGAGCGTAGGGCTGCCAAGGTCCCCTCTTCCCCCCGGCTCACTCGTCCCTCCTGGCTCGGTCACCCGCTCTCCCTCACCCTCGCTCACTCTGGGGATGGGGCAGGGGGCTGGGTACGGGCACTGCACTGGGGCAGAGGGGCTGGGGTTGGGCTTAGGAGTAGGATTAGGGTTAGCGGATTAGGGATGGGGGTAGGGATAGGGTTTGGGTTAGAGTTAGCGGATTAGGGTTAGGGTGAGGACTAAGGTTGGGTTTAGGAATAGGGTTAAGGTGAGGTTAGGATTGGGGTTGCGGTTAGGGTTGAGGTTAAGAGGTTTAGGATTGGGGTTAGGGTTAGCGGGTAAGGATTAGGGTTAGTGGATTAGGGTTGGAGTTAGGATTGGGGTTAGAGTTAGCAGATTAGGGTTAGGGTGGGGTAGGGTTGGGGTTAGGAGTAGGGTGAGGTTAGGATTGGGGTTGCAGTTCAGGTTAGGGTGGGGTAGGGTTGGGGTTAGAGTTAGTGGAATAGGGTTGGGGTTAAGAGTAGGGTTAGGATTGGGGTTGGGATTAGGGTTAGGGTTAGAGTTAGGGTTGGGGCTGGGCTTAGCGTGAGCCGTCTCTGTGTGAGAAGTGCTGTGGGATCTGCGATGGACCTCAGTGGCCGGGACTTGGGCTTTCCATCCTCTTCCAGGCCAGGGCACATGGCTGCCCTGAGAGCTGGAGCTAAGTGGCCCGTCCCCAGCCGCGTGCTCCCATCCCCATGTACATCGCAGCCGGATCGGCTCCATGACGTTTTGCACACATGGGCCACCCTCAATCCAGCGTCACTCCTGCAACGGGGCAGCCCCGGGGGATCCTTGCAATGCGGCAGGCCAGCAGCTTTCAGGATGAGCAACCAGGATCCCCCCACCGCTCCCGGGATCCTTTTGGCGTGGGGCGGAGGGAAGGCTGCGCTGCAGAGGCGTGGAAGGATGCGCCGCTGCCCACCTCCTGGCCAGATGGGAGTACCAGCTGCTGGCACCAGCAGGCAGCAGAGAGCTGCTCCTCCAGCAGGGCCAGGCTCCCGCAAAGCTCCGCTCCAAGATGCTGCTCTCTGGAGTCAGGAGCCGGGAAAAGTGATCCGATTCCTGAGCACAACCTGGGACACAGTGACCCGGCCAGCTGGTGTGTAAGGGGGAGGGGAGCAGGGTGGGGGCCACGCAGCGCTCCACAAAGGCAAACACGCCTGCCCCGCAGCCAGGAGGAAGGATGGGACAGGCCTGGGGCTGAGGCAGCCGGAGACACTTCTCCGGACCGGACTCAGCCTGGGGGCGGATCACCGTGGATCTGAGTAACTGAAGACCCACCCAGCCATGCCCCCCCCCCCCCAGCACCCAGAGAACAAAGCCAAGAAGAAGGAAACTCAGCGGGTAGGACTGTCCCCAGCCGAGCTGCCTCCTACAGAGCTGCACCGCGGGTTACAGGACAAGGCCAACACCATGTCCCTGCCGGTCCGCTGCCGGATGTAAAGCGCTGTCGTGCAAACCAGCATCTTCACGCACCAGAGGGGAGAAGAGCAGGGCTGCAGCCCCCAGTGCACCCGACAGGGAGGGGCCTGCTACCCCCCCCCCCCCCATGAGCTGCAAATCTGGGACTGGTGGCAGGTCATAGAATCACAGAGCACTAGAGCTGGACGGGAGCTGGAGTGGTCCTCGAGTCCAGTCCCCGGCCCGCACAGCAGGACCCAGCACCATACATCACCCCTGACAGGTGTCTGTCCAGCCTGTGATGGCGATTCCACAACCTCCCTGGGCAATTTATCCCAGTGTTTCTCCACCCTGACAGTGAGGACGTTTTTCCTAATGTCCAACCTAAACTTCCCCTGCTGCAATTTAAGCCCTTTGCTTCTTGTCCTGTCCTCAAAGGCCAAGGAGAACAATTTCCCCTCCACTCCTCCTTGTAACGCCCTTTAGATACTCGAAAACTCCCACCATGTCCCCTCTCCGGCGTCTCTCTGCAGATGACCTAATTGTGCTGTTGCCTCCTGAGCATGGTGCCTCCTGCTGGAGATGCACTGACCCGGGTCAGAACAGCGACAGGCAAGTCTCCAAACACACAAAAATCAAACGGCCCTTCCCTGCAGCAGTGAGGCCCCAGCGCAGCTCTGCATCCGCCCCGCTGCAGAATGGCTGCGAAAACGGTCCAAGAGAAAAGCCCTCTGTGGTTTCTACGCCGTGAGGAGGCCCATAGGCGGTGGTCACCTGGAGGAGGAGGTTGATCACGCCACTCAACCCCCGAACAGACAGGGCGCACCTCATCTCTAGAGCCTGCTATCCTGAGCAGGACAAGCCTGCAGTCAGTGCGAGGTTTTTACAAACCACGGGAGAACGTGGCGGGTTTGCCATGTACAGTGCAAAAAAACCGGTGCTGCCAGCTTCGTCCCAGGAGCGCAAAGCATGAGACAATCAAAAATTAATGCTAGACAAATGCACGTACTGTTCCTACAAACCAGTCCTCCTAAAGTCAACCTCCAGGCCAGCGGAGCAAACAGCCCCGCCCAACCAGCTAACAATACTCAGGGCATTTGTCAGACACCTAGAGACAAAACAGTCACCTGGCAGAACAATCAATCTAATCAACAAGACCCAGGTTCTGCTTGCGGGCCAGCAAATGACCGAGCTACAGTGAAGTCTACAAAAATAGAGCTAGGCCCCCTGTCAGACACAGCCTCCATGATCCCCAGCTGAGCACAGGAGAGGCAAAGCACCGCAGAAGGCCAAGACGCGACCAACAAGCTCACAAGAGGAAAGACCATCGAAGATTGAGCCAAAGATGTCACAACGCAGCCGAACCAAGAGGCGTTTCTTCACTCCAGCATCCACAGCGTGGGAGATGGCAGCTCTGAGGCAGGGTCTAAGAGCCTCCCCCTTACAAAGTGAAGTGGGAAAACCTCTGTGGGGCTCCGGGAGGATGGAGAGAGACTGCAGGAACCGAGCCCCCCAGCCCATCTTGCGCCCCCAACAGATTCGAGGATCGGAAGGGTATGGAGTTCGATCGGAAGCCCCGGCCTGGCGGGACATTCCGAGCTGCCTCCTAGCAGGCTGTTGACCTGGGGCGCAATGGAGGTTTGTTGCGATGCGTGGGAGGCAGATGAGGAAGGCAAAACAGGCTGGGAAGGGAAGGCAAAACAGGCGGGGAGATGGAAGGACCCGGGGTTGCGGGGCGTCAGCTGCTTCAGCAGGAGAGCGGCTTCCATTCGAGCAGACTCAAAGCCCTACAGTCACCCTGTGTTTTATTCCTCCCTGCATGCTCCCTCCCGTGCCCCCTCGTGCGTGAGTGCGTTCTCACGTTGCTCTTGTGAACACACCAGCAGGGACTGGTTTGGAGGTTTGGGATAATGGCCACACGTTGGCTCCCGGGTGCGGTGCCCGTCTGCAGCGAGGCACCTGGGTAAGCAAAACCACCGCCTGAATGAGGAGTGGAGCCGCTGTCCAGCAACAGACCCAGGAGGGGCAGAAGGCCCCTAAAAATGGGGAACCACCAGTGCCCAAATGCCCCCCCGCCCCTTCCCTCCAGTCCCTGGTCTGGTGCTGCCTCATCCTCCCCTCTCCCCCCCGCTCACCTCTCTCTGCCCTTCTCCTCCATTGCTCACCCTTACAGCTGGTAAAAAGTGGAAGGGTGCTGCTCCCCCCCGCTGAATGGGCCCTGTGGACCTCTGGGCTCCAGCAGCCCCCAGCTCTTGTTGTGAGCTGGAGCCTTCTTGGAGTTCCACGCCGCATCTCTCTCTGTCCTGCCCCCCTGCGTTCCCCTCCTGCCCACCGGCTTGGTTAACACCTCCTGGGTTAAGTGGGGCTGGCGCTCTGACAAGATGCTGCTGCCCTTTCAAACCTGGCTGTTGTGACCCGGCGGGTTTTGGCCTGAGGACTCCAAAGCGCGCCCAGTTCAGGAAGAGCTCAGGACGGTGGGCGGGGGGGGAGAGGAGAGAAGCAGGTTGATTGGTGTATCGCAGCAGAGACGCCAGCAGAGGGGCGCAGGGCGGGAATACCCAGGGTAGCTGCAGACCAGGCCCGAGGTGCAGAGCGATTGTGGCTTCATGCGGTCAAAGCCAGAGGAGTTTCTCCATCCGCAGAGGTGGCGCCATCTCTCCAGGGCGTGTTCTGCAATGGGGCTGGCAACCAGTTTTCCTGATGCTCGGCTGTTTCCAGGAGCAGGGAAATCGGCAGCTCTGGGTCAGTTTGCTAGGGTGGCCGGGAGGCAAGGTGTCCCCAGACAGCTGGGCAGCATCCCGAGCCATCCAGGACTTTCCCATCTAATGCAGCCCAGGGAGTGCCTGCGAGTGGGCTGTGCTTTGCCACAGCCCCCTGGAAAGGTCTTTTGATTGTGGGGGTTGTTCTGCGTCACCTATTCTTGGAATGCGTGAGCCCTTGCTCTGGCGTGGCGGGCGCCTGACAACAGGGAAACCCCCAGGTGATTCAAAGACGGGGTCAATTTCTTCCAGGGTTTTTCCCTCTGGCTCTTGGCCGACTTCCCCAAATGTCAATCTGTGTTTATAAAGTTTGACCAGAATTCCTGGCAACACACAAGCAAATGGGGAAAGGGGTTATCTTCTGTCAACTGAGAAAGCCGACCTGTTCTTCCACTCCCCTCCAGCTCACCTTGTGCATGTGATCCAGCTCTAGTGTGTATGTACACACACACTGAAAGTGGAATTCCCCCATCAGTGGGCTGCAATGATACACGTGCACACACCCACACAACACACACACATACTGGAATTTCCCCTTTGCTGGCTCACCTGGTGCATGTGATCCAACTCTAGTGTACACACCAGCTCCAGTGCACCCGTGTGTACACACATACACACACACACACACACGGGAATTCCCCATCGCTGGCCTGCAAATTGTACAATGCAAATACAGCAGCCCACAGACACAACCTCCAGTGAGCGATTCCCTCCTCCCTCCACCTGTTCACTCAGCAGACGCACTGCTTGGTGGCTCCTGAACTAAGGATGCTTTGGGGCAGTGATGGGCAACCAAGGCCTCCTTCATCTCAGTGGGCCACAGGGTTGTCGTCACCCAGACAGTCTCTCGGGATGGGGCAAGTTGCTCACGGTGTTTGGGTACCTGGAATGTGGGGGGCAGGTGCCGACTGCCCCTTAGCAGCGCTGCGACTGGCTACATAGGGAGCACCCGGCTCACACCGTCCGATCGGGGTGCAATCCGCATGCACCGCTCTTCCCGGGCCTGGCTTTACAGGCGGGTCACTTTAGTGACGCTGGTAGGAAAAAACCCAACATGGATGGGAACGAGCGGAATCTGGCAACTCCGCACACAAAATTCCTCGCGGGCCACACACAGAAACCCGACGGGCTGCAGGTTACCCACTGCAGTGGGCGCTGTCCGGGGTTCTCTGCTCCGTGTCCCCGTCCGGTTTCCTTCTTTTGAACCTTTGATCCACACACCCTGGCCCTTTTGTCATCATTTGTCCCCCGAAATCAGTTGGGCCTGGGTCTGCTCGCCCCTCCCTCAAGGCTGTGCCCGCCAACCCCTCCCATGGCTTCAGACAGTGCCCTACTACAGCCTAGAGCTCTCTGGTGTGGTTC
Organism: Pelodiscus sinensis; assembly: GCF_052426305.1. Lineage (NCBI taxonomy): Eukaryota > Metazoa > Chordata > Testudines > Trionychidae > Pelodiscus > Pelodiscus sinensis. The sequence continues at coordinate 4,746,860 of NC_143077.1, read as the reverse complement.
TAATGTCTCCAGAGGAGGTGCCCTGTCTGGATGAGGCGGCATTCCCCGGAAACCAGGGCTAGTGAGAGCTGGGTGGATGCTTCTCCTCACATTTTTGCTTCCAGGCTGTTTTATTTTCCCAGGCATAAAGGAATGTGGGATGTGACGTAAAGCCTTGCTCCTGCTGCTTTTGTCCCTACAGTTCATTATCTTCCATACGGCGCCTGCGGCAGAAATAATGCAAGAATATACTGCTCTGGAGCCTCGTCTTGGGAGGCAGGGGAAGCAGCAGGGTAACCCAGACCCCCCCCCCCTTCCCCAGGCCTGTCTGGCCCCTTCCGCTGAGCCAGGCGGCTCCCTGTGGAGCAAACGACCCACCAAGAGCAAAGCAGGGTGTGTGTGTGTGTGTGTGTGTGAGACTCACCGGGATATGTGTAAGCGACGAGGAGTCCTGTGGCACCTTATAGACTAACTGAAGTGTAGGTGCATAAGCTTTCGTGGGCAAAGACCCACTTCGGGATATGTGTGTGTGTGTGTGTGTGTGTGTGTGACTCACCGGGATATGTGTGTGTGTGTGTGTGTGAGACTCACCGGGATGTGTGTGTGTGTGTGTGTGTGTGTGAGACTCACCGGGATATGTGTGTGTGTGTGTGTGAGACTCACCGGGATATGTGTGTGTGTGTGTGTGTGTGTGTGTGTGTGTGTGTGTGTGAGACTCACCGGGATCTGTGTGTGTGTGTGTGTGTGTGTGTGTGTGTGACTCACCGGGATGTATGCGTGTGTGTGTGAGACCCACTGGGATGTGTGTGTGTGTGTGTGTGTGTGTGTGTGTGTGTGTGTGTGTGTGACTCACTGGGATGTATGTGTGTGTGACTCACTGGGATGTATGTGTGTGTGTGTGTGAGACCCACTGGGATGTCTCTGTGTGTGTGTGTGTGTGTGTGACTCACCGGGATGTGTATGTGTGTGTGTGTGTGTGTGTGTGTGTGTGTGACTCACCAGGATATGTGTGTGTGTGTGTGTGTGTGTGTGTGTGTGTGTGTGTGTGTTTCCAGCGTTAACTTTACGTTGCTGGGCAAGTGAAACCCCATTGCCCCCAAAGCCGGCAGGAGGAGGCGCTGGGTCGCCAGAGGGGGTGTGTACCAGGCTGACTGACTAGCCCTGCAGGCATCTCCTCTGCGGCCTGTGTACTGGAGGGGGCAGCCTCATCAGCTCCCCTCGGTAATGGCTGCCCAGCCAACTAGGCCCAATGTCTCTCTGGATTTTGCCTTCCGTTGCCAAGAGACTGGCCAGGACCAGGGTGAGGCAGGGGAGGGACCGGTCCCTGCCTGTGGCTGCACCAGCTCTTGCTGGGAGCCTCCGGGCAGGGCGATGAGTAGTCGGAGGGATGGGCCGAGCTCCTGGAAGCCAGACACTGGATAGGCCGCTGCCTGCCAGGAGCCGGGGATGCAGGATGACAGAGCCCGGAAGCGGGTGCATGGAAGCCACCCTGTGATGGTTGCGTTGAGCTTCCTCAGAACCAGCCCTATAGTCCATCCCCACAGCGGTGCCCCGGGGGCTCCCGGAGCTGCAGGCGTCCTCCCCGCAGGGCCCTGAGCTGCCCCCTCGTGCCGTACGCCGCGTCAAGGGCTCGCTCGGGGACACTGAGGCTACGTCTAGACTGCCTCCCTTTGTCAACAGAGAGATGCAAATCAAGCACTTCGAAAGTGCAAATGAAGCCGGGATTTGAATATCACGCGCTTCATTTGCATAAACATGGCTGCTGCTTTTTTTCGAAACTGAGCTTTTTCGGAAAAAAAAACGGCAGTCTAGACACGGATCTTTCGAAAACCCTTTTTCGAAAGATCCCATGAACCTCATTGTATGAGGGATAAAGGATCTTTCAAAAAAGGGTTGTATTTTTGAAAGAGCCCCGTCTATACTGCCGTTTTTGTTTTTTTTTCGAAAAAGCTCCATTTTGAAAAAAAGCGGCAGCCATGTTTATGCAAATGAAGCATGGGATATTTAAATCCCGGCTTCATTTGCATTTTCAATGTCCCTAATCTACGTCTCCTTGTCGACAGAGAGGTGTAGTCTAGACACAGCCCAAGTGACGCCGTAGCGCCTTCGGCCGTGTCGGGAGGAGGGGAACGGGGCGCAGGCCGTTTAGCGAACACCTGCTAACGAGCACACTGCCCAGCGCGACAGGACACCCAGCCCTTCATAAGGCGCTCGCTGGGGGTGGACCGCCCGAAAGGGAACTGCCCCCAGCTGGCACCTCCCAACTGGCCCGCCCGCTCCGTCTGCGTGGGATTCCTCTGCCGGAATTTCCCTCCGCTTCTCCGGCCCAGAGGGGAACAATGGGCCAGACACGGCCTTGTCTCTGCTCAGTCCCCATTTCCAGGCTATTGACACCCGACTGGGGGGCAGAGGGGGGAATGAGGAAACTTTCCAACCTCCTGAATGGCTACCATGGAAACCACAGGAGAGGCTGGAACGTCCCCATGGGAACAGCTGTCGTCACCCCCCCCCCCCGTTTCACACAGATTGGAGGGGGCGATGGCTGAAGAGCAAAATGTTTCCCTCTCTAAGGGGGGGGACGGATCTGAGGTTGAAAGGAGAAATTGGGGGCTTCGCAGTTCAGGGTTCAGCCCCTTGGGGATGGGATGGGGGAGAAGTGACCCATTGTCTGGCAGCTGCAGGGGGACCCCCCCCCCCGGGCGTGGCACCAGAGCAGTGGAGGGGAGGCTGCCCAGGATGGAAGAAGAGGTCAGCCCCAGCACTGGAAAACAACTAGCTGGCCAGGCACATTGGGCAAACTCATCGCCCCCCGCTAGGCCTGGTATGTAGGACTCAGGCTCTGTGGGAAGGTGCAGTGGAGGAATTGGAGCAGGGATTCCCCTTCACCCCCCCATGGGGGTGTATACCCCCCTGAATTTCCCCAACATCCCCCCCCCCCCAGTTTTGTGAACTATGGTGCCATACAGCCCACCTTCACCCTCACAGTCTCACCCCTCATCGGCCCTGACATACACCCCCGTAAATTCAACCCCCCCATTTTAATTCCTGGGGAGGCTACTGGATTGGAGCACACCCCCCTCCTGTGACCCAGACTCCAGGGACAGGCCTGGAGAGAAAGGGTGGGACCTCTGACCAACAGCCCCTGACACCGTGGCCTTTCGTGTCTCTGGCTCACGGACCTTCTGCGCTTTGGCTTCCCCCCGGGCTAGCTGCTCCCCTGGAGTCCCGTGTCTCTGACGAGCCCACAATGACCAAGTTCCTCTCCCGCTGGGGTACAGGCAAGGACCCGGCTGCTCTCCAGGATTTCTGGAGACAGACACAGCCCAGCCCTGCTCCAAAGCCCCTCAAATGCCCAGGGTCATAGCGCCCCCAAAACACAACCAGGAAAAGGACCCCGAGGAAACCACAGGGCTTGAAATGTTGCCCCGGTGTCCCCCCACTCTAAGGGGAGGTGGGTCGGGGAAGAGGGATTCTAGCCCATTGAGCTGGGAAGCAGGATTAGGGGTAGAGCGATTAGTCCACCCTGTTGGCTGGATTCCTGCTCCATGAGCCTGGGAAGTGACCGAGGAATCTCCGCAAGCCCGCAGGTCCCCTGAGGAAAGGAACCAGGTGGTCAGGAGAGTTGCTGGGACAACAGGAGGTGGGCGCTATAGGGTCAGTGACTGCTCTGAGGGAGCTGAGGACCAGTGGAAGCTGAGCGCTTGGGCAGTCACCCAGGAGAGATTCAAATGCTGCCCAACAGAGCACCCATTGCCGGCAGCATGTGTTTCTACTGGTGGTGCACGTGCCTGGGTGCACGTAACAAAATGCATTCCGCACATGGTTGGAGAAAAAATTAGAAGGAACATTGGTGATGACCCTGTGTCAGGCCGAAGTCGCTGACCCACACGAACTGGGGCAGTCTGAACCCCTCACTTGCAGAGGCGTCGACACACCAAAGCTGACACCGGCCCACTGCTAAAAGGCTCAAGCGAGCCAGGTGCTGCGAAGAGGCAGAGGGGTGCTCCAAGGAGGCAGAAATGTCTGAAGTCTGCCCCTGTGAAGGAAGCATCATCGCTGATGGGGAGCGCCACCCCTGGCCTCTGGCGGAAAATGCTGGAAGCGGAGTGTTCTAGGTGGGGGTGCTGAGGCGCTGGTGGGGGGGGCTTGGGGGCTCCCCTCACTAGGGAGCGGAGCCCTAAGGGGAGGGGATCCAGCGGGCGAGAGTTCGCCCTGCTTTGAGCTGCTCGGATGGAGGATGCTGGGCCTAACATGGGTCCTTCTGAAGCCGCCCTGGCCCGAGGAGGCTGGAAAGGTGGCACCTAGCAAGGCCTGGAGCAGCAAGGCCATGGCCTGTCATCACAGTTTCCTTAAGTCAGCGGCCGAGCCGGCCTGTTTCCCCCCCGTTCCAGGGCGCTCGGAGGCCCCCTGCCATGGCAGAGCACAGGCAGGTCAGTCGCCCTTCCCCTGAGGGTTCGAACCGCCGAGGTGGGAGCCAGGCCGCCAGCGTGCAGGGCAGGGAAGCTTTAATGGCCCCATCAGTTGCCAGCCCACGAGTGGAATTGGCCAGCGAGGCCCCAGACTCCGCCAAAGGCCTGGGAGAAGCAGGAACGCCAGGACCCGGCATCTCTCGGTAAAGGCCGCTGCGCCGTCCGTCCAGGAATCCATCCCGCTGCGGAAGGTGGGAAGCAGCAGAGTTGGAGAGTTTTCTCCCTTTTCTGGGACCTGGGGTGGAGGGGGAAGGCAAGCCCAACTCCCACCCCTTCCACCTGAAGCCACGCCCCTTCCCAGAGACCACACCCCTTCCCCTGAGACCACACCCCTTCAACAACCTCCCACCCAGCCCTCAAGGCTAATCCTTCCTTACCACCCAGAGGCTGTCGCATGGCGATTTCAGCCCTCTAGGGTGCCCTGCCGTGGCCCCAGCCGTCCCGACCCCTGCACCGTGTCAAGCCGCCCTGGGACGGGGTTCTGCAGACAGAGCTTTGTGCTGGCTGCGCTGGAGAAGACAGATTGTCCGGCCAACTGTGCCAGGGGCCTGTCCGGCGAGCATGCTGGCCAGCCGGCCCGGTTTGATGGCCAGCGCAGCCCGGGGGCTTCCGCTCCAGCTCAGCTCGGCATTATCCCTCCATAAACAGCGTCTCCGCTAAGCAAACGGGGTCTAAGCCGCTAATCCCTGCTCTGTCTTTTCTGCCCCGCCGAGGCGCATGGTTCACATCCCTGGGCGCCTCCCCCAAGACCGTCACCTCCCCACCCACCCACCCGCTCGCTTCCCTTCCACATGCCCCGCTATTGCCATCCCCTGACCCAGAAAAGCCCCTGATACCAGCCGCCACCGTCTCGCTCGCTTCAATTTCTTTTGTTTCACGCCGTCGGGACGCAGGGGGGGACGGGTTTGGCTGCCGGCGGGGTGCAGATCAGGCCGTTTGGCAGCAGGGCTGAGGACACAAGCTCCCTCCCTCTCCCCTCGGCAAATCAGGAAAAGGGGATCAAACCCTCTCTCCAAACACATCAGACCCTTCAAAAGCCCCCAGCGGTGCTGCCCCTGGTGGGGGAAGGGCTGCAGCTGGCTACAAGGAGTCCAGGCATCTGTCGGAGGAATCTTAGAACAGCCAGACGGGGTCAGCCCAAAGGTCCATGGAGCCCAGTGTCCTGTCGGACGACAGGGGCCAACACCAGGTGTCCCAAAGGGAGTGACCAGAACAGTGACCCTCAAGTGATCCCCCCTCTGTGGCCCAGTCCCAGCTGAGCCCCTCAAACAGAGGCCAGGGACACCCTCCCCACCCAGCAGTGTTCCCTAGAAGCTGTGCGCTTGTTCGGCCACCCAGGAGAAATTCCAGTGCTGCCCAGTTGATGAGCAGAGCACCCGCCACTAGGTTATGTATTTCTACTGGTGGTGCACATTTGCACATGCCTCAGTGCAACACAAAACAACTATTCCGCACGGAGGTGGTGAAAATCCACACCTGGCTGGCAAAGATGAGCGGGAACATGGCTGCCCATCCTGGCTAATAGTCATTGGTTGATCTAGTCTCCATCAGCATAGCAAGTTCTTTTTTGAAGCTTTAGTGTATTGACCTTGCCCTCCTCTGGCAAGGAGTTCCGCAGGTTGACTGGGAGTTCCAGTGGTGGTAGCTCAGACTTTTGAACACCACCGAGTGGCTGTGGATGCAAATGATGTGGCTGTAAGGAGAAGAGTGAGGTGGGGGATACAGGACAGCAAGGAGCAGAGCTCCCTGAAAGCGTTCTGTCCTGCAGCCTGCCCTGCCTTTGGATCCCTCTCTGACCTGAAGCTCCCTTTGTGTGCCCGTCCTGAGCAGAGAGACTGGGAGCGGGACTGCAGTCTGGGGCCAGCTGAGCCCCTCAAACTCATTGCACCAGTGTCAGCCGCATCGGAGTCTGGCTTTCTGCAAAGGAGCAGCTAGCATCTCCCCGCTCCTGGGCTTGGTGCAGGGGCCTCTGAGCCACTTCGGTGGCATCGGTTTGAGCTCTCCAAGCGGAGAAGAAACAATCTCCTGCCCCCTCCTCCTCTGCGTAGCACGAGCCTTGTTCGGGGCTCAGAGGCTGGCAGCCCACGGCTGGCTCCTGGCAGGGGTTCGCCTTTGGGCCACCTCATCTTGGCCAGGGCCTCTCAGGCCAGCCGTGCTCTGCCAGCAGGAGACACAGCACGTCAGGTGGTCACATCCAGCCCCTGCTGCTTGCAGCCACATCTGTGTCCATGGGCAGCGAGTGAAAGCCCAGCTGGAGAAGGCAAGTGCCTGCCCCGCCCCTTCTGCATAAGGCCCCGCCCCTGGAGCCAAGCCCCGCCCACCCCAGCCCAATCCTTCCATGTGAAGGGCTGGGGCTACCATGCTGCGGGCCTGGCTTGGCAGCCACGGAGCAGGGCTGCTGCACCGTGGCCCCAGTCTTCCCTGGAGGCAGCCCCGGCCTTCAGTGGCCGGGTGCGTAGGCAGTTTTGGGATGGCTGTGCCTTCCCTTGCCTGCATTACTGGCCGCCCGTGGCTGTGTCCCTAACGACAGAGCTGAATTGAGCCCTGGGTCTTTCCTGGTTGCCACGCCTGGACTGTGGAAGCATCCCCGCTCTGGCTAGCTAGGTCTCCTCTCCAGGTCCCCCCTTGCTCTCCGCAGCGATCTGCTCGGCTGTGAGTCCCAAGGCAGGCCTGGAAGCATCCAGGGAGAGAGAGAAGGAAGCCAGCTCCATCTGACCCGACCCCCCCCCCCCGGCAAACCAGGTGATGCAGCCACGATGCGCCAGCTCCAATCCAGTTCCTTTCCCAGCACAGACCACACCGTTGGCCGACTGCAGTTTTCTCGTGCTACCCAGCTCCGAGGGGTGGCCGTGTTCATCTCTAACTTTGGAAAACACAGCGAACCGTCCTGTGGCACTTTAGGGTATGTCTACACAGCAAAGTTATTTCGGAATAACTTTCCTAGCGTCTACACAAGCCAACTGCTGTTTCGAAATTAATTCGAAATAGCGGAGGGCTTATTTCAAAATTGGTAAACCTCATTCCACGAGGAATAGCACCAATTTCGAAATTGCTATTTCGAAATAAGTGCTGCGTAGACGCTTATTTCGAAATAGGGGGCCTCCAGCCCTTCCCAGGGTGCCCTGCTGGCCGCCCTGGCCACAAGGGAGCTTCTGACCTGATGCCCTACCGGAACCCGTTCCAGCTGGCCTTAAATGCGATTCAGCGTCCAATCAGTGTGGATGTGCTATTTCGAAATAGCAAAAAACCCAGCAGCGGTGTTTAAATATTGACTCAGTGGGAAGGAGAACAGCGCGAGAAGCCGCCCCTGCTCCCAGGGCTCCCAAGATTTCCCTGTTAGGAAGCAGCAACCCCAGTGTCTTGTCCAGGATCCTCGAGAGGAGCTGTGTTCGTGGATAGAGCTTGGTGGACGGGAGTGATGCACTTACAATTCACCTGCACTACTGGCATACAAACTCCCCAAGAGCCATCGGGTGAATAGGACTTTCGTGCCAGTGTCACGTCAGGGCTTTTTCCAATATAAAGAGGTAAAATGTCACACCCCTTGCCTGCCCCCGTAAGACCCGCAAATGCCGTAAGCCCGTGAGCCCGGCGGCTGGAGCAGCCTCCATCTCTATGCTCAGAGCGCTTGATAAAACAGCAGCCAAGCATGCAGTTAAATGACTTGCCCAAGATTATACAGTGAGCCTGTAGCAGGACCAGGAAAAGAGAAACCCAGCATCCTAGTGCTACATACAAGTTGAACCTCTCTGGTCCGGCACTCTGCTCTGACAACCTCCATGGTCCGGTATAATCTGAATTAGCTGGATGCCCATTTAGCATGGGTGTGGCCAAGTTTCCTGGCATCCCCTAACGTTTGTTCATAGCCACCAGTCCTGGCTTCAGCACTCTGTGCTGTTCTTTAGCTCTAACTTACCCCTAAATGTTCTCTAAGAGCCCAGTACGCAGTGGAAGTGCTGGTAATGCTGCTAGACCATACTGAGCTCCTGTGATCTGGCAAATTCTCTGGTTCGGCACAAGTCAGCTCCCGAGGATGCTAGATTAGAGAGGGTGAGCCTGTACCAATCCATGCTGCCTCCCATAAGCCACACCCCATCATATTCCAGGGGGCCAGACCCCCACTCTCAGAGCCACATGGTGCTGGAGGGCATGGAAGCCGCTTGTTGGGGCTTAAGGGCCAGACCTGGTCCCTTATCTCTTCTGCTGGGCCGCACTGCTTCTGTTACGCTCCTCTGCAAAGTGAAGTGCAGGGAAGCCGGGAGGTTACGTCACCGAGGCCTGAACGGGCGAACGGTGACTCCGTTCAGGCTCCCAGGCCTGTGGTGGCTGCATTTCCCGCCAAGGGACCCCCCACCAGGCAGCTCACCCCGGAGGGTAAAGCTCAGGCCCTTCCCCCTCCCTGCACATAACACACCCGGCCTTGTGTCCGGAGCCCAGCAGAGCTGGCTCAGCTCCCCAGGGCCTTTACACTGTCCTCAGCCCCACCCTCTGCAACCCCGGAGGAGGGGAGGAGAGAAAGAGAGAGAGAGAGAGTATGCGAGTGTGCTTGAGAGGGTTTGTATGGGTGTGTTTGTGTGTGCGAGAGTGTTTGAATGTGTATCTATGTGTGTATATGAGCTTCAGGGGGTAGCCGAGTTAGTCTGTTACAGAAAAAAACAGCAAGCAAATGGTCTGGTAACACTTTCTAGACTAACAAAACATGTAGATGGTATATGTGTGAGTGTGTGCATCTGCGTGTGTGTGTATATGAGAATGTGTCTGTGTATGTGTGTGTGAGCGAGAGAGCAGGTGTTTAAGAGAGTGTGTGTGTGTGTATGTATGGGAGTGTGCGTGCATATGCGTGTGTGTATATGAGAGTGTCTGTGTGTGTGAGTGTGTATGTGTATGTGTGTGAGTGTGTGCATATGCATGTGAGTGTGTCTGTGTGCGTGCAAGAGTGTGTGTATGTGTGTATGTCTGTATGTGTGCATGCGAGTGTGTGTGTGTGTCTGTATGTGTGTATGTCTGTATGTATGCATGCGAGTGTGTGTGTGTGTCTCTGTATGTGTGTGTGTGAGAGAGAGAGAGTGCGTGTGTGTGTTTGTCACACTTGCTTTGGCGGAGGAGGGAAGGGTGGGACAGTGGGGAAGAAGCAGCCTAATGCTAGACGCATAGAACCACAAATCACTAGAACTGGAAGGGACCTGGAGCGACCATCAAGTCCAGGCCGCCGCCCTCAGGGCAGGACCAAGCGCCATCTAGACCAGAAGCCGGTTGTACTGTCCCACTAGGGCACCTCTGCCAACCGAAACCCCTTGTGAACACAAGCTGGGATCCCCCTCCTCCGCCAGTACCAGCCAGGAGTCAATGGCAGGCGCTCTTCACACCCCTGGCTAGGACACCGGCCGTGTGGGCTTCACGGCAGTGCCCTGCCAGAGCCAGCGAAAGCGGCGAGTTGCCTCACTAGCCTGATGACACCAACCAACAGCGCACCAAGAGGACCGTTCTCCTGGCCGGGCGTCTTGTCAGTGTCAGCCCACACAACTCCGGGGCTGCGAGCTTCCCCACAGCAGTGCCCCATCAGTGGCGGCTCCGCTTCCTGCAAGGGCAGTAAACGCACTGCGCTACGATCGGGGCGGAGGGGAGAGATGCAGGTGGTTGAGTTGCTCATGGCAGCGCCTTCCTTCCTCCGCAGAAAGCCCTGAATCCCTGAATGTTCATTCCCCCCCGGGGCGGGGGGGGCGGTTTATTTGAACAGGGCTCCGCTGCTCAGCCCTGTGGCCGAGGGCAAAGAGCCGTAGTTCCTGGCACCAGAGACTTGGGTAGGTGATTGAAACATCCTGTGGACACGCCCGTTGGCACATTCGTCTTGTGACACCTGGCGGTGAGGTAAATCTTGGCGTCTGTGGGTAATCCCTGGACACAGTCTCTCCGATTCAGACAGATAATGCAGCTGGCGCGTCAGTTTCTAAACCCAGAGAGTTATTAGTCATTTGGGGCTGAGCAGGTCACGGAAGCCTGGTTAGATTCCCGCACGGGGAAGGATCAGCTTTTGTGTCAGGTTGCCCCTGGGGTAAGGATCAGAAGGAAATCCACGGATTTCACACCCAGACGCACATCATTCCAACAGGAGGGGCAGAAATGTCCCTGCAAGACGGGGGAGGGAGGGTGAGAGGAAATGCCATGTTGATCCCGGATATCTAAGGGTACGTCTAGACTACAGGCTTTTGTCGACAGAAGTTTTGTCGACAGATACTGTCAACAAAACTTCTGTCGACAAAGAGCGTCTACACTACATTCAGTTCTGTCGACAAAGCAAGCTGCTTTGTCGACATGGTAGTATAGACGCAAAGGACAGTTTACATGCAATAACATCTTCTGTTGACAGAAACTCTGTCGACAAAAGGCGTTCTGCCTCGTAAAATGAGGTTTACCAGCGTCGACAAAACTGCTGAGTTCTGTCGACGTTATGTCGACAGAACTCAGCGGTAGTGTAGACGCAGGTATAGTTTTGTCGATAAAAGTCCACTTTTGTCGACAAAACTCTGTAGTCTAGACACACCCTAAGAGAGCAGACAGGTGGGGTGGTATCGCCTGTCAGGGAGAGAGACAAGCTTCCTTGCTTCCATGGCGCTCTTCAGGTCTGGGAAAGGAACCAAAAATGGGGCTGGTAATGAAATCAAGAGTGTGTCACGGAAGAGCGGAAGAGCGGACATGCGCTCGTGAAAGGCCTAGGCCTGGGAATCAGGCGTCGTGAGATCTGTTTCCCCGCTCGGCAAGATCCATTGTGTGACCTGGGATGCAGCATCCAAACCACATGGAGCCTCAGGCGTTTGCCCGGAGGGGCTGTGGAAAGGGATGGAGCGTGCTGCTCCTGCAGAGGGCTGTGGGGGCTAATCAAAGCACATCAAAATGCTTTGGGGTCATGTCCTCGGCTTTGCAGGAGTGTGAACGCCAAAAAGGAAAAGGAATTGCTGGGAGAGGGGGGAAGGTGTCACCAGCCTTTGCCCCCGGCTGGTGTGTTTTCAGAATGACGGCGGATGACCCCGAGGTGGCGATGGAGACATGTACCGCAAGATGGGGGAAGGGAAGGGAATGGAGCAGAGAAAACTTTAAGGCAAATACACATCCGGACAATGAGATCTGCTAAGTGTAGAACAGTCTCTCCAAAACCTCACACATGGGACTCGTAATGCTCCTCTGATGCCCAACCCGGGACCAGCACTGCCTCTCAGGAAACAAAGTGGACTAGACGGGACCTAACATGGGTTTTTTCCATCTCCTGAGCTGCTGTACAGAGAAAGACCCCCGCTCTGGGGCTGGAGGGGAAGAGGAGGGACTCTCTAGCCTGTTGAAATACAGCCGGATTTACGGCGTGGGGCTTTGCTTTCTTAATTCAGGGCCACGTGGGGGGAGAATAAATCATATTGCCACAAATCAGGTTGGAATCCAATCTCTGGCCCTATGTTTAATCTTTTCCCGGGGCTGTGGGGTGTGTTATCCCCTCTGATTCGTGTTGATCTGCTGGGGGATAGAGCCAGAGATGCTGCAATGTGTGTGTGAGAGAGAGAGAGAGACGCTTGTGGGCCTCGCTCCTTCTCAGCTCGCTGCTGGAGGAAACCTGTAAATCTCCTGTTGCCTTTCCCGTGTGCTCGGATTTCCTTCCTTCCATTGAGCCAGGGCCCTGAGGTTAGATCACAGATGCTGTGCTCTCAGGCCCCGGGCGCTGAGCGCACAGGGGCTGGGACAGCAGGCCGAAGAGATGGGCCTTGTGACTGGTCCATTGATTCTCCAGCATCTGGGAACGGGCCTGCTGGGGTGAGCTCATCCCCAGAAGGGAGGGTGATACGCGGGGGTCCTCGCTCGGATGGACACACTGGGGCTGCGTTGTGTGTAAGTCACAACTCATGTTGGCCCTACAGCAGGGGTGGGGGACCTAAGGAGGCTGAATGGCCCCCAACTTGCCTGGATCCAGCCCCTGAGACTCAGCGCTCTCCCCCTATCATTGGGGGACCCACGCGTGTGCTCCAGCCCCATCTCCCCCGATAGCCCCCCGCAGGGCTGGAGCACACAAAATCGAATAGCCTGGGCTCGCCGAGGCTCTGGTGTGTGGGGGGAACACGGCGAGTCTTTCTCCTCTGCTGTGGGCTACCTCGGGGTGTAGGGGGAGTTGTTTTGTTTTGTTGCTTCTCATTTGTGTGAGGCCCCTGGCTGATTTTTCTGTGGGTCAGTGCCCCCCCCACCTCGACCCAGAAAAGGTTCCCCACCCCCACCCTAAAATCTGAGGAGAAGGAGCGGGGAGGGAGGTGGGCGGTTAGATCGCCTCCCCCGGTCTCACATCAGCTTTCACGCCGCCCCCCAGCCACCGCAAAGAGCCGCCTCCGCACCTCCGAGGGCCTGGACCAGCCCTGCTTAGGCGCACAGATGTCACCTATCACTGGAGTGAATTTGGTTTTTCTGCTCCTCTTCAGAACCGCTCCCTGAACTTATCCAATGTGCCCTCCCCCTCCCCGCCCCCGCGCAGCCCTATTCTGCCGGGCAGCACGTGGTCTCGGCTGATGGGTATGTGCTGTCCTGACCCCTGGCTCTGTCCTGCTCCTTGACCCCTCCAGGTCACCCTGCTGCCTGCATCCTATTACCACCCTCATCACCCTTCTGTTCAGCTGCCCGGGGACAAAGGGGGGGCGGAGGGGCTGTGGCTAGGGCAGGGAAGGCAGCCAGCACGAGGAACGGCCCGGGCAGAGGAGCCAGGCATCTGGGAACCTCACTCGCATGCTACGACCTGGGGCAAGGGCCTTGAGGACGCCACGCCCGCCGGCCGGGGGGAACCACGTTGTGTCTGTGTCGGAGCCGGGCCGGGCACGGGTGTGCCAACACGCGCTCCGGTGCATTTCGCAGGGTGGAAGAAAGGGGGCCGGGAATGATTTCCAAGAGACTTTGTGGAGAATGCCCGGCCAGCAAAAGACCCTCTTTTAGACATGATCGCCGCGGACACACGATAGCCTGGAGAGAGGGCATCCCGCCCAGACCACGTAGGTCTTTACAGTCCGAGACCAATGTCTGAACTTCCCCTGGAAGGACCCCGGGGACACGCTGCCGGGACACAGAGCCAAGGAACGACGTGGGAAGAAGGCAACAGAACACAGAATTGCCGGGACACAGAATTGCCAGCCCAGCAAAGCCAAACCCACAGTGGGCAGGGGAGGTGGGACCAGCTGTGAGGCTGCAGCTCCAGTGGGGAGTTTCATCCCTGACCTGAGAGTGGCATGGTCCAGAGGGAGGCACTGAGGGGCTGGCAGCCACAGTTTCCTCTAATCTTTTCCATCTTCACACAGATTTTTTTCCACCCATGTGCAGAATAAATTTTGGAGTGTGCACTGAGGCATGTGGGAATGTGAACCACCCGGAGAAACAAAAACCTAGCGGTGGGCGCTCTGCTAATTAGCTGGGTGGTGGTGGAATCCCTCCTGAGCAGCTGCACTAGTGTCCCGCTTACAGAGAATGGTGCTGGCAACTGGTGACATATTGAGACTGTCCTGCCTGCGTCTCAAAGGACTATCGGGTTTGGAGAGCTGCGGGGATCGGGGGAGTGTCCCTGCAGGGAGTCAGGCGCATGGAGGGATGCAGTCAGGGAAGGCTGACAGTTTCAGCCGCTACATTTGGTTGGAAGATACAGAGCAGGCTTACAGGCACATGCATGGGTTATTGCCTGACACAGCCACACAACACCCCCCCATAAGACTACAGGTGGGTCTGTTCTTTTCCCAACAACCCCAGCATGTGCTGCGGGTGCCAGCCAGTGTACACATCACGGCTCCTTTCCCAGGGTTTTTCTCACTTCAATCGGACCCCCAAAAAGGGCCATTTAAGTCGAGCAAATCTGCATCTGCCACAGGCCTCCAGAAGGATGAAACTGATTCACCGAGCAGAGGAATTACTGCCAGCGCCCAAATGACAGTCTGCCGCCAATCCGGGGCAGGACAGGTTCCCCGGCTCCACGCTGCTTTGCATCCAGCAAATCCTTCACCCACGGTCCCAGGCAGCCTCCTGCTTCGTTGGATGCCCCTTGAATTTCCATGGGGATTCTGGACAGCGCATCTGATCACCGCACGTCCGACCCGCCTCTCACAGCCTGGTAAACGCAGGTGCACATTCAACAGCAGCCACGGCTCATAGAATCATAGAATACTAGGACTGGAAGGGACCTTGAGAGGTCATCGAGTCCAGTCCCCATGGCAGGACCAAATACTGTCTAAACCATCCCTGATAGGCATTTATCTAACCTACTCGTAAATATCTCCAGAGATGGGGATTCCACAACCTCCCTGGGCAACTTATTCCAGTGTTTCACCACCCTGACAGTTAGGAATTTTTTCCTAATGTCCAACCTAAACCTCCCTTGCTGCAGTTTAAGCCCATTGCTTCTTGTTCTATCCTCAGAGGCCAAGATGAACAAGTTTTCTCCCTCCTCCTTATGACACCCTTTTAGATACCTGAAAACTGCTCTCATGTCCCCCCTCAATCTTCTCTTTTCCAAACTAAACAAACCCAGTTCTTTCAGCCCTCCTTCATAGGTCCTGTTCTCTAGACCTTTCATCATTCTCGTTGCTCTTCTCTGATCTTTAATGATAAAGCGTAGACATGACATGCAAAGAGCTGCAAACCCAGCATTCCAGCAGCCAATCGCCAACGCTTGTCTCGGGACAGTCTGCGCGGGAGCACTTGCTACCTGGGCGCTTACGGAGCTGCACTGTATATAGAGCATCACAGAACCTTCCTCCCATACACAAGGACTCACCCGTGTTTCCCGCAGCCAGACGCTGCCACGTCGCAAATCAGGACTGCAAGGCTCTCAGCACGATGCTGCAGAACTCTCAGAGGCTAAGGTCATGCGTGCCCCACGGAAATCACCCAACTATGGTCCAACCTTGAATGGCGTTTAAACCGAAAAGGGCCTCTTTGAACGTAAGTCTGTTTAAAACCTTTCACTAGTTCCTGGGGACACTGGTGCAGTGTCTGAGGGCCAGGCCAGCCAGGATAACACAAGTGAAGCTCCTCCAGATGGCTTAGGACTGCAGCTATTATTAGGGATGTACATACCCTGTAAAAATGTTAAGTGGTTAAACGTTAGAATTTGAATCGGTTAACCCGGATCCAGATAACCCACAGTGGGCAGGGCCCACAGGTTGAGGGGTGCTTCCGCCCGGCTGGGCCACTGGTTAACCAGTTACCCAGTGACTCTTACCTGTTAACCCTTTACAACCCTGGCTATTATCCTTTGAATTTTTCAGTCATTCTCAGCTTTCCCATTCAGTCTCTCCCCCCTGAAGCATGAACCCTGTTGGTTGAGCTCCGTTCAGGATTTAGTGAGTGCCTGGTAAATGGCTGGTGCTCTGTTCTGGAGTGGGAGGAGATTTCAGGGCATAAAAGCTTCCTCTTCGCAGCAGAGATTCAAATGCTGCTTAGCTGATTAGCAGAGCGCCCACCGCTACCAGCATGTGTTTCTATGGGTGGTGCACATTTGCACATGCCTTGGTGCACAGAACAAAATGTATTCTGCAGATGGATGGCAAAAATTAGAGGGAACATTGGTCCCCAACCCCTCCCATCCTCAGATGCTGGGTCAGCCTTTCTTCAGCACTCTCTGGGTATGTCTACACTAGAAAGTTAGTTCGAACTAACGGACGTTAGTTCGAACTAACTTTCCTATGCGCTACACTAGCGCTCCGCTAGTTCGAATTTGAATCGAACTAGCGGAGCGCTTAGTTCGAACTAGGTAAACCTCATTTTACGAGGACTAACGCCTAGTTCGAACTAGCTAGTTCGAACTAAGGGCTGTGTAGCCCTTTAGTTCGAACTAGTGGGAGGCTAGCCCTCCCCAGGTTTCCCTGGTGGCCACTCTGGCCAACACCAGGGAAACTCTATGCCCCCCTCCCGGCCCCGGACCCCTTAAAGGGGCACGGGCTGGCTACGGTGCCCGTGCCAGGTGCAAGCCTGCCAGCACCCAGCTAGCAGACCCTGCACCTGGCACGGCACAGAGCCACCCACCCGATGCCCCCCAGCCCACCCCCTCTTGCCGGGACCAGGCTGGCGGCTCCCGGGAGCTTGCCCTGGACCGCAAGAGGCGGGCACCTTCCTGGGCTAGTGCGGACATCGTGGACCTCGTCCACGATCTCCGCACTAGGCACAGGAAAGTGGCTGTCTAGGGCAGGAGAGCTGCCAGCCTGGCCACCCAGGACCAGGTGTGCATGAAAATCAAGGGGGTCCACTGAGACCCCCGACACTGAGCCCTGAGCTTACAATGGCCGTCCTGGGTCAGACCAAAGGTCCATCTAGCCCAGTAGCCTGTCTGCCAACAGCGGCCAACCCTAGGGACCCTGGAGGGGATGGACTGAAGACAATGACCAAGCCATTTGTCTCGTGCCATCCCTCTCCAGCCTTCCACAAACTTTGGGCAGGGACACCACTCCTACCCTCTGGCTAATAGGACTCCATGGACCCAACCTCCATCACTTTATCTCACTTCCCTTTAAACTCTGTTCTAGTTGTAGCCTTCACAGCCTCCTGCAGCAAGGAGTTCCACAGGTTAACTATTTGCTTTGTCAAGAAGAACAACTTTCTCTTACTAGTTTCAAGCCTGCTACCCAGTCCTTTCCTTTGGTGTCCTCTAGTCCTTCTTTATGGGAACTCAGGAAGAACTTTTCTGAATGCACCCTCTCCACCCAACCCCTGCTTTTAGAGACCTCTATCCTGTCCCCCCTCCGTCTCCTCTTTTCTAAGCTGAACAGTCCCAGTCTCTGTAGCCTTTCTTCATCTGGGACCTGTTCCCAACCCCTGATCATGTTAGTTGCCCTCCCCTCTCCCAGCCTTTCTCTTCCCCTCTCCCACCTCCTTTTCCCAGTGTCCCCCAGTTTTTTTCAATAAAGACAGAGTCAATGTTGGAAGAAACGTTATCTTTATTTTGTACATCAATAAGAAGAGGGGCTAGGGAAGGGTAAGTGGAAGGAGGTGAGGGAGGAATGGGGTACGAGCCCCCGATGGGGAGGACTGGGCTGGCTCTGCGGGCTTCTGGGGGTGGAAGCTCTCCTGCAGCCCCCCAATTACTCCCTCTCCCCAGATGGCAGCCTGCGGCAAGTGCAGCCGGGCTGATGGCCGAGTGGTGTGATGTGCCCAGTGTGGGCAATCCAAGCCAGAACTTCTTTGGAAGCGGGGCACCCCTTAGAACTGTGTGTCCGGGGTGGGGGTCGGGACCCTTTAAGCGCAGCCCTCGGCTAGCCTGAGACAGCATCTCCATGCTCTAAGTCCTCCTTTTATGCCCTGCCGGCACTGCTTCCGGCCATCCTTAAGCCCTGTTCAGAGTCCACTCAATGTGGACTTACTAGTTCGAACTAGCAAAACGCTAGTTCGAACTAGTTTTTAGTTCTAGATGCGTTAGTTCGAACTAGCTTAGTTCGAATTAACTAATTCGAACTAAGTTAGTTCGAACTAGCGCTGTAGTGTAGACGTACCCTCTCTCTTCACTCTTATCCTTGCAGAAATCCCACACACAAAAGCACGAGAGCAATTTCTCACCCCCCCGCTCCACTTCCTCCTAGCCTGGGAAAATCCCTTCTTTCTTTTTCACCACTTAACAGGAGTTTGACCGAAAGTGACTCCTCAGCTCAGCCCTGTCTTGACAACGTCTTGGCCGGGACACTTGATTTACTGGTACTTCAGTGGCAAGCAGGTCCCTGTGGGCACAGCTGAGCGCTCTCTGTCCCCGCCCCCCTTCCGTAAGTCACCTCTGAAGGAAGCTGCGGTTGCAGGGCAAGGGCGAGAGAGGGAGGGAGTCAGAGCTCTGAGGGCAAGGTTGGCCGGCCCTTCCCCTTCTGCAGGGCTGGGGGGCCAGGAGAGAGATCACGAGGAACCTAGCAGAGTAGCCCCCAGACCTCGTCGCCAACTACTCCCCTGCTTAGTGTGGGATTGCTCCAGCCCCTTATGCGAAGCCCTGCAGGGACCCGCCTTGTTCTCCAGCCATGGGCCTATTGCTGGAGTCGCGGGGTCTCCAGCCCGTCATGCCGCAGGGTCAGACTAGCTGTGCCTGTGAGATGAGTTTGGCAGCTCTCCGCTGGCTGCCTGCTGGGATGGAGCTCAGGAACACATCCCCCTGGCACTCAGAGCGCCCCTCGAGAGCCGCCGCGATGGAGAGGCCACTGACTGAGCGGGCTGCGGAGGAGGGATTCCCCAGCAGCCGGAGGGCGTGCATGAGGCAAGCCAGCCCGGCCATGCGCACCCTGTGTGGCAGCCCGGGCTTTCGAGCTGGCGTCGTCCACAAACGAAAACGTCAGGCGAAGGGCCGAAGAGGAACCCCGCGCCTCCGCCTGTCATCCCCAGGGGGAAATGGGCCTGGCAGGCCGGGAGGACCGCTGGCACCACCGGTCACTATGGCAACCCATGCGCCTTACAAGGAGGAACTGGTCTCCCATTCTAAACAGCTGTCCAGACTAGGGATGTTAAAGGGTAACTGGTGAAACGGTTACCCAGGAAGCATCACCCGGGTAACGGTTAACCGGTACCCTGGGAGCAGCCCCCGCCCGCAGCCCATCCACAGACGGAGGGCTGCTCCAGCCCCATTGGCTCCCCATGTGGGGCTGCCAGCTCCCAAGCCACGCGGGCTGAGAGCCAATAGGCCGTGTGTGGGGGCCGGCAGGGGCAGCCACAGCCTGGGTGCCGTGTGGGGCAGCCTCCACCGGGAGAAGGGGGGGCAGCTAGGAACGGCTGGGTTGGAGCAGCCCCGGCCTGTGGTGGGGACCGCTCTAGCCCACCCTCCCCCTGTAAGCAGTTATGCGAAGTGTCAGCACTGCGTTTCACCATTTAAACGGGGTTTCACCTCTCTAGTCCGGATCACAGGGCAAGCCCAGGCCTGGGTAAGCAGGATACAATCAATTGCCCAGTTACGCTGGGGCTGAACAGGCTGGATTTGAACCAGTCCCGGCATCAAGCACAATGGCACCTCGTGGTCTCGCATGGGCCCTGCAATTCTTTCCCAGGCTGCCCGGTTACTCACACAGGTTTGCGGCGCTTTTACAAGACCCAGGCTGAGCCCCCGACGAAGAGAGCAGAGCTGCCAGGCTAAGCAGGTGCCCGGGGAGGGGGCTGGGTCACACATTGCTTCTCCATGAGTTGACACTCTGTGCATATGTGTGAGTGTCCGGGAACAGAGCAGAGCTGGGAAGGAGCCGGGCCCGCTCACCCCTTAGGAATGACAGCAACAAGACGGTGCTGAAATGAACAGATTAGAATCAGTGAATCAGCCCCGTGTCCCTCGGCAAGGTTGTCAACTCCCATGGGCCCTGCCCTACCCACACTCAAGTCAAGACAGCAAAGACACTCAGAGGTTTCCCAGCTCTGTCACTGACCCACTGCATTAATAAGCCGCAGGATTAAAGCAAACCAAAGGAAGTTTTTCTTCACACAACTCTCAGTCAACCTGTGGAACTCCCTGCCAGAGGATGTTGTAAAGGCCAAGATTAGAACAAGGTTCAAAAAAGAGCTAGAGACGTTCCCGGAGGAATCAATGGCTATTAGCCAGGGTGGGCAGGGATGGTGTCTCTAGTCTCTTTGCCAGAAGCTAGAAATGGGCGACAGGGGATGAATCACTTGATTATTTCCTGTTGTGTTCATTTCCACTGAGGCATCAAAAGACAGGACAGCAGGCTAACGTGACCTTTGGTTTGACCCAGTATGGCCATTCTTATGTGTGACTGGCACACGTCACGATCCTGCTGCGTGCCTCAGTTTCCCCTGCCACCTTTTGGCTGTCTCATCTGTTTAGATAAGCTCTTTGGGACAGGATTTTACTGTGAATGCCCCAGGTCTCTCTCAATTGAGCCCCAAGCTCCGCTGGAGTCACTAGGAACAACTATTATACTATTATACTATTTATATAAATAACAACGAGCATCAGTTTTTGTCATTAACATTTCAGTCACCTGAAAGGCAATTAGAAAGGCGGCAGCATATTCTTGTGGCCAAGGCACCAGACGGGGAGCTCTGGGTTCTGTCCCCGCCTTCGACACTAACTTGCTACGTGACCTGAGGCAAGGCACTACGCTGTGTGGTGCCTTGGTTTCCCCCTCTGTAAAATGCCATCCTTGTCAGGCAGGCTGTGGGAGCAAGGCGTTGGTGTACCCCCTAACATTGCACGTAGGCAAAGAACGCAGGCTGGAGGCTTCTTTTGGGCGCAAGGAAATCACGGCTCTTTCTGGCAAGCCCGGCCTCCGCAAAGCCATTCCTCTTGGCCACTCTGCAGTTGTTGCTATTTATGGCGCAGTGACCGTGGGGAGCGGAAAGTCTGTTCCCGGCAGCGTGTGCCACGCAGCCTTGTGGCAGGAGCAGCGTATGAATGAAACCCACCTTGTCCACTCCGTCCGGGCCCTGCTCGCTCGGTAGAATTGGAACCTCACATGTGTCCCCTTTGGTTTGATTGGGGTTTTCTTAAACCTCCGGGGTGGGGAACCTGTTTTGAGTCGGGGGGGGGTAATCAGTCGAGGGCCACACACAAGGGAGAAGCAAAAAACCCCCCCAAACCCTCACCGACGTGGCCCCCGACTGAGAAACAGAAAGACGCGCCCCACATTCCAGAGCCTAGGAGGGTCCAGGCTAATAGATTTTGTGGGCTCCAGTCCTGCAGGTGGAAGGCTGGGGGGCTGGAGCACCAGTGCGGACTCTCCAATGCTGGGGGGAGCCTTGAGCCTCGGGGGGCCGGATCCAGACAATTCAGGGGCCACATCTGGCCCCTGGGCCTTCAGTCCCCCCACTCCCCCAACCGCCCGTTACTGCAGAGCAGCCTGTGCGATCAGGCTGTGGTCTGGAAGTTAGTCAGCCCTTTTGGCAACGGAGAGAGGGAAACCCCGAGCTGGCTTTGGTTCTTCTACCCTCAGGGACAAGTCTCAAAATCTGGATCCAAATCCCGTGTACACAGACCCTCCGGGCTCGGGGGTTTTTTGCTTTGGACCTGATTAATATCATTGCCTTGCTTAGGACATGGGGGCTGTGTCTAGACTGGCAAGTTTTTCCAGAAAATCATCTGCTTTTCCGGAAAAACTTGTCAGCTGTCTACACTGGCCACTTGAATTTCCGGAAAAGCACTGACGATCTCATGTAAAATCATCAGTGCTTTTCCGGAAAAACTATGCTGCCCCCGTTCGGGCAAAAGTCTTTTTCTGAAAGACTTTTGCCCAAAAGGCCCAGTGTAGACAGCATAGTACTGTTTTCCGCAAAACAGCCCCGATGGCGAAAATGGCGATCGGGGCTTTTTTGCGGAAAACCGTGTCTATATTGGCCACGGACGCTTTTCCGCAAAAAGTGCTTTTGCAGAAAAGCATCCTGCCAATCTAGACGCGCTTTTCCGAAAATGCTTTTAACGGAAAACTTTTCCGTTAAAAGCATTTTCGGAAATTCATGCCAGTGTAGACGTAGCCGGGGAGTAGACAGAGGATGTCGGGGTTAATGGCTTCAGCCATTTCCCTCGATTCCCTTCCCTCGTTCTTCAGGCCTGATCTATTTTTCATGGGCTGCCAAACACACCCGAACCGATCCCGATAACGAGCAGCCAGACAGCCAGGAGGCTGCGTGGAGGTTTGGGGGCTCTAGCATCCCCCCCGGAAGGAAGGATTCCTCTGCACCGGGCTGGGAGCCGCAGCTGCCGTCTTGGAGGACGCGAGCTCCCCTATTTGAGGCATGCTCCCCGGTCCACTCCGGAACAGCTTGACTGCGCCTGGTGCTGGCCCCGCCGGGATGTGATGGGAGCTGGCACGGTGTGCGGGAGCCGTGCAGCCCTCGCACGCCGCGGGCGATCTGGGGGAGACGTGTCACCCGCAGGCGCCGTCCCATTGGCTACCTGCTCCGAGGGGATGCTTGCCTGTGTCTGCTTCCTGTTCCCGCTCTGGCTCTGCAGGAACGGGCGCGCCCTCCCCACATGCGTTTGACAGGCTGAGCACATCCTCCCGTGCAGCGGAGCGGACAGAGGAATGTCTGACGGGGAGGAGATACAGGGAGCAGGCAGAGCTCCGCTGGGCTCACGGAGATGCCCGCAGCTCTCAGCCTGGCCTTGTTGGTATTCCAGGCAGGCTCCGCACTAGCTGCAGAAACCATGGTTATGGGAGGCTGGAGGCGGCGTGTGGGCACGGTCCCCTTCTGCACGTCCCTTTCGCGGCCCCGTGCTTGCTGGGCCGGGCGTGCCGGGGGGATGCTGAGACGCGCGGCTTTAACCTGAGTGGCTATGGACGGGGCTTCTCCCTCATGCCCCAGCTTGGAGCCTCACCACGGAGCGGGGATCCCCACCCCCTCACCAGCTAGAAAGAGCCTCGGGGGCTGTCACCGTGGGGTGGGGAGCCACCGGGCCCTGCACCCCCCGGCTGCAGCCAGAGGCGAGTCTCAGCCGGCAGGGAGAACAGGAGGGTTAGGAGGCGACAGGGACACAGCTCAGAACAGACTTGTTGGCACAGGGACCAGGAGCCATCGGGACCATACACCTTGAGGGGAGGGAGGCCCAGAGCCTCTCCCTGCACCCCAAGCCAGCGAGACTCAGCAGCCTGGTCCCAGCCTGGTCCCCAACAGCCTGGTCCCAAGCCCCTCCCGTGTCATCCCTGCTCAGGTTACAAAGGGCATCGGCCATTGAGTAAGGGCTGGGGCTGGGGCTGGAGCAGCCTCCCTGAGTGAGAGTCACGCCCAAAATTCCCTTCACCATCTAGGTGTTGGTGCGGTGCCCTGGGAAACTGAGGCACACACTCAGGGTTACTATAGGACAGCAGAACTCACATGCAACTAATAAGGTGAATGAAACCGCCACTTCATCACAGACATCAGCCAGGAGATTCAAGGCTCATCTTCCAGACCCCACCCCCGCTCCCACCTTTTGAACACCCAGGGGGGTCTTTCGCCCTCCTCAGGCCAAGGCGTTCATTGCATTCTGGGGTTCCCTGTAAGCTGGTGGCTTGGGCGGCTTGGAGAGATTCAGGTGCTGCCCAGCTGATTAGCAGAGCACTCACTGCCGTCAGCTTGTGTTTCTATGGGTGGTGCACATCTGCACGTGCCTCAATGCATGCAACAAAATTTATTCTACACACAAATGGAAAACAAATTAGGGGGAACACTGGTCCAGTCTGCCTGGAGCATCTGCTCTGCCCTGGGTTGGAGCGAGCTACGGGTGGACCCCCACAGTCTGGTGCGCAGGTGGCAGTGTACAAAGGTGTGCCTGCAAATTGCACTTGTTTTGTTTAGAAAAGAGATGATTGAGGGGGGACATGAGGGCAGTTTTCAAGGATCTAAAAGGGTGTCACAGGGAGGAGGGAGAAAAATGGTTCCCCTTGACACGACCCTCCCCAACTCTGAGCACGATCCTCCCCAACTGAAAAGCCACAATCCCCCTGGATAAGCCTGGGGCAAAAGCCGAGACGCCCAGGCTGGCTGCGGTGGGGTGTGTGGACGGTGACTGCTTTATTTCTGAGGTTTAGTACAATGTAACTGACAAGCAAGAGCCTGCCTTAGAAAAGGGCCCCGGTGAGAAATATCAGACAGATACACGCGGGGGTACGGACGCATTGGAGCGCCCTCAGCGCAGCCTACAGAGCCGGCACGTGCATTGGAAGCCACTCTCAACCCTGGGCCATGGCAACCAGCAGGCAGCCATGACGACACACCCAGGACTGAACCACGGATCCATGTCCTGCTCCAGTGACCAGACGCCCCCCGGGGTGAAACGGAGCCGGGCCAGCTGCTCCTGGGAAGCACGAGGACCTGGAGTCGGGTTGCACAGCTTGGGCCTCTGGCATTGCCTTGCTCTGACGCCTCAGCCTTTTTCTGGGGTTCGGGGGGGGGGGGAGGAGAAGGGTGCGGCAGGCCCTGGGGAGGGCGGGGAAGGGAAACGGTGTCATCTTATGGTTTGAGGCAGCGGCTCCCAACCTTGCCAGATGACTGAGCTGCCTTTCCAAGAGGCTGATTTGGCTTGAATACCCCCCCAAGTTTCACCTTCCTTCCAAACTATTTGCTTACAAACATCAGAGCTAAGGATACAAAAGGGGCCCAGCCACACGGCCCGTTCGCCTTTCACCCTGGCATCATCAGGTAAGTCAGCAGGACTATCGCTGTGGGGCTTACGGATCAGCCGATCACACACAGAGCTGTGTAAACAAGCCGTTGACTCTACGCCCGTTCTGTTTGTACTGGCGTGGCTAGCGCGTTTTATGTTGCCTGTTGTAAAATGAGGCAAACATCCAGACATTTGGCGCACCCCCGGACAACTTCTGTGTTCCCCTAGGGCTGGGGTGGCCAACCCATTAAACGAAGAGAGCCAGAACAGCAGCGGGAGAAATGCAAAGAGCTGCACTAGAATTTTTTTTTTTGAGCAATGTGAAGAGCTCCCCACCAGCCCCCAGAGTTGTTGAAAAAAAAAAAGCCGGCTGCCCCTTTAAAAGACAAGGCTTTCGGGCCATTTGAATCGCCGCAGCAGACAGCTCCCCTACCCCGGTGAGCACAGAGAACCAGGGGCCACGGACCATTTCTAGGGGTACAGCGGAGTCTTTGTGAGCCGCACTTTAAGGGGGGAAGAGCCACATGTGGCCACCCCTGCCCTAGGAGCGCATGTACCCCTGGCTGGAAATCACTGGTTTGAGCAAACTATCCTGCAACATCGACACTGAATCACCAACACAACTGGCATGTGCCAATGGACGTGCAGCGTTTCCTGGAAGCTGGGCACTTGGAGAGATTCCACTGCTAGTTAGCACAGCGCCCACCGATAGGTTTTTGTTTCTGGTGGTGCACACCTGCACGTGAAAAAAAATACTCTGCACATGGCTAAAAGTATTTCTTCCTCTCTATTCTGCACTGAGTAGGCCTCCATTGGAGTGTTGTGTCCAGTTGTGGGCACCGCATTTCAAGAAAGATGTGGAGAAATGGGAGACGGTCCAGAGAAGAGCAACAAAAAAGATTAAAGGTCTAGAGAACGTGAGCAATGAGGGAAGACTGAAAGAACTGGGCTTGTTGAGAAGATGGAGAGGGGACATCATAGCAGATTTCAAGTGGCTAAAAGGTCTTTACAAGGAGGAGGGAGAAAAATTGTTCTCCTTGGCCTCTGAGGATAAGACAAGAAGCAAGGGGCTTAAACTGCAGCAAGGGAGGTTGAGGTTGGACATTAGGAAAAAGTTGGACATTAGGAAAAAGTTCCTAACTCTCAGGGTGGTGAAACACTGGAATAAATTGCTTAGGGAGGTTGTGGAATCTCCATCACTGGAGAGATTCAAGAGCAGGTTGGACAGACACCTGTCAGGGACGGTCTAGACGGTGCTTGGTCCTGCCGTGAGAGCAGGGGACTGGCCTTGATGAGCTCTCGAGGGCCCTTCCGGTTCTAGGACTCTAGGGACGGAAACAATCCACACACGGATGGAAAAGGTCAGAGGGAACGTTGGCTGTGAGGACGCTAGCGGGCGGGTTGGGGTTGTTACATCTAGATCCTCCAGGTTACTTGAGGCTTCTCCTCCGCACCCCCCAAAACAACAAGAACCCTGCCTCCGTGTGGAGCTGATCTTCGCCCGATGGCTGGCACCACACGCAGCATGGAGATGGCTTCCCTGCAAACCGGGCTGGGGGCAGAGGTGGAACCCCCCCAGCACTATTTCCTGGGCTGGACTCCTTGCTGGGGAGGACTGTGCAGGGGGAAGTGTTGTGGGTTGGGAGGGGAGGGAGCAGCCCACTGGATTCCAAGAAGACGCAACAGAGCCTCCTTCCCTTTCTCCTACGCTGGGAAATTTTGTTTCCATTTCCCTTAATAGCGGCCCTTGCGCACTCCAGGGGCTTTCCCCACATGCCCTGCCCTGCTGGAAACAATCTGGGCCGGTAGCTCCCAGAGCGAGGATTTCCCCTTCTCACTCATCTTGCCCCCCTCTGGATGAAGGGAGCAAGGTTGAGGAGCAGCCGGCATTGCGTGGATGGGCCAGCCTAGAGGGGAGAGGCCGATGGAGCGTGGTGGGGAGAGAGGGGGGATATTTTGCTCCTGGAATAACTCCTGGTCCCTTCCGCTCCTGGGTTCATGATTCCCAAATTCCTGTCTCCACCCCAGGTCAGAGGGAGCTCACTGCCGGGATGGTGCTAACAGAGATTCGGCCTGGCTCAGAGACTCAGGGATGAGAGAAAACCTGAGGACTCAGCGCCGGGCCAGGCCCGTGCGGGGAACTGGAGCTCACACTCAGAGATGAGAGCCGTGATTTGCAGGGGAGACTCCGTCCAGAGTGCACAGCCATCTCCCAGCTGCGGCCAACAGGCCCCGAGTGCGACCCGAACACGGCAGAGTCCCTCCTGTGCGCCATCTGTCGGGGCCCCAAACGCGCGAATCCTGGGGATTAGAGAGCAGATGCCAGGCGCAGGTAACAGCCTGGGAGGAGCGAGGGACCCCAAAGTGCAGGCACTTACGGCTCATTCTGCCCCTGTGCTTAATGGGGTTGTGAGTTTCACACTCCAGCGCAGCACCCGGAAAGCCAGCGGCCTAGGGCAAGGCAGCTGTTGGGAGGAATCTGACCCAAGTCAAGCTGCCGGGAGGCCAGGTATCATACCAGAGACAGAGGGGAGGGCAGCCTGGGAGCTGCTCTGGCCAAACTGAAGTCCATGGGAGCTTCGCCCGAGTGAAGACGGCCGGATTTATCCCTGCGTGTCCTTAGCACTGACGTGCTGCGGCACGGGACGGGGGGACACGCCTGCCTCTGGCGCAGCATCCTCGGGGCGTCTGCGCCTGCGGCGTGGGGAAGAGACACCAGGCAAGTCCCTGGTGTCATCAGTCTCCCCGGCGCAAACAGCTGAAAGTCATTTCCCCTTTTCAGCCTCTTTCACTGTGAAATGAAACTGCTGTGCCAGGTCAATGCCCAGCAGATCAGAGACCACAGTGGAAATCTCCCTCGGCCAGACGGCTGCCCAGGCCCCTTCCCCCTAACGCTGGCGGCGCAGCAGCGGTAGTGCTACAGGGGCGTGCTGGTTGGACCCCGGGATTTCAGCAGGCCACAGCCACGGGGGAGATGGGACCCAAACTGTCTGACTCCAGCCCAATCTTCAGCAAATGAGCCAATCGACCCTCCCCTCTCTGCTGGGAGGGGGCTTTGGAGAATCTCCCTGTACTACAGTGAGGGAAACTGAGTTACAGAGAGGTTACCGGCAAACTCTACAGTAGCCACTGATTTGGAGTGCCCAGTGGGGGCTCCTTTAATTTCCAGAGGTGCTGCTCTATATTTTGGCCAACAGACCCTGGCTCATGTCTCATGTCGGGCACCCACCATGAGCGACAACTTGGGCAAGTGTTGGCCTAAAAAGACCTGCCCCAAACCACAGCATCAGGCACCTGGGCACCTCTGGCGCTTAGGTGCTCCGGCCTCCCTCGGAGTTGCTTTCCAGCCCTGTAAGAGCAGTTGCCAATGCCTGGATTTAACCAGGCTATCCATCAGTTTTCCATCTTTGTGCCGAATAAATTTTGTTCTGTGCACTGAGGTATGTGGGGATGTGCACCACCACACACATGCTGCTGGCTGTGGGCATTTTGCTAATCAGTTGGGCGACACCTGAATCTCTCCTGAGTGGCCCAGTTTACAGGGAATGCTGCTAGCAATCCATTTCTAATGAGCCCATCACTGGGGTTTCTAGCCTGGCACTAAACTGTGTGAATGGGGCTGGCAAAGGCAGAACTTCCTGCTGCTGCCCAGGTTCTGACTGAACCAGAGTCCAGAAGGAGAACAGCCACATTAGGTCAGAGCAATGCTCCCTCTAGTCCAATGTTCTGCTGACAGACGTCAGGGACAGATGCTTCAGAGGGAATGATCTGAACAGGGCAATTTTGAGTGACCCATCCTATCGTCCAGTCCTCTCAGGGACTCCCTGACCATCTTGGCTAACAGTCATTGATGAACCTATCCTCCAGGAGCTTCTCTGGTTCTTTTTTGAATCTGTTACATTTTTGGCCTGCGCACCATCCCCTGGCAAGGAGTTCCAGAGGTTAACGATGCATGGTGTGACAAAGGTGTGTTTGAAACTCACTGCCTACCTACAAGAGACCCTGGGCAGTAGGGGGAGGGGGCTACGCTTGGCACACTCCCCACCCCATCCTGGTTTACTGACCCGGTGCAGGGCTATTCTTATTTGACTTTATTTAGGTCTGTCTGAGGCATGTCCCGGCCCTGAGGAAGACCTGAGGGAGTATAACTTTTCAGAGAACTGGAGCCCTGGCAGGAGGCTGCAGTCACTCCTCGCTCAGTCACTATATATAAAGATCGGTCTGCGGCGTGGGTCTATCAAAGGCACGGACAAGCTACTCAGACCCAGAGAGCGGCTGGCCGGACCCAAGAGAAGACAGGATGATGTTTCCCGAGACGGCGCTGTACGTGGCGAATTATATCCTCTCCCGGTACGTGCGCTCACCTTGTTTTCACAGCCATGTGGGATCGCGGGACTGGGAGGCTAGAAAACAGCTGGTCCAGATGGCGGTCCGCAGGCCGCTTCCAGCCACCCCTTCCCCCAGCAACAGCTGCCTTGATTGTACAGACGTTGTCGTGCATTACGGTGAATTTCGGCACATGCCTGAAACCTGCTCTAAGGGCGTCCTCTGCACAGTGTGACTTTGCCGGCACTGACTGTGCACATGGCTCAAGGGTGTGCCCTAAAATTAGCAGCCAGCCCACAGCACTGTAAAGGCTGGGCTACCAGATCCCCTCCTGCCCCAAAAAGAGGGCTGCTTCTGCCTGATGTAGGCACAGGACATTGCAACCCTGTAACTCAGCCTTTCCCTGCCCCAAAATTCGCTTTCGGGGATGCAGTTTGGTTCTGCTCCTCGGAGAACTTGAATCTGAGCCCCTTCCCGGGTGTTCTTCTCCTGTCAGATTCCGCTTCCCTCGCAGCCTTCGCAAACTCCAAACACAATCCATCTCTGGCGCAAGCCCGGGGCTGTCTCTCTCAGAGATTTGCAGCAGGAAAGGAACCATTTTTGCTGAACCAACTGGAGACAGCTGAGCTCTCTAAAGCGGAGATCCCAGCCAGATTCTGTCACAGGCGGTTCCGTTCTGCCTCCCCAAACTCCCCCCGCACCACTGCTGAACGCATCAGTCGGCCGCTGCAGCCCAGAAGTGGCTGCATTTCCCTGCTCGATGAAATGACCCCTCTATAATTTGCAGAGTGCTTTGGGGGAAAGGCGTTTAGGCCGTGCCAGAGGCGAGGAGTTCTGTCCCAGGGTTGGCCCGTCCGCAATTGAGGGCAAATCTGACTCAAACCCACGTTCTGCTCCCCGAAACGTCTGCGCTGGGGTGGGCCTCTCCCTGGGGAGAAAGCGCCAATCCAAGGTGCAACTCCACGACGGAGATTTCCCGGGAGAACCCTTGTGATATCCTCTCTCTCTCTCTCTCTCTCTCTCTCTCTCTCTCTCTCGAGGCAGCCAGCCGAGGGCCCTGCTACCCCTCAGAAATGAAGTGGAGCTGCCAACGTATGTGAGAAAGAATCTTTCCCGGCTGCGCCCTGTGTATTCCATCCGCCAGGGCCTGCAGGATTACTGGCTCAGCCCGCAGAGGCGCCATTCCTCCGGCAGCACCTGGGCCACGCCCTGGCGGCGGCAGCTTATCCTCCCTGGCAACACAGGCCTTTCCGACATAGAGTCTGCCCACTGGCCGAGCTGCTGCGGATACAAACACAACCTGGTGTAAGTACGGCCCCCAGCACAGCCTTGTGCTTTGCAGGGGGAAGAGGGAGACATGGGGAGGGGGGGGAGCTCCCAGGACAGCGATTTGGAACAGAACCACAGCCCAGGATGCCCGCGCCGGACCAGTCCCTTGGGACAGAGCGGATAGAACCAGACCCGCAAGCAGTGGGGGTTAGGGGTTACCGCTGGAGAACAAGAGCCAGTTCTATTAGGAGCTGTCTTGAACGTATCAGGCGCTGGGCCTCAGTTTCCCCAGCAGAGGAGTGGCAAAGCACTGTGGATTCTGCAGACGGCCGCTGCTCTGGGCAAGCTAACTGCTGCCAGAGTGGGAGGGGGATGCTCTCTGAGGGGAGCTAGCGGGGGGTGGTAAGCTGGGGTGCGCCCCCCCCCCCAGCCACAAGAGTCTGTTGCCCAGTGCAGGAGGCTGTGGGAGACGCGGGAAAACAGCTCTGGCGTGGGATCCCGGCCCACTCTCACATGGAGGCGAGGGGCAGAAGAGGCTCAGCAAAGCGGGGAAGCCACGGGGGCCTCCCCACACCAGACTCTGGGGCTCTGCAACGCACGAGGATTATCCCCGCGGGAGCTAGTAACGGCTCTCTGCCCGGATGCCGGTCGCGTTGGCTCTGCATGGTGGAGACGGTGAACGAAGCTAAATCCCGGATGTGCTAGGGCAGGGTTTATTTACCCTCCGCCGGGCTCACGCCCAGATAGGTTCGGCAGGGTTTCGGGGGCCGGAGGGCGGGGACCGGTTGTGTGCTTCCTTTGCAAGCTGGGCCTGTCCCCCCCTCATCTTCTCACCCTCCCCTGCTCCCTCCTGTTCCTTTAGAGACCCTCTCCCTGGCTAGACAGGCACAAGGGCTTGCTTGGCTAAAAGAAACCTGGCGAGAAAGGGAGATGGGCCATTCACACGACTGGGAAAGGGTTAATCAGCTCTCAGTAGTTGCTGGGTAACAGTGTCCTGGCCTTCCTATAGGCTCCCCCAATGAGTGTTTGCTCCGATGAGGTCATGCTTGTCGCTTGTATTTCATTGGCTGGGAAGGCTTGTCCCTTGACAGCTGGCAGGGGAAAGTTAAAGGGGAGAAGTTGGCTGAGACTTGGTGCCAACCGGATTGCCTAGAGTCCTGCTTGCTTGGTGCGCCTGTGGTTGAATTGCCACGTCCCGACGCCCCTGGTTCCGTGGCCCCCAGAGCCAGGGAGCAGGGCCTGCCGGTCGGAAAAGAAAGCCACGGCCACATCTGACAGCTGATCCACGCCTAGGAATTCCTAGGTGCTCCTGGGATGGGTCAGGTTTAAAAAGAGAGCGCGTGCCCATGTGCAGGGCCAGGCGGAGGCTTTGTACACCAAGCAACACCCCCCCAGTCAGCCAGAAATAGCAATAGCATCATCAAAGGAGCCACAAGGCACCTGATGTACCAGGGAGGGAAAGGTCCTGGTTCCAGCAGGTAACACGCATGCCGACGATCACAAACACAGGTTCTCACCGTTCGGAAGCTGGGGGGAATTTGGGCAGGCACTTGGGCCTTGTTTAATTACAGGGTCTGGAGTTTGCCCTCTGCAGTTGCTCTGTTTTTGACGGTGGAACAGGTTATAGGACAGGGGTGGGAAACATAAGACCCCGGGGGCCACTTCTGGCCCCTGGCTTGCTTGGATCCGGCCCCTGAGGCTCAAGGCTCCCTCCCAGCATGGGGGAGTCCATGCAGGCACGCTCCAATCCTTCTGCCATCCCACCATGGGGCACATAAAATCTACTCGCCTGGGTCCCCCCAGACTCTGGTGTGCGAGGGGAATGTGGAGAGAGTCTTTCCCCTTCTCAGGGACCACAGTCGGCGCGGGTTTTGTTTTTTTGTTTTTGCTTCTGATGTGTGTGTGGCTCCTCGACTGATTTTTCTGTGGGTCAGTGGCCCCCGACTCAGAAAAGGTCCCCTAGCCCTGGAATAGGAACAGATCCCTGGTTCCTTGTTTTTCTCACTCTCCAAACATGGTTTTGTTATGATTTGTGCTGAGGTTGCACCTAGGAACTCCAATCACAGAGCAGGTACTGGACAGACGCGGAAGAGAGAGAAAGTCCTTGCACCAAAGCACTCACAGTCTAAGTATACATCATCTCTTTCTGTCTCTCTCTCACCCTTTCCCTTTCCCTGGGGGACTCACTCCACTTTCTCTCCTGTGTCCGACAGGAGAGAATCAGAAACGCGCTTTGGTTTTTTTGCCTTTGTGGTTATGCTTTTTTTTAAAATGTGCCATTAAAAACAAAACAGCAAGATGTTCCAGGGATAGGACTGGTTGCCAAGAGAACTGGATTCTAACCATAACACAGCCGTAGTGTCGCTGTGTGACTGTAAGTAAGGTCTCCCCACGGTGCCTCAGTTTCCCCACCTATGAATGAATTTGCTCCTTTGTGAAGCACTGCGAAAGGTGCGGCACATTATTGTTATTCTAGTGGCAATCTATTGCCTTTGTTGAAGACTAGAGAGACTGATTTAGCCAGAGTTTTAATGGACTCAGACGGCTAAAAAGATTTGCAGGGTCTTCCTGAGTTCTCTGGCTCCGGGAACCAGACTGAGGGCAGGGAATGCCGCAGAATGTACTACGGTAGTGCTGTTTAGCTTCCCCTTTCACTCTGAGTCTTCATCTCTTGTTGACTAATGCGTCTTACTTTTAAGCTCTCTGCCCCAGTTCCAGCTTTGCCCATTGAGATTAATGTGGGATGCTACAGCAGCAAAGGACAACGGTGGCTCTAGCTTTGATTTTTTTGATGCTGGAAGTTCACAGCACAGCGCTTTCATGGAAAGCTTCATATTCAGGGCAGAAAAAGGCTTCAGCCTAGCCTCCAGATGAAACACCCTCCTCATCTTAGGGGCATTAGATCCAGAGCAGGATCCAAGCTTTGCTTCTCTAGTGCTGGGTGAGAAGAGATAAAGGGTACAGTCAAAGTGCAGGCTTTGAGCGTGGATGCTGCATCCCGACATCTTCCAAGGGAAGATCAGTTGTTTTCCTTGTGGGGGAAGAATCAGCCCATAGATATCTCATAACAACTCCATGGAACATCATATTGCCATATTTCAAAAGGGCCAGGCTCTCCCTGGAGCTGTTAGCAATATAGGGCTTATGACACACACCTGAGCTGTGCTGATTCCATCTAGATGAAGGCAGTGGCCTGCAAACCCACAGACACATATGACAGATTGATGCAAAGTGGAGGGACAAATTCCCTGCCCACAAAGGAATGGGGTAGAATTTGGTTGGGTAAATCTCACCTCAAGTCACCCTAATAATTCAAACAGCAGCGCCACATGTAGCTGCCAAACTGGAGTCAGCATGTGTAGATCCTTATTACTAATTACACACACACGCTCATTTTGCCACCCAAACAAATTCATTTTGTGGGAGCAGGCGAGGGGGAGGGGAGGAGAAAACTAATTAGAATACATTCAGAATAATTTGTTTCGAGTGCCTTTGCTCCTGGAGAGAACGGCTCTTGGGACAGCCCCAACCAGCCCTTGGCTTAGGAAGAAACACAGCTAAACAGTCGGCTTTAATAGCAGATTCAGAGAGCCGGGTCTTTTGTTTCTAAACCACACACCAGAATTAAGACAATCAGCGAGAAGGAAAGCTAATAATAAAGCAATCAAACAGGTGCGGGGCTGACTGACAAATGGGCGCGGGTGGGGGGGGGCGAGAGAGACTGAAAGGAAGAGAAAAACAAAGTGCTTCGCATGTCGGTTCTTTGCTTTCCTCGTCCCTCTCCCCACCCTGGCTTATGCCCTTCTCCTTCCTGCCTGCTCTTAATCTTTTTTCTCCCTTTTACCACCTCCCCTTTTCTCGCTGCCTTCTTTCATTCTCACCCTCCGCCAGCATGCCCACCCATCCCGTGGGTCCTGGATGTTTCTTTCTGTAACAGGAGCCGCGGCCTTTTCTCTGCCATTTTCATGCGTTCTGGTCCCAGCTGAGGCCCGGGCTGCTCTCTCGCCATCTGTCTCGGCTTTCGTCAAGGCTTGAGGAACTGCCAGGGCTGGCAAGGGGGCACAAAGGCGCCCGCCGGCCTCTCTTTAGGCTCCCAGGAGCCCTCAAAACTATGAAGGCCGTCACAAGGCCCGGGGGTACGACCGCCGGACCAGAAATCAATGCCAAGCTATGGAAGGACCTAGCATCCTTCTATGGCCAAATCGCTGAATAACCCCCTTGCCCCTCTAGCCCTAGCAGGCAGCATCCAGGCTGGGAGTTAGGCTTGTGGTTCTGTTCGTGGGGAGAGAAGTCATTCCCCGATTCTACATTTCTCGCCTCAGCCTGACCTGCGGTAACCCCTTGCCTCCAGGAGTGAAAATGTCGTGTCTTAATCCCTGCTACATTGCTCGGTGCCTCCGGGCTTCTGTTTCAAAAAGGCAGACTTTTCTCAGCCCTTCCCTGATTTGCACCCACTTCACCTGAAGGGACCACCAGCGTTTTAGCTTCAGGCCCGTAAAGGAGCAGTCAGCTTCCCTCTTGCCTGGACTTGGGTCTCTCATGTGAACCAGGCGGGGTTCCTGGTGCAACGTGGACTTTTCCAGGGGGCCCAGTTCCCTGATCCGGGGAACCCCCCCCCCAGGGTTGCCAGATGGTTTTAACACTTGACATTACATCCAATCGACATTACATCTTGTTTAGAAAATACCGGACATTTATACAGTCTCATTTCTATTGTCTCAATTTGTTTCCCGAACAGAAAGCTCCAATACTGGACTGTCCAGTTCAAAAACGGACCCCAGGCAACCCTACCCCTCCTCTCCCCCCCGTTACAGCGCAGTTCCAAAGTATGGCTCGGAAGCCCCCCGGGGTAAGACTCCGGGCAGGGAATGGCGCATGCTGTCATCTCAGAGGCTGCAGACACAAGCCAGTGAAAAAGAAAACACTCCCCCTTACAAGAACAGATGGTGATTTATAGAATTACAGCACAAGGCGTGGCCTGAGGAGACCAGATGGACTTGAGGGGGAGAAAGGGAATAAAAATGGAAGAGTAAATAGAGAGGGAACTTTACCAAGCTGGCTCCCTCCCGCTCCTATAAATATTTAACAGCCTGCGTCCCCGTGTCTGTTGAGAAATCTGAGGCCTTAGCTGCCCACAACTCCAAAACGCGCCCTCCTTCCCCGAGAGAATTTCAGCCTTCAGCTGCTGCCAAGAGAATTCCAGACCCAAAGGACAGCGGGTTAGTGGGACAACGAACCCGGAGGGGGGGGGGCGGGGGGGGGGACTGAAGCATCCAGGTTTGGGTTGCCAAGGAAACTGATGCCAATGACAAAAGCACCAGGATGGTGCGTGGGTTCCTGCTGGAGCTTAGGGTAGGTGTTTCATCCTTTTGGAGGCACGTGTAACCCCCACTCACCCACAGGCCTCGAATCCCTGGGACGTCATCTTCGTTAAAACAGTTCAATCACTTGCGAATTGACTTCTGTGTAAATAACCCCCAGTGATCTGTAGCAAATAAACCACACAATGCCCCAGCTGTGAAGCGGCCCTAGGACGCTAGAAAAAACAACAAGGCTACGTCTACACTGGCCCCTTTTCCGAAAGGGGCATGTTAATTTCAGAGATCGTAATAGGGAAATCCGCGGGGGATTTAAATATCCCCCGCGGCATTTAAATAAAAATGTCCGCCGCTTTTTTCCGGCTTTTAGAAAAGCCGGAAAAGAGCGTCTACACTGGCCCCGATCCTCCGGAAAAAGCGCCCTTTTCCGGAGGATCTTATTCCTACTTTGAAGTATAAGGAATAAGATCCTCCGGAAAAGGGCGCTTGGAAACAAAGTGAGCAAAACTCCCGGCGACTCTTGGTTAGGACAATTTTGCAGCCCTCTGAGATGAAGGAGGCCTCGCTAGCCGAGGCTGCCCATCGCTGCGCTATGAGCTGGGGCCTGTATTTTCCCTCGTCCGGGTACCGTGGCGTGTGTTAAATGAGTGTGTCCCTATTTATACTACAGTGTAAACTCATCAGTGGCTGGGTAAATGTTTATTCTTGCCTCCTCTGGTTGTGTTGGATAACAACCGCCTGGTAAGGAGCTTAGTTCAACTTCGCTCAAGACAGCTGGCCATTCATTCGCTCATCCTCACAAGGCTAAGACTAAGGTCACGTCTTTCCCCGGGTGGGAATACTACAGAGGCAAAGGCCTCCTGGCGGGAGGCAGCTTACACCGGCCAAGCTGTGCTTTTACTGGGAGAGCGTCTTCCGCCACCCCCATCACCCTGAGCCAAACAAGCCAGGGCATCTCCCCTGAGAGCTTCTGCCACGGCAGCGATGTCAGGTTGGGGTCACGACTCCTGGCCCCCCAGCAGAGCGATCCCAGCGGAAATGGTAGACAACAGGCGGAGGGGCAAGGCATTCCTCCAGTGGAACACACGGCAGAAGGCAGCTTGACGGTGGGACCGGGTTACCTAGCAACAGCGGATTAACCTGTTAACAGATGTCCCTGGCATGGCAGCTCTTCTCCCGTTCTCCAGGGGCGGGGGGAGAAGTCTGCCCACATGGGCCCCCGTGCCAGGGAGGAGCAAGGCTCCAGCGTGTCCTGCCCGATCTCTTTGGCCTGTGACTCGTCTCGCTGCTGGCCTCAGCCTGTCACCCCTCTCGTCCCGTGTCCCCCCCCCCCCCCCCCCGCATTTCCCTTCTGCAGGTGGAAATATCGTTGGCAAATTCTCAACCATTACTACCTGGGCAAGCGAGCTCGCCGCTTCCTGAGCCTGTGACCCGTCACCCCGCAGGGGTCCCCCGTGCCGCCCACCCAGGTAAGGGGATGAGTTATCCCCTCGGGGGGAGCGGGAGTCAGAGAAAGCTGGGGGCTAAACGGGACGGGGCTGGGCGCCCGTGCGGC
This sequence comes from Pelodiscus sinensis, assembly GCF_052426305.1. NCBI lineage: Eukaryota > Metazoa > Chordata > Testudines > Trionychidae > Pelodiscus > Pelodiscus sinensis. The sequence continues at coordinate 4,709,894 of NC_143077.1, read as the reverse complement.
GATTCGGACATTCTGGTGCCGACTCTGGGGCTGGAGTTATAGGCGCCAACTTTCCAGCGCGCTGAGGCAGGGGCGACTGGTGAGGGGAGACACGGTGGGGTGGGGGGAACACTGGTCACATGACCTCCCCCCAGTCCGGGGAAGGGCCAGGGCAAACCAGCACCGCCCTAAGCCCCGCCTCTCCCTGCCCATGCTCCGCCCCCCCACAACTCTTCCCCGCCCCTTGCTCCACCTCTTCTCCTGCCCCTCCCCTGAGTGATGCGGCCTGGGGGGGGGGGAAGCAGAGTGACGTACCCCCCCCCCCCGGGGAGTTAGCGAGGCACCGGGAGAGCAAAACCAGCTGGGGCCGCGCTGCTCCACTTACCAGCAGCGGTGGCGGGAATATGGGGGGGCCTGAACCCCTGCTGTGGGTGCCAGGTCCCCCCACCCCCGCTGGCTGCTGGCCAGCCCCTTGCTGCTCCCGCCCATGGCGTTGGGGGGCACCTGCCCCCCTGGACTATCCCCTATGTGTCACCCCAGTACTGGGGGGGTTCTCATTGCTCAACTCCCGGCCTTGCCCCCACTCCATTCCTTCTCCCCAGGACCCTGCCCTGCCCCCCCTCCCCATTCCCTACCCAGGGAGCTCCTGCACACTATAAAACAGCTGATTGCATCAGGGAGGGCATAGGAGGCAGGGGGCGGGGTGGGGCTGAGTGGCGGGGCTGCCAGCCAGCAGGAAGTGCTGGGAGCTGGCAGGGGGTTGGTGGGGGCTGATGACGTAGGACTGTGGCCCTTGGGCAACGTGCGTTGGTGAATTTTGACTCCTCCGGCACAGGCTGCCCGCCGCCGCTCTGGGAGGTCGGAGGTTAAATAAGGATCCTGTCCCCGGGCCAGGGTGACCAGCTTGCACGTGTGACATATCCAGACCAGGGCTGGAGGGTCACAGGTGCCTCTATAAGAAAAAGCCCCCAACAGCGGGACTGTCCCTATAAAATCGGGACATCTGTTCCCCCCACACCAGACCCAGGCCCCACCCTCTGAATCCAGCAGGAGCACGGGGAGACCAGCAAACAGGAGCCCGACTCGTTCATGCTGGGGGCATCAGCGAGCTGGCTGGGCACCTGCGGGAGGCAGGGATGTGAAATCCTTTTAATCAGATAACCTAACGTGTAACCAGTTAACTGACTAAGCAGGATCCCCGGCCGGGGGCCCTTCCAGCCCTCAGCCTGCAGGGATCCTGCTCCTCACACTTATTAACTGTTACCCAATAAGCATCACCCAGTAAGGGTGATTTTTCCAGGTAACCAATTAACTGGTTACTTGTTCACATCCCTAATGGGAGGAGGATCCACCTTCTTCCTGTTATTACTGAATAGTTATGTAGCAGGAGCATCCTAGAGGTCCCAAGTAGGGTTCCCTGTAAGCTGAGCGCTTGGTCGGCTGCCCAGGAGAGATTCAGGTGCTGCCAGCTGATTGGCAGAGAATCCACAGCCGCCCATAGCCGGCAGCATGTGTGTCTATGGGCGGTGCACATCCGCACATGCAGTGGCGCACAGAACAAAATGTATTCCGCACACGGGTGGAAAAAATGAGAGGGAACGTTGGTCTCAACCCGATCGGGGCTCCGCTGTGCTAGGTGCTGTATAGACACACAGTGAATGACCATCGCTGCTCCAAAGAGCTTACCATCTGAAACCTTCACTGCCCCCTTTCCTTCCTGGGGACCCCACACAGCTAGCGGTGCCTGAGTGCTTTGAAAGCGTCTCTCCTTGATGTCAGGGGGAGGTTTGCCTGAGGAGGGATTTCAGAGCTGGCCCGGGAACCGAGTTCCTCCCCCCGCGACCCTGTTTCCGTTTCTCAAGCAAAGAAAATCCTCTGTCCAGATCAGCACAATCCTGTTGCCCCTTGCGACATGTCAGGCTTTCCCAACGTGACTTGACATGAGGGGCAGACTTATGCAACCGGAAACTCTGCCCCCTGCGATTTCTTCATCCCCGGGGCGCCTCTGCCAGCAAGTGGCCTAATCCGACACATCTGAAGCCAGCGGACTCCCCCGGCACCCAGGGGAGGAAGTGAGCCAAGGAAGGGAGGCACACGATGAACGCGTGTGCCACTCTTCCGTGCATGTGTGAGGTCGGCCCGTGGCACGTGGCCGTGACAGCCAGAGATCCCAGCAGCCCCCAGCTCTCCTGCCAGAACCTTCTTTCAAATTGGAGCACTGCATGCTGGGACGTGTAGTCTCCATGGGATGTGTTTCTGAACAAACACCAAAGGTGGCGATCCGGGCTCTGCCAGCTGCATTTACCACTGAGTGGACTTAGCTCTTTCCTTCACCACGCCAAGGCTGCACGGGCGGTGTGGAAAGCAGCTCTCGCAATGTCCAGAACCATCGTTCCTCAATGGGCCACCAGAAACCGGGAGCAAAGGAGCCGGCTGCACAAGATCTAGGAATGACTCAGGCAAAGAATCCCTTATACTGGTGAACCACAAACAGCTACATGGAGCGCTAACAGTGCATCACATCTACAGTAGCAGAGGAAGTGGGTTTTGCCCACGAAAGCTCATGATACTATAGGTATTTTTGTTAGTCTCTAAGATGCTACAGGACTACTCGTTTTTAAAGTTACAGACTAACCTGGCTACCCCTGAGACATCTAGAGTAAGGACGTCTTTAGCACCATAGAGCTGTCAATCTGATGCACCTTCCAACATGGGCATTACCAGACTGGCTCAGACCCAATGCCTTTCGAGTCCAATGTCCAGTCTCCGAATTTGACCAGTGCCAAATTCTTCAGAGGAAGGTGCAAAAATCTCACAATAGCAGATATGGGATAACGAAGGCCTCACAATGATCCCTAACAGGGAGAGATCAGTTTAAGCGCTGCATGCTGACTTTTTTATTCCTTCCAAAGCTCTTTTTTTCCTTAACTGTTATAACTGGATGTTCTTGGTTCCCTATTGAACATCCATTCCTTCGCTCTTTGAATCTTGCCAAGTGTTTGGCTTCGGTGACATCCTGTGTCTGTGAGTTCCACAGTCTAATTCCATCTTGAGTGAAAAAAACTCCTTTGATGCGTTTTGAATGTTGCTCCCTTTCGATCTTATTAAATGTCGCCTTGTTTTTGTGTTGGGAGACAGGGAGAACAGAAGCTTCCTTCGCTAGAAGATTAATTATTTTATATATGTTTACCCTTTCCTTCGGCTCCTTTCTAGGGTTCACATTAGTCATCTCAGTCTCTCTGAGAGAGATTTTCCAGGACTCCCATCTTGCTCATCGCCCTTGTCTGCACCACATCAAATTATACCTTATTTGAGATGAGTGACCACTACACACACACACACACACACACACACACACAGCAATTTATATAATAGCATTAGAACACTTTGGTTGCTTTCTGTCAATTCCCAGCCTTAGCGGTGAAGGAGGAAAAAAGACAACAGCTCCTTGGCCTACCCAGCCTGCTTGCTAGGAAACATTTCTGCTTGCACCAGCATGACACAACAGAGCCTCGCCCCTGATTCTCAGTGCAGGGAAAGACGAGGCTCATCCAACCGATTCTCACCTTGGCCAGTTCTACCCAATACCTCCTAAGCTGGGACCCTACCATCCCCTTCTCCATCTCAGAGGCCAATGGTGCGTGGAGACGAGCAGCATTCTGGGGCTGGAATCCACACACACGTAGACACACATGCTCTTGTGCGTGCATTCACACGGGTAGGTGTGCATGCGCACCGGCTATGTGCACACTTGGGCCTACACAGCATAAGCACACGCAGACGCAGGCACGTGGGCTGTGGTGTGAGAGGAGTGAATGATCCAGGAGCAGCTAAATGGATTGGTGTCCCCAGGAAGAACTGGAGGAATGGGGCAAACATACCAGGGCATGAACATCACTGAGCACGTGCAGCAGGCACCCCCGTCTGTCTTCCTCTTGCTGGCTTCCCGCAGGAAGCCTGGGAAGTCTCTGGCAGTATCTCGTTGGGGCAGACCCCAGCTCCATGTGTCGGGAGCCATCAGGGGCTGCATTCTCGCAGTCACCGCTATGAATATCCCCATTATGCTCAGCCTCTGCCCCCCTCCCTTCCCCAACATTTCCATGTTGTCATTTTACATGGGGGCCACGGCTGCTGCATTTGATCCTTTCGCCACCGCGGCTGCACCTGCTGCAAGTCACGGCTGGCTGGCGGGAGCAGTCTGGGCTCTCTCCTCCCCCCCGGAGTCCCTGCTATCACAACAACATCCAGCCCCTCGCTCCTGTTTGAGGGTGGGATGTTGGATCCAGGCCCAAACCAAAATCTGAGCTCCCACCCCCGATCTCCTGCTTCCAGGCTAAGGAAAACACTGTGTGAAAAGACACGAACCCACACCACCCGCTCCTCATCGCCCCCTCCTCCCCAACGGTAGCTTCACAGTGCACCTCAGCCACCGGCATACATCCTGACAGGGTGGGCTGAGAGACGCACACGTCTGTAGATTGCTACGTGCAGGAATTTCTTTAACGCCTCACTGGGCTGCAGCCACTTCTGGGGCGGAGCGTGGCAGCTCTCTAATGAACGGCCACATTGCAACAAGAGACACCCGTTTAGGGATGGGAAGTGAAGCACGGGGAAATGGGTTGTGTTGGCGGCATGGGCAGGTTTCTACCTCCCTGTGCCCAGCACGCCCATGAGCGTTTAAACACATATGGGTCAAAAGGGATCGCGTTTCATTTTTGCTGCAAGGACAGGCCACCGTGGCCTTCAGACCGAGCACGAACCAGGATCGGGTGCAGTAGGGAGGGTTGTGGTGTTGGGAAGGAAGCGTGGCCTAGTAGTTACAGCACAGGCCTGGGAGATGTATCCCCCGCTCTGCCGCTGGATCGCGCTGGGGCATCTGGCTCCGCATGGCCGCCTTTGAGGGGGAGGGAGCTAGAGCGAGGCTGGGATCATGCTCAGGAAGGGATCAGCCGGTAGGACCCTCAGGGTAAGAGCCCCTCATGAGCTTCCTGAGAAAGAAGGGGGGGGACGGACACATGGGGTGAAGCCGCCTGGCTTGTGCCTTAGGAGGCTGCGGATAATCCCCTGACTGAGCTGCAGGGTCTGTCTGTCCTGGGAGGGCAGGTGTGGCTGAGAGAGAGAACAGCTGCCTGCCCCCTCCCCTCCCCCCGCCAGCTCTTGCTCCTTTCCCAGCTTCCTCTCCCCCGTCACAGCAAACGGCTCATCCTGCTCCATCCAGGCCTTTCATCTGACGTGCTTCCTGGCAGCCCTGGAAATGGCAGGCCGCTTTCCTGCCCCAGATTCCTCTCTTCTCCCTGCTCCCCCCCCCTCCCGCGCTTCCTGCCTGCGCGCCGTGAGTCACTCACCACATCCCCCGCCGGTCCCCATCCTGCCGCTCTGGGCCTCATCGCTGCTAGCCAGCCGCCTCCGCTGGCGTCCCCCCCAGAGCCCTTCCTCTCCGCATGCCCTCCTGGCTTCCTAAGCCTTGGCCGGAGCCAACCATCTGGTTAACACCCCGGCTACACTAGGGGAGTGTGTACCCAGCTCAGTGCTCACCGAAGCACACACAGGCCCCCAAGCAGGCAATAGGGTTTGTCTAGAGGACTGCACAGTGATCCACAAACTAGCAACGCCCGGGTTTGAATCCTGGCTCTGCCACCGACACCACTGTGCGGCCTGGGTCAAGCCACTTAACATCTCTGCCGCTTGCTTCCGTTTCTCTGGGGGGGGTGGGACAGATGGCTGAGCCAGAGTGATGCAAAGTGCAGAAGAGCCAGAGCGCTCTGTAACGGGCCTTATTCCTCAGCTTAGCCCCTCTCAGGACCTGGGCTTTGCCCCAGTGAAGGGGGTATCCAGATGACCACTGCTGATCTGATCGGCACAGTCGGAGGGGTCCAGGCAGCCAGAAGTAGAGAAACCTGAGAGAGGGATTGTCCTCTTCCCCACTGATTTCCTTCCCTTTCTAGCCCCCTGCGCCATGTGCTCCCAGGAGAGGAGCTCCCCAGTGTCCAATTTCCACTGCTTGTGCCCCCAGCATTTGTTTTCTCCACCCCCCCCATGCACTACCCATCTCCCATGGGCCCCCAGAGAGCCTCCCTGCCTCCACCTCCCTCACCCTGACTATCGGGCTTGGGCGGTTGGGAAATGGTCCAATGGGACAGCCTTGTCCCCTGAGATTTCCTGCCTCATTCTGCGAGCCCGGGACGTTTGCCGAAGCTTTGGTGGGTGCTCAGGAACTTCTGCAGCCTGGTATGAACTGAAAGTGACCTCTGGGACTTGCATCTGCAGGTGCTTGGTCTCCTCTCACTCTTCCCTCAATGGCTGCTCCGTGCACGGGCGCGCTTTCTAAAGACAGGAGGGACGCGGCAGACGTGGAGTGAGGACAGGCCCAGACTGGAAGGCCGGAAGGGAACATTAGGGCCAGCTGGTCTGATTTCCTGTGTAACGCAAGCCACAGACCCTGACCAGGACTTTCTGCAATGAGCCCATAACTTCTCCTTTGAGCTAGTGCGTGTCTTAGACATGCAGCCTCAAGGGGATGGAGAATTCACAACACCCCGAAGTAGGTTCCAGTGGTTAATTCAACAAGAAAGGTCTAGAGAACATGAGCTAGGAGGGAAGGCTGAAAGAACTGGGCTTGTTTAGTCTAGAAAAGAGAAGACTGAGAGGGGACATGACAGCGGTTTTCAGGTATCTAAAAGGTCTTTACAAGGAGGAGGGAGAAAAATTGTTCTCCTTGGCCTCTGAGGATAGGACAAGAAGCAATGGGCTTAAATTGCAGCAAGGGAGGTTGAGGTTGAACATTAGGAAAAACTTCCTAACTCTCCGGGTGGTGAAACACTGGAATAAGTTGCCTAGGGAGGTTGTGGAATCTCCATCCCTGGAGACATTTAAGAGCAGGTTAGACAGACACCTGTCAGGGATGGTCAGATGGTACTAGGGCAGGGGACTGGACTTGATGACCATTCTAGGTCCCTTCCAGTTCTAATATTCTCTGATTCTCTGATTCCCTTCACTGATAACAATGTGAGGCTTATTTCTAGCCTGAATTTCTCTAGCTACAGCTTCCAAGCTCTGCATCTGACCACGTCCCTTTCTGCTCAGTTAATGAGAAATCAGAAATCTCTTCCTCGGGTGGGTACCTGGAGGCTGTCCCCTCTCCCCTGTCGCTTCGATAAACCAAATAGGTGGAGCTTCTCGGGCACCTCACTAGAAGGCAGGAGTCCCAGAGCCTGAATCATTCCTGTGGCTCTTGAACGCTGTCCAGTTTTTTAACATCCGTTGCGAAGTGTGGGCACCAGAGCTGTATGCAGTAGCCAGGAATGATCCCACTAATCCTGTTTACAGAGGTAACGCCATGTCCTTCCTCCGACTTGATACTCCCCTGCTCAGACGTCCAAGAAGCATGTTCAGCCTCATAACTAATGCATCACACTGGGAGCTTATGTGCCGTGGACTATCCCCCATGACCCCTACCTCCAAATGAAATGAATGGGTAGCAGGTTTAAAACTAATATAAGAAAGTTCTTCTTCACACAGCGTGTAGTCAACCTGTGGAACTCCTTGCCAGAGGAGGCTGTGAAGGCTAGGACTATAACAGAGTTTAAACAGAAGCTAGATAATTTCCTGGAGGTTAGGTCCATAAAAGGCTATTAGCCAGGGGATAGAATTGGTATCCCTGGCCTCTGTTTGTCAGAGGCTGGAGAGAGATGGCAGGAGACAAATCACTTGATCATTGTCTTCGGTCCACCTTCTCTGGGGCACCTGGTGCTGGCCACTGTCGGCAGACAGGCTACTGGGCTAGATAGACCTTTGGTCTGACCCAGTACGGCCGTTCTTATGTTCTTATGTAATGCGGGTCCCATCTTATGTGTGTGCTCTGCATCTTTGCTGCCTAGATGTAGAACATGGCATTTGGCTGGGTTATAACACATGTGGTTCAAATGAGTCCTGCCACCAAAGGATACCCTGCCCGTATCATTGTTACCCCGCAAACTTTGCCAGCGGTGATCTTATCTTCCCTTCCTGCTCTTCGCTAAAGAGCTTGAACAGCGTTTGGCCAAGACGGGATCCCACTCAAAACACTCCCAGTGGATAAGGATTCCCCACGTACCATTATTTTTGGCAATCTATCAGTTAACCACCTTTTACTCCATTTAAGCCATCCCAGACCCCGATTACTTCGGACATGTCCCAACAGTGATTTTATACAGCACCATTTTTTTTATCAGATTGCAATGCAGGCCTAAGTCAAATGCCTTACTGAAGTCTAAGCATATTACAGGGGTGGCCAACCCCTTACAGACAAGAGCCAAAATAGTGGTGGATACAGCACAAAGAGCCGACAGAAAGAAATTGTTGAGCCAAAAAAAAAAAAAACGCTGCCCCTTTAAGAGCAATCTTCCATCAGCCACAGGGTCAGATCTCACTGCCACAAGCAGCACCCAGCCCAGACAAGGAAAAAAGGTCAGAGCAGGGGAACTCAGAACAGGGTGCGGGAGCCACAATTTTTCCTTTGAAAAGCCGCATTCGGCTCGCGAGCCATGGGTTGGCCATCCCTGGCATATTATGTTCCTGTCTATATTATTATTTCTGTCACTGGTTAAAGCAGGAGACCGGGACTTCTGAATTCAACTCCTGGCTTTGCCACTGGCCCATTGTGTGACCGGCTCCATGCCTCAGTTTCCCCACTCTCCAGTGGAGAGAATGGTGCCAACCTTTTAAACGCCTACTTGCTGAGGAACCTGGGCGCAGCACGAGGACAAGAGCTTTCGCTTTCGCTTATTGTGGCTTTTACTAGACGATTTCAAAACCCTTTGCCAAGGTGGATAACTGTCATTCTCTTCAGTTTGCAGACAGGGGTGGAGCACAGGGCCACCTGGTAAGGCGATGTCTGTAAAGTGCTTTGAGACCAGGGTTGGCCTTACCATGAGGTGAACTGAGGCGGCCAGGGCCGGCCTGAGTCATTCGTGCGCCCCAAGCCCCGGGACCATGGTCCCACCCCTGGGCGCGTGGTGCCCCTGGGCCCCGGGCGCCCAGCACATGAGCGGCTCTGTCCCCGCCCGGTCCGGCAGCCCTGTGTGGCTACAATGGGGCACCCTGGGCGGTAGCCCGGTCAGCCCGTAGCTTGGGCCGGCTCTGGATGAGGCCGCCTCAGGTGCCAGAGTGGGGGGGGGGGGCACCAGGCGCCACTAGGACCCAGAGTGTAGAAAATTGTGTCTGTTGCTGGTGCAGATGTATGCTCTCTGCAGAACCACGGGAGGAGTAGAACAGGCAGGAGGCAGAATTGAGACCTTTCCAAGTTTTGGCCCAAGCGAGGGGCCATGGGGGCGTCATTTGAGCTCCCCGCCTCAGGTGCCAAAATGTTGTGGGCCGGTCCTGGTTGAGAGACTGGGCGACCGGAGCTGGACCACAGACGTGCCAAGGGTCTAGCATCACTGGGCTGGCTCTGCCAGGCCTTCTGTTCTTCACAGGGCCTCTCCCCATTCGGGTTCCAGCAGCTCCGGTTTGCCCAGCTTTTGCTGAGGTCAGTAGCCTCCGGGAGAGAGCCAGGAGGCCTGGGATGAACTAGTGGAAGCTGCGAGGGCCCCATTACTCAGCGGGTGAGTCATGACGCAAGCCTGCCAGAGGCAGAACGCGGCCTGTGTGGACGTGCCGGGGGAGAGGCACCCCAGGACGGGTGGAGGCCGATCAGGAAGGTGAGTCAAAGGGACGCGACCTGCGAAGGGGCCCGCAGGGGAAGGAGCTTCCGGGTCAGCGAGGCCAGAGCGCTTCGTGGAAGAGGAAAGCCTGAAGTTTCAATTTCCTTCCTCCAGTCCAGTCAGAGGGGACGCCTCCTTCCCATCCGACCGCAGCAACGGGGCGGGGGTGCTCCCTCGAGATGTGAAATCGTCACTTTCCCTTCCCTCCTGTCCCCGCCCCTCAGCCGGGGCTCCGGGGCCCGAGAGGGAACGCACCTGAGGAAAGGGGGGATGGTAAGAGTGCGTCTTTACAAGGGTTTTGTACTATGGGACCTGTAAACCCTGACAAAACCACAATGATCCTATAGCAGACGAACCAAACAATACGGTTTGAAGCCTTTATACTGCGTCACACGTGGGGTTGTACTGTACTGGTTTCACCAGACTCTTAACTGGAGCCGGTACAAACACAGTGGAGAGACTCATCACAGGCTGTTTTTGACCCGAGAGCCACCTCTCAGTATGGAAACGGTTCCGTGGGTTACATAGGCTCACAGACCTGGGCGGCTTTGACGCCGACACACTGAGCGTGTCTCCTCATCAGCTCACATGAGCCCATGAATCTTCACCCCGGACCCGGGGCGATGCGGATGATTCGCCTACTTTACAGATGGGGAAACTGAGGTGCGAAGTGGGAAAAGTACTGTAACTTGCCAGAGAGTTGGAACTTCCTGGTTCGGGTCCATCTGCTTCTGCCAGAAAACACCCGCAGCCATGAGCTTCGGTTTACAGACTCATTGTGAGGCGCTAAATGTTCCTGGTCAGAGTCTGAAACCCACCTTCCTCCCCGGAGTCAAAGCCAGCGGGAGAACGTTTGCACCGCTCTTTTTATTGGCCTAGCGTGAGCCCTGCGAGGCCACGTCTGCTGATATGAAACCTCGGCTCACTGCTCTGAGTTTTGCCTTTTTGTTTGCCATAGAGACGTACCCAATTCTGGCTCCCAGGCCTGGACTCAAACCACTAGGCCACACTTCTCTGTATACTTCTGGCCTCTCTCTGCGGCTCTTGGTGGAGCCTTATGGAGTGGGGGGTGCCATGCTAAGACCGTCATCCGCAGGAGTAAAAGCTCGCTCAAGTCCTGGACTTAGCTCACGCTCAAGCCATGAGATCGGCTTTCGGCCACTCAGCGATGGCCCAGGGCAGGAGGAACCGAGACGGGCCCAGCAGTGAGGTGTACAACACACCCACGGCAGCACTGGCAGCCCACCGCGGGCGAGACCGGAATGCCGTTTGCACCTGCATCTCTTCCTTGCACGGTCCCTGCTTGTGGAAAAGGCATGAAACATGCGTAACCACACCCCCCAGCTCGCCAGCGACTGCCCCAGTGGGGCAGCACCATGCGCCTTCCTCCGAGTTCCTCATCACACGACGAGAGATGGAAAATGAGGCTTGTTCAGCCTCCTCCCCGCTGGTTCTCCTGCTGGTCCGAGACGCCTACTCTATCCCGAGGGGGATCACGGGGACAGTTCACGCGCCTTGGGCCCGGTGGACCTTTGCACCACAAGGGTCTGTGCCGTCCGCGGAGCTGTGTCAGGGGCTAGTCCCCGGTGGTGGAATAACTTCCCCAAGGACTGGCGGCCTTCACAGACCTCCCCAATTTTCTGCTCCAAGTGCCAGGAGAGCTTGGTCCCACTGGCAGAGCGACAGGGACATATCCACAGGTTTCTAAAATCCCTGCCGGACACAGAATTTCTCTACTGTAGAGGATGAGAGAGAAAATAAACCACATGACCTGCCAGTCCCATCACTAGAGGGCTGGTGCTCAGCTACTACAGGGAGGGGTGATACAAGGAGCTAGACGATGACGCTCTGAAATTCCCAGCTCCACCTCTGAGACTAGCGGAGAGGGGGGCGGGGCAGTGTCCCAGGGCTGAGATCCATGCACATGGCTGCCGTGCCGACTCACTGTGCACTCTACTCGTGCGTCTTCCCCCAGCCCGGGTCGCTCGTTGTCTGTTGACTGTAAGCCTTTGGGGGCAGAGACCATCAGCTACTCGGGGTTTGTACAGCCCCTAGCGCGGGGGGGGGGGGGGTCGCCTCCTTAGTTGGCCCTCAGGCATCACCGCGAGCAACGGGATTAAACAGACCCAAACACCCGTGTGCGCACATGCACTATCCATGGAGAGAGAAACCCCCCGTGCGCGCACAGATACATGCAGAGATGCGTTACCGCCCGGGCATGCACAAACACACAGACACAGGGAACCACAGACACAGAAAGACGCACGGGCGGCCAGAGCTCGGGACCACTGTGGTCAGCCCGGTGCCGGGAGCATGTCCCTGCAGCACAAAGAGGGAGTTTCAGACGGGTTCTTCCAGCCGAGCAGCTGCCACCAGCCCCCGTCAATTCCCCATTCATCTGAGTCCCGCCAGCCTGCGGACGGGCCCTTCGGGACACTGCACACTTGTCTCTCCTCTGCCCCTCCCCCACCTGAAAGACTCAGCCTCATCCTGTCTGTGCCATGCGTCGATTTTGTTGCCCGCAAGTGAGATTCATGCTACTCTGCCTGTAGGAACCAGGCTGCCCCCGGGAAAGCCCCATCACCTCATTGCAGAGATGGAGAGCGAAGGACTTAGCACTGATCCCTCTCCTGGTCCGACTAATGCAGGGGTGGGCAATAACACGGCAGCAGCTCCCCAGGGTTAGCCCCTGCCGCTATATTTACCTGCCCTTCCGCAGGTCTGGGTGATTGCAGCCCCCATTGGCCCGGGAACGGCCATCCCTGGCCAATGGGGAGCTGTGATTCCCGGCCAACAGGGAGCTGTGATCGCCCATCAACAGGGAGCCGAGATCCCCAGCCAATTGGGAGCCGTGATACCCAGCCAACAGGGAGCTGTGACTGCCCATCAACAGGGAGCTAAGACCCCGGCCAATTGGGAGCCGTGATACCCTGGCCAACGGGGAGCCGAGATCCCCGGCCAATTAGGAGCCATGATACCCTGGCCAATGGGGAGCCGAGATCCCCGGCCAATTGAGAGCCATGATACCCTGGCCAACGGGGAGCCGTGATACCAAGCCAACGGGGAGCCGAGATCCCCGGCCAATTGGGAGCCATGATACCCTGGCCAATGGGGAGCCGTGATACCCTGGCCAACGGGGAGCCGAGATCCCCGACCAATTGGGAGCCGTGATACCCTGGCCAATGGGGAGCCGAGATCCCCGGCCAATTGGGAGCCATGATACCCTGGCCAACGGGGAGCCATGATACCCTGGCCAAAGGGGAGCCGAGATCCCCGGCCAATTGGGAGCCATGATACCCTGGCCAACAGGGAGCCTGATACTCTGGCCAAAAGGGAGCCATAATCCCTGGACCTGTGGAGGCACAGCTAAATACCGTGGTGTGGGGACCTGCCAGGGCCGGTACTTGCTCACTGGGGGGAGGGATAGCTCAGTGGTTTGAGCATTAATCCCCTGAACCCAAGGTTGTGAGCTCAATCCTTGAGGGGTCTGGGGAAATCTGTCAGGGATGGTACTTTGAGGGCAGGGGTGTGAACTCTATGGCCTCTCAAGGTCCCTTGCAGATCTATATATCGCCCCTGTGCTAATGGGATCTGCCCCACAACCCTGCTGAGTCTGTGTTGCAGCCATAAGTGGACACAGTGGCTTTGCTACATTTGGAGGAGGGGGAGGAGGAGCCTGGAGAAAATCCAGGCCAGGGCTCCAGAGTCTTGCTCCCAGGGCTAAGGGGGGGAGGGTATATCCTCCCTCCTCCCCCCACTGCGACTCTGTTTAAAACAGGATTCGCTGGGTTTGTCTCTGGAGAGCCGGGTCGGGTCCCTGCCAGGATAGGAGATTGGTGATGCTCAAGAGGTTGGAATGGAAGAGGAGGGAGAGGGCTCTGGAGGGGGGGAAGGGCTGCAGGTGTGGGGGTGCAGGTGGGGCTGAGGCTTCCAATGGGTGCAGAGCCAGGTGGGAGGAGCGAATGGGACCAAGAAGCACCCCACAAAAGCACCTTGTGGGACTTGCATACCTGCCCTTCCACCTCAGGACCGTTCCTGCGGACCCTGCTTGATCCCCGCGTCGGAGCTGTGACCCACGCCGAGTGACCCCTCCTCTGCCGCCCGGACTCCTCCCCGCCGCCGCCCGGCTCCTGCGCAGAGGGGCCCCCTGGTTGGCAATGCCACTTGCAATAAAAGGGTTGAAATACTCGTGCCCCATGTCTGACTGCTGGGCCCCAGGGCAGCCTCTCCGGGATCAGTCACTGGTCACACTGCAGAGCCCGGGGCCAGTGTGCCCTCTAAGTTGGGCACTTGTGCTCAGCCACCCAGGAGAGATTCAGATGCCACCCAGCTGATTAGCAGGGCGCCCACCGCTGGCAGCTGGTGTTTCTACTGGTGGTGCACATCTGCACATGCCTTGGTGCACGCCACAAAATTTATTCTGCTCATGGATGGGAAAAGTGAGAGGGAATATTGCCCAGGATGTGTGTCAAAGCCCCTTGATGAGTGCTTGATCGAGGCCCAGAACTGCCCAGTGAGATCAAGGGCTCTTGCCATCCTCCGCCATCCTTCTCCCACTTCCCATGCATGTACAGCAGGGCAGGGCCCGGTTAGTGCAGGAGAAAATGCTTCAGGCTCCCACACTGCCGCAGACCAACCGGAGTGTAGTCCAGCGGAGCAGCTACCCCACCACAGATCATGTATGTATGCTGCGGCATGCCGCCTGGGCTTGCTGGACAGCTGCAAATCGCTCTGACACAGCACTCCTGGGCTCCTGGAATCCTGCCCGACTGGCAGGGTGGGAGAGCGAAGAAACATCTTCCAGCAACTCATTTTTCCTGGGCAGGAGCTTCAAGTCCTGTGCAGGACACACAGGTGGGAAATAAGAACCTGCCTGGCCCCACCCTCCTTAGAAGACCCCAAGTTCAAACAATTTGAACTAACTTGCCCTGTCTCCGATCCCCCTTGGCCCCGGCACTTTTGCACACAGGAGGCTCAGCTTTCAGCCAGCATCAGCACGAGTGTTCAGTGGGGTAGCACAGACTTGGGAGCCAGGTTCTCATCCCAGCTCTGCCCCCTGACTCAACTCACCATCCAGTTCAGTGCCTCAGTTTCTCCATTGGGAAATGGGCCCTGATCTCTCTTCTCCCCGCATGGCTGTGAGGTTCCTTCGGTGAATGTCAAAGAAGTGCTATAATTTCCTGCCTTGTTTCTAGCCCTGAAACTTTACCTTGTCGCAGACCTGGGATTGGCGTTATGGGCTGGCTCATTACAGAAGGGGCAGACCCCGAGTGAAATCCCAACCTCGGTAGATCACTAGGAAAATTCCTTACTGACTTCAGCAGAGTCAGGATTTCACCCCCAGGTGTTCAGGGCAGATGCACGGCTCCTGGGAATGGACACTGCCCAGAGGCGCTCCTCTTTTGGGCAGCGGGGAGCAGACCGTACGAGGAAGCATTTAGCCTACGGATTTGCTCAAGAGAGTCAGAGCTGGCTTTCGAACTCCAGGGCTCCTGTTTCCTAGGTCTGTGCTCAGACTAACCCAGAGTGCAGCAGCAGCTGATGCAGGGATATGACGTTAGCTCACGCCCCCCCCCCCCCCCCCTTCTGATGCAAAGCCATGGTGGTTTTCAGGTCTCTTTCCCAGTCAGCTGTGACCATAATTGGGTGTCTCACAGCGAGGTGCTAACTGCTGTGTCACTTCCTCACTCACCCCCAGGCTTGAACAGGCAATTCTTAGAGCAGCCCCGGGTGGCTGCAGCTTGGAAACACAACCTGGGAAACCCCCGGGGACTCCCCCTTATTGCATCCAGGCTCAGCTGCACAGTTGATGAGGGGCAGTTGTGAGCTAGTCCCGCCCCTACCGCTGGGTCCCCCGTGGCTGCGGCCGCGTGCCTGACAGTGTGAGCTAGAGCAGTGTTTCTCAGTGTCCAGCCCATGGCGCCAGTCTGCGATATCTCCTTGACTCAGTTTAGGAAGTCTCAGGGTACATCTAAACTACATGGCTCCGTCGACGGAGCCATGTAGATTTGTTTATTTGGCAAAGGGAAATGAAGCCGCGATTTAAATTTACATGGCTCAGCGCGCTAGTCTGGACGTTCCCCTGCCGACATGAAAGCCTTTTATCGACCTCCCCAGTAAACCTCATCCTACGAGGCATAACCCCGTTTTGGCCACAAAAAACTTCCAACCCCACCAGAGACTTTTGTCTTTCCCCCTCCCTTTGTTGTCAGCAAAGAGCCAATGTGGACTCTGTTGTTTGTTTTGTTGAGAGAACTGGATTCCACCAGTATCCCACAAGGCCTGCCCTGCTGGCTGTGCTCAGTGTTTTGGGATCTCTGCTGCCCGGCAGGCATGCGCCCCTCCCCTTTCAAAGCTCTGGGAAGCATCTGGCAGCAGATCGTTACAGTGCTCCTGTTCTGCCCTGTTAGGAACACAGCGGCAGGTAGGCTGCTGCAGGCGGCAGGCTGGAGAGACGGCTGTGCTGCTTTGACATTCCTCATCATGGAGAACTCCCGGAGTTGAGGACATCTTAAAAAGTGCAGGGATCAGCTCTGCCTTCTCACAACACTGCCCTGTCGGATGCTCACCCACACTGCTCTGTATGTCGTCAGGGAGCTAGCCATGTGGCCATGAAATGTGGACAATGGGTTGCAGAAAAACTGCTGTGACCGTTTTTCACTTTTGGCGACTTTTGCACGTTGACAGCACTTTTGTTGCCAAACCATCCCCATGTAGACACAGCCTAAGTGTGAATGCAGCGTTACCCTGATAAAGGTGCCTTGTACCTCTATAACTTGTTCCTCTTCCTGTACTGGAACAAACTGAACCAGTAGAAACATCAGTACCCCAACATCACTGCATCCACACGAGGACTGTTGTTATCTGTAGAACCTGACTGCTAAAATGGCACAATTTCACGACTTGGGTGCAATCCCCCTATCCTACTCTGCAGTTCCTAGGGCCTGTGTCCCAGCTCTTTTGTCTCCCCACTTCCCACTCATCTCTCATCAACTGGAAGCTACTGCCTGGTCACTCACATCTGCTCAGCATTGAACCTTGGGTTGCAGGCAGACTGCTCAATGTGTCACTCAACGGCAGTATCACTGTGACTTTACACTGTTTAGCTCACCCCCCTTCTCAAGTCACTGTGATATTGGAATAAGCCCGTCTAGACAGAGAGCGGGTGGGTTTTACAAGTGTAGCTAGATGGGTTTGAATCCACATCTTAGGTTACATTGAAAAACACTTCCCCATTTTGACAAGGCCTGATACTGACTTAGCAGCAGTCCGGGAGAAATGGCCTTCAGCTACACAAGGCGACTCTGGAATATTAAACGCAGGTAACTGAAAGAGGTGAATGTAAAGGGGATTAGTTAGACCGCATTCAACTCCTGTGCGGAAAGTGGCCTGAATTTGGTTTAGCACAATTCACTTGCCAAGTAAAAGCAAAACCGAATAAAAGTCACTTTCATTCTGAGCAAGAGAGTTCAGGCAGGGATTGAACGCAGTTTAATCCAGCTGCTCTCAAAGGCAATTTGGATTCTCTTTTCTGAAGACAAGCCCTACATTGCTATTGGCAGAGCTGTCCCGTCCACAGGACAATTCGGGGCAGCTGCCACAGGAACCGCGCGTTGGGGGACCCTGCAGTGGCTGCCTGAACTGTCCTATGGATGGGGCACAGGGCAGCTGGGGGGATTATCTGTGGGTCTAGTGTGGGGCAGTAGCAAAGGTCGCCCTCCCCCCAGGAAGCAGAGCACCCCAGACTCCCCCAGTATCTCCCCAGCTCACGTTGCTCCGGGTAGGGGGCCTCGAGCAAGGGGGTGGAGAAGGGGCAGAGCAGGGGCAGGTGGGGCAGAGGTGAGGACGGGGCCTACACCGGGGGAGGGGTTGCTCTGGGCACCATGCCTGGAGCACTGGGAGGGTTTCCCCAGGCCCCGCACTCCCCCTGCGGACGGCCCTGGCTCTTGGGCACACTCAGACCAAAATAAGAGCGTCCGCGCAACAGGGATGCACTGCTCTCCAGACAAGCCACGTTCCATCCGTGCCCGGTGCTCACCCTGACAACGCTGACTCGGCCCCGCCGGCTCTGCAGGCAGCCAAGGGGAGTGAGCCCCCAAGACCCTGGCCCGGGAACCGTTCAGCCAGGGCTTTCCCTGGCTCCTGGCGGACAGCCAGGCCTGGCGACAGCCCAGGCAGGAACTAAACTTTGGGCTATTGCAGTAGCTGTCCTACCACTTTCCATGGGGCTGGCGTCAGCGCGTGGGGCAGCAAACCCACCGTGCCGGAGCTTGGCCAAGACACCTGTTCAGCCCCCTCCCCCCACCACTCCTGCCGCCCAGCCAGAGCTAGGGCAGAAAATATGGGGCTAGAGTGTGAGCATAGGAACGGCCAGAGGGGTCGGACCAAAGGTCCATCCGGCCCAGTGTCCTGTCGGCCGACAGTGGCCGCTGCCAGGGGCCCCAGAGGGAGGGAACAGAACAGGGAACCATCCAGTGATCCCTCCCCGGTCGCCCCTTCTGGCCAACAGAGGCTAGCTAGGGACACCCTCCTGCCCCTGAGAGCCGGGCGCCTCTCTGTGGGTGCTGTCCTCCATGCCTGACCCTCTCTATCTGCGTCCCGGGCAGCCACATTTCTCCTGTTCCCTGCTGCCTGGCTGTGCCACCCCCCTTCCTTGTGCTGTGCTTGGGGGCTCGTACCCCTCACGCTCTCTAAGCCCCAGCCCTCCCGGCCCTCAAGCCCTCCTGGGGCCCACTGCCCTCAGGAGTCACCACCCCGCTGAGGTCACAGACTCGGCAGCGCTTTCACGTGAGGAGAAAAGGAAGAGGAAGAATGAGGGTCTGTGTCCGGGCCGGGCGCCTTGCCCCCCAGTCCGGGCTGGGACAGATTCCAGAGATTCCAGAGAGGGGAATTCTTCATGGCTCCACTGACCCCCGCAACTCGCCCCCTACGAGGGTCCCCCTGTGCTGGCGAGCCAAGGAAACCCAGGCAGCTTGTTTGTGGGGCGCGCCAACCAACGGCTCCGGCTCCGCTTCCACTTTCAACTCCTCCCGCAGCGCCTTCCTCCCCTTCCCGCCCTGGGTCGCCTGCAGCCGGGCTCTCCCTGGTATCGGCAGGAGCCGTGCGCTGGGGGCAATGCCGGTGCCAGGGCCCGTAGGGCGGGAGGTGTCGCCAGCAGCCTCCACGCTGAACCGCCAGCCCCGGCCACAAACCCGGCTGCGATTTCCCTTCCCCCAGCCCCCGGTTCGTGGGGCGATTCCACCTCCGTCTAGGCCGGAGCAGAGGAATCCCACGAATGTGTCTAGAAACCTGGAGCCCAGCCATTCTCAGGCGCGAGCAGCAGACAGGTTTGTTCGGGGTTGCTGTGGCTACGGCGCTGAACCAATGAGCAGGGAGCGGCCTCTGACAGGCTTTGTGCCGTACGGGGCTGCCGGTCCCTGGGGTGTAGGCCCCAGAGAGGGGCTCAAACAGGCGGGGTAAACATGGAGGGAGAAGTCTGTCTAGGGGCTATGCAAATGGGGCAGGATCCCAGCCCTGCCCAGCCTGCTTTCCCACAGAGACGATGCAGGAGCCGGCCGGAGGGCGCTGCCCAGGAGAGCTGCAATCACGTGCCCCTGAGGGTGGCCGAACACAGCGGGATGGGGAGAGAAGATGTGACCCACAGAGCCAGGCGGGATCAGGAGAAGCCAATGTTCTGCCTCCCTAAAATCCAGTCTGAGTCCATGAAGGAGGCAGGGCCGGTTCTGAGCTGCCTCGGCGTGAGGATCCAGGATGCCGAATTGGGCCCGGCCGTCGTACATAAATAAATATTTGCATTCTGAGTAGGGTTGCCAGGTGTCCAGTTTTTGCCCGGACAGTCTGGTAATTGCATCTTCTGTCATGTAAAAAACACACAGAAAATCCCAGACATGTACTGGGAAGCGGGGAGTGTGGGAATGTAAAGGCGCAGTGACCTTTTTTTCTTTCTTTTTTTTTTTTTGCTCGACAAGTTTGGTCCCCCGTTTTGCTCAACCAATTTTTTCCCCATCATGTTTGGGATTTTTTGTGAAAGTATCTGGCAACCCTAATTTTGAGAGTGCGTCTCATCTCTGAGGGCTTCGCAGGGAGACTACTGAAATGCAGCTCTCCCAGGAGAGGGGAGACAGCTGCCAGGGGAACCAGGTGGGTCTGTGGGGGAGGGGGATAGAAAATTTGGACATTGACACACTGGAGCAATCCCCGGTTCTTACCGGAACTTCCCTGGGATCTTGAATGGACCAAGGTTTTATTCATTTACTGTTAGACAGGCGAGACCGTCGAGAGCGCTAGTAACAGCTCCAGTACTCTGTCCTGAGGGTCTCCCAGAGTGCAATTAAATCTCAGCCCCCCCCAGACGGGTAAGTGAGTATCAGCCCCATTCCACAGAAGGGAAACTGAGGCACGGTGGCTCACTCAGGATCCTCCAGGAAGTAAAACCAGGAGTCCCAGCTCCGTGCTGGAAGCGCAAAAGACTTCCCAGAGAAGGAGATGGCGTTCGGTTGCTCCTTTGTGCCTTTTGGCAGCACACAGCATCTGCGTTTGGGCTCGGGCCCTACAGCTCAGCCCCCCCCCTCCCCCCGACCTGTTGGAGCTGGGGCCGCCTCCGTTGGCTAGCAAAACTGTGACCGTTTCCCACTCGAGCAAAGGAAAAGGCTCAGAAAACTCCTGTCGGGGGAGGGTGTTTTCTCCAGGCCCAGGAGAGTATCCAGAGCCAAGCGGCAGGCTCTGAAGAGAGGGGCCCTCACGTCACCGCCTCAGAGCTTTTGACTCCCTGCCCTATGTTGCACAAGACACCAGGGAAAGTTGCTGGACTGGTTCTGCCAGGGGCTGACAATGGGATCTCAAGGCCCTGGGAGGTATCAGAGAAAAGGACTTAACAGGACTGTAGAGCTTGTGAGAGTCCTAGGGACCACTCTGGAGAAGCAAACAGAGAAGGGGATGGGTTTGCCGGGGTGGGGACCCTACGGCCGAGAGGCCGGATCTGGGCCCTGGCTTGCCTGGATCTGGCCCCTGAGGCTCAGAACTCCCCACCCAGCATTGGGGTACGTCAGCCCTGCAGTTCCCCTCCCTCCCAGACCCAAACCCTGCACCCCCACACTGCTTTTGCTCACCGCCTCCCACCCCCAGCCCGTTCCTGCACCCTCCCAGTCTCTCCCCAACGCCAAACCACTCCTGCACCCTCCCTCTCACCCAGACCATGCACCCCTCTTCCCAGCAGCTCCCTCCCATACACTGAACCCCTCATTTTTGGCCCCACCCCAGAGCGTGGGAGGGGCCTCACAAAATCTACTATTCCAGGCCCCCCAGGCTCTGGTGTGCAAGGAGAATGCGGGGAGTGTCTTTCAACTTCTTAGTCGTTTTTTTTCCCTCTCACTTTTGTGCAGCCCCCAACTGATTTTTTGGTGTGTCAGCGGCCTCTGACCCAGAAAAACTTCCCCGTGGCTGGGTCAGGGTGAGCACAGGACGGGCTCCATCCTGCCACGGAAGGCCTTCCAGCTAGGGGCCACGTTTCTCTGGCCTGGGCTACGCTCGTAAATGGCGCACACAGAGGCACAGGGGGCCACACTGGCGCAGACCCCACACAGCTGCTGTCACACCCATTTCACAGCCACGATGGGCGCAAAGCCCGGCCTGCCCTGTAGAGCGACCGGCCTGTCCATCGCGGTAGTGACCCACTCCAGCGTAACCGGTTCATTCTGCACCCATTCCAGGCACGCAGAGAGAGGCCCCCCGCCATGATGCAACCAGCCCTCCAGCCCCCAATAAATCGGGAGGGGGGGGGGCGGCTTCCCAAACCTCCCAGAATGCACTGCTTCCATGCTGGGACCTGTGAGATAGCTACCCAGAAGGCATTGCAATGGTTGGGGGCACAGTGTCGGAAGCCAATGCAGCAAGGCTAGCAGGGGCACAGTTACAACTGGTTTGATCCTTAAGCACTGGCAAAGCCCAGCCCTTCCCACTCGGAGCCTAGCACCATGCGCTGCATGACAGGGCCTCCTTGTGCCATTTCGACCCCTCCGGGATGCAGCTCAGAACCATTATCCCTGGGATATCTAGCTAAGGCATTTATCCAGCGCCCAGCGCCACGGGGCTTCTCCTAAAATACGTTCTGCACCTTTACACACCTCACTGCCTTTTAAGTTCTGGCTATAAGAAGTGCCTTTCCCATGCCCCTCACCCCCCACCCACACAGTGTTCCCTGCACACTGTGCACTTGTGCGACCGCTCAGGAGGACTTCAGATGCCACCCAACTGATTCACAGAGTAGCTACAACTAGGTTTTGTGTTTCTATTGGTGGTGCACATTCACACATGCCTTGGTGCACATTTAAAAAAACTTATTCCGCATGTGGATGGAAAAGATTCACTCGTGGGTGGGAAAGATTAAAAGGAGCATTGTCCAAGGTACCCCATCAAAGAGCCGTACCCTACCCACTAGGCAACCGCACCTCTCTTACACAGCTGTGACATAGTGAGTTAAGTGGCTTGCCAGCAAAACTGGGATGAGATTTCCCAGGGGCGTTCGTGCTTCAACGTAAACGGGCTTCGTCAGTCACTCTGATTCCCTGCCCCTCCTGTTCTTCATGGCCTGGTTTACGTCTGTCTCCCCCATCCCTAATACCAGCGCTCCCCGTGCCAGAGGCCTCCCTGGGTGTGAAACAGGCCTTGGGACATTCCAAGCCGGCTGTCACCAGGCACCCGCCAGTCAGGAATAAGTGGATTAAGGCCCAATCTTGTTATCGCTCTTCACAGCCTCACCATGGCCGGCCTGCCAGGGCGGAGGAGCCGCTGGAGAGGGGTGGGTGGAAGGCTGCACAGGCAGCTGAGCCGGGCTGCGAGGGGGGCAGCTGCCCCGCAAGGCATCCAGAGCTGGGACACAGTCTGAGGGACCAGTTCAGTGTGTCTCTGCAGGAGACTGAAGACAAAGGCCTGGCCGCCTGCTGTTCCCAGAGACATCACACCCAGGTTTTAATGAGCTGGAGCAGTTAATTAGTCAGTGTCAATTTATGTTAATTAGCCTGAGGAGTTGAGACGCTTGGATTCCAGGCACCTAGGTCTGCAGAGGGAGGAGCAGGATACACGCAGCAGGGAGAGGGTCCAGCCGGGTGCCCGGCCCCATCAGCCGGACGCCAAGCAGCAGAGAGTCTCAGCTCCTGGGCAGGATGGATGCGAGTCCCTATCTGGGTATCACACATACCCAGGGGATGGGCACATGATAAAGGCAGAGAGATGGGCAGCTGAGCTGTGTCGTCAGCCCCACGTAGGCCAGAATCACGAGTCAGGCCTACCAGACGGGCTTCACACGCTGGAGTTTTTTGTGCACATAAATGACTTTGAGGCTCCCGGTTTTCAATCTGTTCCCCTGGGCGGCTAAAACCTTTTTTTTTCTTCTTCTTTTTATTAATGAACTAGAAGCTGATTCTCCCCCACCCTTCCTGAATCGAATCTTGGCAGCACTGCGGCCCCCAGACATAAGAACACGGAGGGTGTTGGCTGGGGCACACCTGGTCCAATGACATGGAATTATAGAATCATAGAACACTAGAGTTGGAACAACGCACAGCGACTCCTCTGAGACTTTTCAAATGGGACGGGCCTCGTGAGGTCGTCAAGTCCCCTCCCCTCCCAGCAGGACCAAGTTCCGTCTAGATCAGCATCTCCCCATTTGATGTGGCCACGGAGCCCTTTTAAACGCAAAAGAATTTTGCTGAACCGCTACTAACAGCAACCGGTTTGGCAGCTGACGCTTCGCCTTTGTCCGACGCGGCGCTAGTAGATTCATATTCAGCCTCCCACGTGATCCGCGCTCCCTGAGAGTGAGGACGGGGATTTACGGTGCTATATCGCAGGCGAACGCACCCCTGACAGATTGCGTGCACAGCGCTGAGTCGTGACATCATCGGCCCCACGCTCTGGTTAAGCTGGCATTCTACAGGGACACGTACCGTGGCAAACACAAATGCAAATTGTTTTCAATAAAATGCATAAACGCTTAAATATTCATGTAAAAAAATAAAATGTTATTATAATGGAATTTTCTCACGGAACCCTTTTTTTCACTTTGCGGACCCCCGGGGCTCCCCAGCGCACAATTTGGGAAACACTAGATCATCCCTGACAGGTGTCTGTCTAACCTGCTTTTAAATCTCTCCAGTGCTGGAGATTCCACAACCGCCCTAGGCAACTTATCCCAGTGTTTCCCCATCCGGACAGGTAGGAAGTTTTTCCTAATGCCCAACCTAAACCTCCCTTGCTGCAGTTTGAGCCCATTGCTTGTCCTACCCTCAGAGGCCACCAAGAACAATTTTTCTCCCTCCTAACAGCCTTTTAAGTACTTTATCTCCTGCCCCGGGAGGGGCAAAGTCAGGGCCCTCCCAGAGCAGGAGATAAAGGCAAGGAGATGCAAACACTGGATGTGGATGACTCACTCAGTCGAATATGAGTCAGCTTCTTTAGTGGGGCTGAGTGTTAAAAATCACACCGGAAACCCCAGGGATTTCCACAGGGGCCAGGAAGAACCCCCTTTCTTTTGCTCAGCTGCTTCGTCACACCCACAGCTCAGCATGCCAGTGCTCTGCATTCGCTCCAGGGTGGGAACCGGCGCTTTGGGGGCAGAGGTTGGAAGCCTCTCTTGCAAAGGAAAGCACCATTTTTTCTCCCTTCCCCCAGCAGACAGCCAGGGGCGGGGGGATGCATGCAGCAGATACCTGGGTGCACAGTGGTTCATGTCCCCGTCTGGACAGCGGCTCACATCTTTCTAGGCAGAGTACAGTGTGGATCTCCCCGCCCTGGTGAGAAGTCCTCAACCAAGGACTTGACCAAACCAGGAGAGGTCAGGCCTCTGGGTTCTCCTAAGGCTCCCCTCCTCTCCTGTCCCTCGTCTATCTGGCTGTTCCACTCCCAGCCACCTGGTCCCGCCGGCTGCTGGCTCCACTCACAGGCCACCAGTCCCGTGCCAGGTGGCAGCCATTCCCGGCTGCCCTATCACCCAGCTCCACTCCCGGCCACTCGCCCCAGCAAGCTGCCGGACGGGCTCCCTGCCCCCAGGCCACTGGTCCTGCCAACTGCTGGTCCACCAGACCAGCTTCGCTCCCTGCCACTCTCAACCGCTGCAGGGTCTCTCTGGTCCAGCAACATCCATTGGTTCAGCAGGACCACAGATGTTTCTGGACCAGAGAGGTTGAACCTGTATGGAAAACGGTGCTTGAAAACATCCGCTTCTGGCTGGGCTGTTGTTTTTTTTAAACCCAGCACTTACGATCATAAAAATGAGGCTGGGGCTTGATTTTATACAACTCAACAGAGCAATAAATAATAATAGTTAACGGCTGCTAGTTACTTTATAGACTGTAGCGCCTTGGAGCTAAAGATCTCAACACTGTGTCAAGGCTAAATCTAGGCTGTTTCAAATAGCTTCTGCAAAATCGCATTAGTTACCACCTCACCCCCTGCCAAGGTTTGTGGTTTCACACTCAAACTTTCCTGTTTTCTTGACATGTTCTTTCTCTCCCCTCTTGCTGCACGGCAGCTCACAGCCAATGACTGCCTGGACCCAGGGTGCTGTAAAATCAGACTGGAAGGAAGGAAAGAACCGGCTTGTGGCTGGTAAGAATGGGCAGAAGTGCTGTTTACAGTGTCACTCTGTAACTGTTTACTGTTGACATGGTTAGCTGCTGAAATGCAATGCTTCCGAGGTTGGCCTGCTGGCCTGGCGCCATGCCTCCTGGCCACTGGTCCTGAGGGCTGCCAGCCACTGGCAACCTCTGCAGCTGGGGCTCTCTGGTCTGGCAACATCCATGGTCCAGCCTCCAGGACCACAGAGGTTCAACCTGTACAAACACAACCGCCGGGAGTCATGCACCATCGGACAGCCAGAGCAGGGCTTTGCTTTCTGTTCTGCTAAATAAAGGCTTTGATTGTTTTAACTAATGAATCGATTCTCCCTTCCTGTTCCCCAGCCTCCCCCCCCCTCCCCCCCGCAACATGTCGCCCGCAAAACAATCCGCTGCCTGTGAAAAGATGTAGACAACATTGTTGCGAGAGAATAAGCCGATAGCAAAGGAGGAGCATATTGTGTGCTGCAGGGACACTTGTGACTAACCATTCGAGGCTCAGTTGGCATCACATGATTTTTTTTTTTTAATAAAACAGCCACACAGACTTTGACAGCCTGTTGCTTTTCCAGATTCCCGTTGGCTCCAGCGTAAGGCCTAGCTCTCCCTGTTCAGTTTGTTATATGGGCTGAGTGTAGCCAAAAGCCGACAGCTCATTGAAATCCTGGGGGTCGTGCACTGCAGCCTCCGATTGTTTCCATCCATGTGCGGAATAAATGGTGTTCTGTGCACTGAGGCATGTGCACCACCAGTAGAAATACAAGCTGCCAGCGGTGGGCGCTCTGCTAATCAGCTGGGCGGCATTTGAATCTCTCCTGGGTGGCTCCCGAGCGCTCAGTTCACAGGGGAGAGCAGTGGGCAGTGCCCACCTTACCCCTTCAGGTGAGAGAGAGAGACAGAGCCCAGAAAGGAGACACACAATGTGAACTGGGATGGGGGAGCAGGTCAGGTCCAAGAAGGCATCACCCAGCAAGGAACCGAGGGCTCTGCGCACCATTGCCCCGAGGAAGGCCCCCAAGGAGTCAGCGAATGGTACCCAGGGGAATTCTGCTCGGCTACGGCCAGGAATGGGGGTGTTTACTGATGATGCTGAGGAAGGCCTGGGCAGCCCGGGAGCCTGTGTATTCTCAGAATAGGTACAGAAAGGGCCACAGCAGTGTAAGCTCCTCCCCCCCCATGTCTCTACCCTGGCCTGAAGAACCCAACCCAGGCAAGGGAGCTGACAGCCAAGCCACGCCCTGGGGCGGAGCCTTAGGTGGAAGGGGCGGAGCCAAGTGCAGCTGGTCCTCAGCACCGTCCGGACCGTGGGGCCCGCCCCAAGTGCTGCCAGAGCAAGCGATGTGCTGCCCCCGCCGCCCCCAAGGAGCCCTAAGAGCCTCCCAGAGCGCTGCCGTGGTGCTCCGGTGGTGATTTAAAGGGCTCAGGGCACGTCGGCAGGCTTGGACCCAGGAGAGTAGATTCATAGCTCCGAAAGACCATCTCGTCCGGCCCGCCTAACGCAGGCTGCGGGGACTTCCCCACGTCATTCCCGCTGAGACGGTCTTTGGGAGAGACGCCTCATCTTGAGCCAGACTCCGGGGCCATTTCTAGCTCTGGCCTCTCTCAGGCACCCGATGGGATCGGCGCTGGCGGCAGGGGGGGTTTATTCGTCAAGCGGAACTGGGCGGAGGTCCAGCTGCCTCATTGCAGAGGGGAAACGCGTAGGCATGATCGCCGCATGGCCCGGACTGGGACACACATGTAAAACCCCTGAGTCCAGGGCTCACCGCACGCTTGGATCAGGCACAAACACACTTGGACACGGATTCTCACTGTTAAGCACATGCACAAGAATAGCCAGGGCTGGGCCAGCCTCGCCATGGATAGGGCCTGTTCCAACCAGTGGGAGCAGCCCCTGCCTTTGGTGGGCCCTGCAGGGCTGGGGCAGCTCCTTGCCCATAGCTGTGGGGAGCTACTCCAGCCTCTACCGGGTAACCAGAACCATCAGGGGTGATGCTTACCAGTTAACCAATTAACCGGTTAACCATTCCCATCCCTAGTGGATTCAGGCTTGCAGGGTGCCTTGGCCTGGCCCAGTGGGGCTGGAGCGGCTCCCCCTGCCCGTTCCCGTTTAATCGGTTAACCAGTTAAACATACCGGTTAACCGGTTAACCCATCAAATGGGCTTTTACCTCCCTAGAATCCACGGAGCCAGGTGCTGAGGCTCGCAGCCCTGTGTCTCTTACTGCAGCGGGCAGTCGCACGCCCTTTGACACCTATTAACACGAGAGACAGTCTAGGCACTGAAATACTCGCCAACCCCTGAGGGCAGATCCATAGGGAACAGGGTGCATTGGTCTTTCACCCTGTTACCACAGCCAGGAGAGGCTTGTTTTACCCTGAACAATGTGGGGCGAGGGGTGTTCTTTCCCCACAAGGGTCACTGAGATGGGGGGACTGGGGTCTCTGTTTACAGTGGGAGTTAATTGGGGTCGCTATGGTGCTGCCATGTTCACAAGCAACGTTGCCCGTAAACTGTGCGCTTGTGCAGCTGCTCAGGAGAAATTCAAACGCCGCCCAGACCACTCTCCGCTAGGTTTTGTGTTTCCATGGGTGGTGCACATTCACACCTGCTTTGGTGCAATGTAAAAAAATTATTCCGCACGTGGATGGAAACGATGAGTGGGAGCATTGTTCACGAGTAATATCCCTTGCTCTCCCTGCTCATTCACGGCATCTCGTCATTTTGACAAGGAGACATCGCCCTGCCGCTACACAATGGGCTGCTGCCCTGAGATGGTGAGGCGCCCCACTCAAAATCCGCTGTGGAAGAGAATCGTTGTCGTCATCCCCCATGGACTCAGAAGCATCACCACAGGGCGATGGCCCAGCACTGTGCCAAACCCGAGGCAAGGGGGCAGAGAATCAAGCCACGGTGCCACCTCTGCCTCCAGGCAATATCTCACCAGCGCAACGTTGCACGCACCACAATCACCAGCCATGAAACTGTGGTTAACCCGCAGGGCATTCAGGTCACCTGAGCCCCCGCATGGATGGCCACTCCCAGGAGGAAGGAACTTAACGTAAGAGCGGCCAGGCTGGGTCAGACCAAAGGTCCATCTAGCCCAGTGTCTTGTGTGCCGATTGGCCGATGCCAGGTGCCCCGAAAGGGAATGAACAGAACAGGGAATCGTCACGTGATCCCTCCTCTGTCGCCCCCTCCCAGCCTCCGACAAACAGAGGCTGAGGCCAACATCCCTGCCCATCCTGGCTAATAGCCATCGATGGACCTGTCCTCCATGAATGTATCCAGCTCTTTTCTGAACCCTGTTAAAGTCCTGGTCTTCACTACATCCTCTGGCGAGGAGTTCCACAGGTTGACTGTGCATTGCGTGAAGAAAAACTTCCTTTGGTTTGTTTTCAACCTGCTGCCTATTCATTTGATTTGGTGACCTCTAGTTTTTATGTTATGGGAAGGAGTAAATAATTGTTCCTTACTCACTTTCTCCGACCGCTCATCATTTTATAGACCTCTTTCCTATCCCCCCTCAGTCTCCTCTTTTCTGAGCTGAAATATCGCCATTTTTTTAAATCTCTCTTCATATGCCAGCCGTTCCAAACCCCTCAGGCTCACATCTGGCTGCCCTCCTGCCCCCAAAACCCTAGAGCCTTTGAGAAGCCAAAACGCACCTCACTCTAAATTGCAGCGGGTGTTTGAAGAGCTCGGGTACAAGAACAAAGCTAACTTGGCTGAGTGACAGCACCAAGCTGGAGGTGCTGCTCCAGCGAGCAACAGTGGCTAAATATAGTGCCTGTCTCTTTAACACGCCAGCTGAGGTGTTACATCGGCTTTTTTGGACTACATCAGAAATGCAAATCACACTGAAATTAAACCAGAAGGAAGCGAGAGAAACGTGTTAACTCCTGCCTGGCCGGGGAGGAGGCTGGCACTGCCTAGATGGGCTGCCCAGCTGGAGGGGGAGAGTCAGGCATGTGATATGTCAGTGCATCACAGGGACATACCGCACAGGGACGATCCTTCCCCCACCCCGTCCCGAGTTCTGCTCGGTGCAGGGGCGGCACAGAGGGAGCTAAACCTCGGGACAGCTCCTTGCACCTGAATTTGGTGGGGAGGGGTGGGGGATGAGACGTTGCCTGTCTCCCCAGCCAGCCCCCCCCCACACACACTTAGATGAGGAGGATGCTGCACAGTATGGGGAGGGGTTCTGCCCTCCCCCCAGCGGGAACCCACAGCTCCCTTTCCCCCAGGGGGGTGAGCTGGGCACAGAACCAAACCCATTACCTGCCTTGGGCCAGTCAGCTGACAGCCCCCCCCCCGCCCGATCTACAGCGACCTGCCATGCATATCCCCCAGGACTCCACTCATAGGCTCTAGCAGCCCCTCGGGCTGGGCTCTCCTGACATTTCCCAGCCACCCTCTGCCCCCAGCTACCCCTTGCCCCAAGGAGGGAGAGCAGCATGAGAGATGGATGGAGCTAGATGACTCCCGTTTCGCTGGCAAGGCAAACCCGCCGGGTGCAGACGTGGTTTATGCCTTGCGGGAGAGCTGGTGTCGCCCAAACAGAGTTAGGCCTTTTCGGAAGCCGCGCCAGGGCTTTTGCCAGCAAAGTGAGGCGAGCGGCAAGGGCGGATGTTTCCAGGCTCGTTGCAGCAGTAGCCAGACTGGCCTGGGTAAACCAGGCCTCTGCGGGGTCTTGGAGGCCAATGGATGACACACGAGCCCTGCAGCAGGGCACGGAGAGATGGAGGGAGAAGGAAAAGCTGCGCGAACCATCACCAAGCAGGAAAGCACAGCAGAGAGCAGCCTTACCCCGGCCTCGTCCATCTAGGTAGGCAAGGAGCGGCCTAGGGGGGTTGAGAGCCAGCCGGTGAGGCTGGCATCAGGATCCCCATCATGGGCGTCCCGTATGTAAGGCAGAGGAAGGCTTTGCCTTCTCAAACCCCAGCCTGGCTCCGCCCACACTCTGCCTCCTGAGCACCTGTTGTAGGTGTGTTGGGGGTAGAGTGCTGCTCTCCTGATGCTCCCAGGTGCTTCTGACCCCTCCCTCCCTATTGCCCCTGGGGCCAGGGAGGCTCCCGCCATGTGGCTTCTTCCCTCCCTGGTGCTCCGGGGAGGCTGGGGCGGGCACGCTTCCCCTCTCTGGGGAGGGGGGGCCTCGCTCGTTCAGTGTGCTACTCCTCCTCCACCCGCCTGACCACACCAGCTCAGCCCAGATTGCGAGCTGCTCCCCTGTGTGGCCCCTTCTCCCACGGCTGGGATTTTCCCCAGGGCAGTCTGGGCGCAGAGAGGGCCGGGAATGCCGACTGCCCGGCTCCCGCGGACGCAGCGCCCCGAGGAGAGAGGTCGGCGCGGTCTCTGGTGCCCCGCGCCGGGCTGGCTTTGGGGTCAGGGAGCTGCACCGTGGCCGCCTCTCGCTGCAGAGCCTCCGATGCCTCGTGCCAGTGCCTGGCAGAGGATCCACGAGCCGGGCTCCGTGCTGGGCACCCCCGGATGCTCGGCATGGGGCCGGGAGCTGGCAAAGGGCCGTGTCGGTGGCACTGTCTGAGATTCTGGGCCACTGCGGAGACCACAACACACCTCACTGACTCCCCTTCCACCACAGCAAGCCCCATGGCCCCGCCCTGCACGGGTAGAGCGGCCCTGCACCGCCCCGGCACGGCGGGTTTCCCTGCAGCCCAGCCCAGAATCGGGCCCCATGTGTTTGGAGTGGGTCCAGGGATCTGAATGGGTCTGAACGTCAGGACAGGGCAGATGGGTGAGTGGGGGGGGGATTGTAAGAAGAACGAGGCTCTGAGTAGGTGGCTGGGAGTGTGTGTTAGGGAGAACATGACCGGAGACAGAGAGGAGTCCCCATAGGTTGTGTGTGTGTGTGTGTGTGTGTGTGTGTGTGTGTGAGAGAGAGAGAGAGAGAGAGAGAGAGAGAGACATACAGAGAAGTCCCCATAGGCAGGAGCCTGCATTTTGTGCATTTTTAAGAAGAACAAGGTTAGTGGGTCACTTGAGCGCCGGAGGCTTTTTCTCCAGCTGAGCGGCTGGGCTGCCAAACCCATCAGCACTGACAGCTCCCTCACCCACACTGGAGCGGAGCAGGGCGGAGGGACGGGGGTGGGCAGCGTTCCCAGGACAGGACCCCCAGCGGGGAGGGGAGGGGGCGGCCCAGCAGAGACAGGCGGTAACGCCTGGGCCCGGCACAGCTCCTTTCCCTGAGCCTCTGACCTGAGCCGGTCCTGTCCCTAGTGCCCCATTGCTCGAGCTCCCCTGGCTGGAGATTGCCCTTCCATTCTCCTCCCTGTTTGCTGTGCTCTGCATGGTGCTGTGGAGGCAGGTTCTCTCTCTCCCTAGGAACTCGCCTCTTGTGCAAACTAATCTGCCACTGAAATGCACCAGCCTTCTCCTCTCCAGCCCAGGTGACCCTTTCTCCCAGGACAATAAGCACAGCCAGACGGGATCAGCCCAAAAGTCCATCTAGTCTAGTGTCCTGTCTGCTAACCGTGGCCAATACCAGGTGCCCCAGAAGAAATGAACAGAACAGGGAATCATCTAGTGATCCCTCCACTGTCACCCATTCCCAGCTTCTGCCCATCCTGGCTAGTAGCCACTGATGGACCGATCCTCCATGAATTCATCTAGTTCTTTTTTCGAACCCTGTTCTTCACAACATCCTCTGGCAAGGAGTTCCACAGGTTAACAGAATGACCAGGAGGCAGCAAGGAGGCCTGCAAGGCACATGTCTAAGAACTCTGAGGATGAAGTGGCTAAAGAAGCGGGCAGCAGAGCTGGAGCCCAGCCGGACCAGCCTCCAGCCGCAGGGGAAATTGCCGCTCTTGAGGCAGAAATATTAGTGCGTGGTGCTGTTGGTGCAGCAGACTTTCACAGCCTCGGGTTCTGTGCTCAGATCTCTGTCGCCCGTGTCCATGGCCAGGCTGGGAGGTTTGTGGGCACTTTGCAAGCACCTGACTCCACCCAAAGAGGTCCCCGCCCCAGGCCAGATGCTGCCAGGCATGGAGAGCCATCAGCTCTCATTGAAAGTCAATCGGGCGGAGGGTGCGCATGCTACACCTTCCCTGAGATTAATCCTCCCCACAGCTTCCCAGGCTGTCAGCCCAGGCTGCCTTGGCAGACACAGGTTGGGTGGGGGGCCGGAGGACGAGATGAAAGGGAGCCCTGGGTTAAAAGTTAACTAGCAGACAATGGGGCCTTGGGATGGCAAGCCTTGTGCTGGGAACACGATTTTACAGCCCGGCCCAACCCAGGAGAAAAGGAACAAACAGTATGCACGAGAGGTAAATTGGGCCTGGAGTCTCATAGGGCTGTCCCCCTCCTCCACCCCCGGCTCACGCCTGCACAGTAACGCCTGCTCCGCTCCCCTTTGGAGCAGGGAAAAGTGGGAACCCGGCCAGGCCACCCTGATTTCCTCTCTGCCGCTTTTCCCCGTGTTCTTTCGCTCTGCTCACAACCAGCACGTGCCGTGTGCGTGAGCACGCACACAACATGTGCAGGTGACAATACATGTGAAAAAGGAAAGACGATGCCTGTGTGTGTGTGTGTGTGTGTGTGTGTGTGTGTGTGTGTGTGTGTGTACACAAAATGTGCAGGTGATAATACATGTGAAAAAGGAAAGACGATGCCTCTGTGTGTGTTGGGGGGGGGGGTTTCTGCAGGAATGTAAAATCCTGTTTACAAAGTTCACCGGTTAAATGATATGTTTAACTAGTTAACAGAGAACCCATGGACATGGCAGGCCCTGCTGGTCTGCAGCACCCCGTACCCATGCATGGCGGGGCCTGGCTGGAGCAGCCGCTCACCCAGGCCACCGGTTAACCAGATACCCCGGTAAGCATACCGGTAAGGCAGATGTTTACAGAGGAACCGGTTACCCAGTTACATCCCTAGTCATGTGTAGGCCTGTGTGTGTGTGCATATGGAATTTGCCTACCTCGGGGTCTGGACATGTGTGCACAGGCATGTGTGTGGAGTCTGTGTGTACCCAAGTCTGTTTATCCCTGTCAATGCACAGCATGCCGGTGTGATCTGCAAGCCTCTCTGCACAGCTGCGTGGGTGGGCAGCGGGGGGGTGTGTGTCAGCGGCTTCTCGCGGCTGAAACAGGGGGAATCAACATAACTGGATCCTAAAGATTCGGGCTGAGCCTTAAGCCCACATCGGCAAGCGTCCGGCCCCGGCCTCGCCCCGTCCGTGTGGCTTGCAGTCTCAACAACCCCCTGCCCTGCTCCGACTGTCTTTCCTGCTATCAGTCCCCACTCGCACACTCCACCCAGCCCTCAGCTCCCATGTAGGCCTGGGGGGCGAAGGGGAGGGAGCTAAAATTGTCCTGCAGACAAATACGGGAGCCCGCTGATAGGCCCAGGGAGGGACTGGCTCTGTGGCCATTCACTCTCTCCGTGTCTCCCTCTTTCCCCTTCCCTTTCTCCCCCCCCCCCCCCCGCCCTTTTCTTTTCCTTTCTTGCTCTCTCCTTTTGGCATGCTGGAGTCTGAACAGCTGTTTCCATGGTTACGGACATGCAAGTCTTGGCGAAGATGCATCTGTCACTGAAGTTTGTACAGCGGAGGGTAGAGGGGGCTGGAGGGGGGGAGGAATCAGCAACCTAAACAGCTGCCGTGGTCTTGGTTCATAGACTAGATCGCTGGAGGCGTCCTGCGTGGCCCAGACACTAGGCACATGTAAAGGTAGCACCCCCCCCCCCACCCCGGGAACAAGACAGCAGCACTGGGGTGCCGTGGATACTGTCAGCCCCATGGATTGTGTGTGCACTAGGATGTCCCACTGTAGTACGACCGGGTCAGTTCCGCAGGCGGGAGCAGCCGTGGGTGTGCTGGTGTAGACAAGTCTCTGGGCAGACACTGAAGGTCCATCTAACCCTGCTCCGGGCAAGACACAGGACATGGGGGCTCGCAGCCCCCTGGAGCCTTCTGCATCGGCCGCTGCCAAGCCCAATGGTGCCGAATGGGGGAAGTCTCCATCCCCACGTCTCCCCCTCCCTCCCAGAACTTGGACGCCTCCAACCAGCTGGTTCACAGCCCCCCAAAAGGGGTGGGAGGGTGGGGGAGGAGTAGGTAAGTGTGGGGCTCCAATGCATGAGAGGTTTGGGGGAAGGGGACAGGGAGGGGTGTGCGGGTCGCCCACAGGAGGAACCCCAATGGGCAGCCTTCGATTTCAATCTTGTGGCCCATTGAGACGAAGGAGGCCCACTCGCTCGTCTGGCTGGCCCCTCGCCAGTGCAGACCTCGAGCACCGAGATCTCGTGCGGGAGGAGGGTCCAAAGGTCTGAGCCCCACGAACCCACGGCAGCTGCCCCGCGCCATTGAGGACTGCCCCTGTCCTCACACACCTCCTCAGACCAGAGCATCTGAGAAACCCAGGGGAGCCGTGTCCCAAGCCTTCAGTTGTAAGAGCGCGCCCTTCACCGCGAGTAGACCACAACTGGCGGCCGCGTTTATCCTCTGCTGAGTTAGTGACCTGGCTGCATTCCCTGGTGGCTCGGCCTCGTTAGGGAAGGACCGTGTGCCATCTACATTACAGGCTGCAACCCTGTTGTGTGGGTTGTAACTGGGTCAGTCCCAGCAATCGGACCCTCCCACATAAGGACAGAGCCAGGCATCCCAATTATTTGAATAATCAAAGGACGCTGATGTCATAGCCAGCTCTTTGCATATTCGACGCACAGAACCTCCTCCTATGCAACCTCCTTTCAAAGCCTGGACAAGGCGTTTCGGCGACTGAGGGAATGAAATGGGTAATGACATTAGCATTTTAATGGCAATAATTAGATGTTACACTTAGCACCCTGGTGAGATAAACGGATGGGGGGGAGTCACTTGCATTGGGGAGACAGCGTCAAGGGTCTGTATTGTGTTTAAAATGAAATCTTAGGCCCTGGCTGACTCGAAAAGCAGCACCATCTTAAGTCAGTTTTTAAGTGATCTCGTTAAATCATTGCATCTCCCCAATGGGAAAAATCCATTTTAACACATCCTTCCATTGGGTTACACTGAATTATGCTGCCACTTTTTAAAGCCAAGGTTAAACTGGTTTAGATGTGTCTGCACGGGGGAGTTGCATTGGTTTAACCCATGGGTGGGGAACCTAAGGGCCGAGGGCCAATTCTGGCCCCCAGCTTGCCTGGATCTGGCCCCCGAGGCTCAAGGCTCCCTGCCTCCAGCTTTGGGGACCCCATACTCCCACCCCACTCCTGCACCCCCCTCTTGCCCAGACTCTAGCCTGCTTGCTGGTAGCCCCTTCTCACACACTGAACCCTTCATTTTTGGCCCCACCCAGAGCCTAGGGGCTCACAAAATCTACTAACCCGGGTCCCCCTGAGCTCTAGGGTGAGGGGAATGTGGGGAGTGTTTCTCAGCTGGGGGCCACGGCAGTGAGGTGGAATTTTGTTGTTGTTTTCTGGAATTTTTTTTATTTGCTTCTCACTTGTGTGCAGCCCCTACTGATACTTTGTGGGTCAGCAGACCCCCAAAAAAAGATTCCTCATCCCCTGGTTTAACCTGATCAACTAAGAAAAACGGATTTACTTCAACTGGAGCTGCTTTTCCACCACAGGGGATGTCTGTATTAGCCACTGGAAATCTACAGCGGCGGGCCCAGACCTGTGTTCCCCCTAAGCTGTGTGGCAGCACCGCCCCACCGTCAGAGGCTCAGGGCTCCATGGAGCTGCTGGACTCCGGCTCAGGACACATTCAGCCTTCACACTTTCGAGCCACGTATCCAAAGCTGTCCCAGCCCAAACAAGATGGGTTTGGCAGGGCGCAGGGTCCGAGACTAGGAGCGGCGGGTGCGCTAGGCAGAGGGAGGCGTTGCCTTTCCAAACCGCCAGCCTGGCCCCAACCACGCTCGGCCCCCTGAACGCCTGCTGTAGGCAGACCAGAGGTGGAGTGCTGCTACCCCCGAGTGCCCGCCCTCTCCGTGCTCCGGGGCAGCCCCCCTCCCTTCCTGTGTGGCTGGGCTGGCGGGGGCTGCACGTCGCCCTCCTCCCCGTGGTGCGGGGGAGGAGGCCGCTTGGTTCCCGTGGGGGCAGAATGGGCGGGTCTCCCCCAGCGCTACCTACACCCACCGTCCCGTCCGAGACGAGGGGCCAGCGTGAGCATCGTTGCTCAGCACAACCTCCCTCCGCTGCAGCAGCATCTTTCATCTCCCACCCGCGCTAGGGGGACAGGCCCCGAGCAAGGCCGGCCTTAGCGGCATGGGACGCTCCCTGGTTCCCTTCCAGCCCGGCCCTTCGCTCAGGGGAGCTGGAAGCTCTCCAGTGCCGGGTGACTTTAGGGGGACAATCGCAGTGACACACAGACAGGCGCTGAACTCCTGAAGGTCGGGAGCCAGGGGGCAAAGCCTGGAAACCTCCAGATGCCTGTTCCCTTTCCAAGGCCCCTCCGTGGCCCACAAGGGAGAGGCACATTCAGGGTCACGGGGACCCCAGCGGCGTCTCCCCTCCACCAGTCTGCAGACGGCAGGCACAGAGAGAGGCAGGATGCAAGCCCCAGATGGGGGTGGGGGTGGAGGGGAAGAGAGACGGGTCCCAAACCGTACACGCTAGGGACGTGTGTTCTCAGGCCTCGTTTCCATGGCGACTCGCACAATGGTCACATTAGGCTCAGATTTGTTTTAAAAAGGAAGCGCTTTTGTCGCGCCGATTTGTCCCTAACCGCCGGCTGTTTCTCTGGCTCTTGGGGGGGTGAAAGAGGTTGATGAGGGAAACAAAAGGGCCGCCGGCTGTGGCGTAGGCTTGTGGCATGGATGGGAGGGGGGCGGGAGTGTGTGTGTGGGGGGGTACACAGCGTGTTTGCGGCACACGTGTGTGTGTGTGTGTCTGCACGTGTGTGCACACGCGTGATCTAAACACTGAAGTGACCAAATGCCTGGCAGGGGTATGGGTGTGGATTGTGCAGGGCCTGTGATGATGTGTGCAGTAGCTAGTGTATATGTGTGTGTGTTCTGGATGCTGTGTTGGATTGCATGCATACCCCCCTTTCTGGGTCCATGTGCAAATGCTTGTGTGAGGTGTGTGGTTTGGGGCCCAGCAGTGCGTTTTTGTGTCATGCAGCTGGATGTGTGTATAATACCTTTCTACATGCCTATGTGGTTCGGTAACCCAGCACGCATGCAGAGCATGGGCCTGCATTGTGTGCGTCTTGTGCATGCCTGCGTAGGCATGCAGCCGTGTGTCCAGGCACAGGAGCGTGTGCGTGCATGCACACCGCTGCGGAGCGGTGTCCCTCTGTGTGTGTGTGTGCGGTGGGGAGCAGGAGCTATGTCCGTGCAGGTAACCACGCTCTTATCGCATATGGAAATTGTCAAAGTCCAAACGCTTTCCCTGCGAGCTGAACAACTGAACCGGCGGTTGCTGGCTCCTGATTCTGGAGTAAATGCCACTTTCACATCCCCCCGCCTTCCCCGCAGAGCCCCGCGACCATCACCATAGAGTACGTGCGGCAGCCGCACCAGACCCCTTGGACTGCAGGCTTCTGCTCTCACAACCCAGGGTGCCCGCTGAGCGCAGCCAGCAAATGCCCTATGATGACGTCACGCCATTGAGGGCTGTGGAGGCGGGGGTGCCGATTGCGCATTCCACCTTGGGCCGCCTCTGGTGCTAAGCGCTGTCTTCTACCCTATAGCGAACCAGCCACGCTTTGCCAGCCAAATAGCCACAGGTGGCTAGTGGCTGGTGTGCTGGACACCCCGGAGCAACGCTATTCTCCGCCATCAGCAATACCCCTTCCCCCCGGCCGTAGATCAGCCATCGGGCGCAGGGTCAGCGGGGCTTTGCTCTCAGACACACACCTAGGGGGTCAGCTCAGATAAAGGAGCCCTGGGAGCCGGGTCACGGAGCCCAGGCGGCAGATCTGTGGCTGGGTTGACGTAAGGCCAAACAGAGAGCTCGGAGGTCGCACACGTGCCCGCAGGAGCAGCTCCAGACATTTGTGGAAGCCCAGCAAGAGAGGGGAGGGCTAGTGACCGGAGCAGAGCCAAGAAGGCTATGCCCACTCCTTTGGGGTCTAGCCCAGCGGTTATCAAACAACGGGTCGCGACCCAGCACTGGGGGTGGGAGGTCGGGCGCTGGGGCTCGTGGCTGCAGGGGGATCAGGTGAGCAGTGGGGGCGTTAAGGCAGCTCCCTGCCTGGCCTGGCACCACAGACTGCGGTGCGCCCCAGAAGCTGCCAGCAGCAGGCCCGGCTCCTAGGTTGTGGGGAGAGCACCCAGGCCTCCACGCACGGC
Source organism: Pelodiscus sinensis (assembly GCF_052426305.1). Lineage (NCBI taxonomy): Eukaryota > Metazoa > Chordata > Testudines > Trionychidae > Pelodiscus > Pelodiscus sinensis. Next base: position 4,671,382 of record NC_143077.1, on the reverse strand, counting down.
CCCTACCCCAAGCACTAGCTCCGCATTGCCGTGGGAACCTGCTGCTGCTGCTTCTGGGGGCAGCGTGGTCTGTGGGGCCAGGAGCGGCAGGAAGCTGCCTTAGCCCCCCTGCTGCACCGCTGCCCGGGAGCTGCTCGAGGTCAGCCCCTGCTGCCGGAGCCCCCCCCTGCACCCCAAACTCCCATCCTCAGCCCCGCCCCGGAGCCCCCACTCCAGTCACAGGATGTCGGGTCGCGGCGCTAACGAGTTTCTTCAACTGGGTGGTGAGAAAAAAGTTTGAAAACGGCTGGGCTGGGCGCTGGGCGGTGCCGGGGACCTGCCCTTTCACCCCGGGGAGCCCGGAGCCCCTGAGGGTGACAGCCGGCTCGCTGCTGTCATGGCGACACCACTTTCACTTCTGTTTTGAGAGAGTGGAATTTTGTTCCTGGCAAAGAAGCGAGTGCTGCCAGCGGGCTGGAGGAGGGGGAGGGAATTTCTGGTGGAAAGTTGCAAACAATCCGCCCAGCTGGTCAGGCTGGCCTGGGTTTCCCCTAAGCCAGGAGAGGCACGCAGCATCCTGTGCACAGGCCACGCCCCCGGCCCTTACTCCTCCCCCTGGGGCCACACCTTCCTGGCTCCTGCCCACTCTGCCACACCTCCCGGCATTGCCGGTGGCTAATGCAGGAGGCAGCCCCACACCCGTTGCTTCTGCTGGCCCCCTCCCTCCGTGCTTAATCTGGAACGAAAGAGGTGCCAGGGCACAAATTAAATCCTGCTCCCCCCCCCCAGGTAGGTCCGGAATGCAGGAAATGATTTGGTCCCATGTGGCTAGCGTGGTTGGGGGACAAAGCAGGACAACGTCACAACAGCCAGGACCTGGGGAGCTTTGCTCTGCCGACGCCTGTCCAGGCTACACCTCGCAAACAGGGCAACATTCAGGCCTTTCTGGCTCCGGGTGGCGCTGAGGGCAACAGCCGGGCCGTGAACTGGGGGTTAAGCCGAGACCCTCAGACAGAGCAGCATACTGAAGTCAGCGGATTACAGCGCTGCTGAATTAGGCTTGACAGAAATCCACCAAGCCCTGCGAGCCGCAGCCTGGGGCTGACAACAGCCATCTCACGGCTGCCTCTATAAATAGAGCCGGTCGGGAATTTTCTTCTGACGGTTTTTTCGTTGGGAAATGTTGATTGGCTGCAGGCCAGGTGTCTCATGCCCAGGGCGGCTCTGCGGGTGAGCCAGCGAGACGGCTCGGGCTAGCGTACAGCCCAGTGGTCGGGGACAGTCTAGTCGCCTGTGGACAGTAGCTCTTTGGACTAACTGTGGTTGTTAGGGGGTGAGTGCAGGCTGGTGTTGGGATCTACAGGCAGGCAGAACAGATGCTCCGATGGTCCTTTCTGGGTACGGAGAAATGCAGGTTCAAGTCCTAGCTCCAGGGACAGCTGGTCTCTGAGGCAGGGGGAGGCATAGCCTTCCCAAACCACCAGGCTTGGACCTGCCCACAGTCTGCCCACAGGACACCTGCTGTAGGAGTCACCCTCCCCAGCTCTACCTTCATTCACCGCCCATGCCCTGCTCCAAATCAAGCAGAGCAGGGATTTGAAACTGGATCTCTACATCCCATGTCAATGCCCTTGGTCTATTCTGGAGTCTCTTTCCCTCTCCACTTGTTTGCACATTTCTGAAGATCTGGATTTCCTTCCGCCTCGAACAAAACCAAAGACCAAAACTTTCGTTGCTTTATTGTGGGTTCCCCCCGCCTCCCAAACAAACAGAAACCTTATTTCAGGGGTTGTCAACAGGCGGACCGCGGGCCAAATCAAGATGCGTTTGAATGGACGGCAGAAATCTTTAGTAGGAGTAGTCGTGTGAAAAATGCTTCTCAAGTCTGGACCTTGACCACACGAGGACCAACAAATTTGGACCTTGACAAAAAATAATGGACAAGTCCTGCTTATTTCCTGGCCCAGCCCTGCCCAAAAACAGGCTATAAACATTGCCCGTATCTTTTAAAAACTGGTAGCAAACAATTCTGTTGCCCAAAAGGCTGAAATGGCATTCCCAGCGCTTGGCCTTGCGAATGTAGGGATTCTGCCCTGGCCAGGAACAGGGCTGGCCTTACCATGAGATGAACTGAGGCGGCCGCCTCAGGTGCCAGACTGTGGGGGGGACACCACTAGGACCCAGAGAATTGAGACCTTTCAAAGTTTTGGCCCAAGCGCGGGAGTACGGGGGCGTCATTTGAGTTCCTCACCTCAGGTGCCAAACTGTTGTGGGCCGGCCCTGGCCAGGAAACACACTGGATGGGATCTAGAGGGAAGCAATTTTTCCCTTTCTAAGCTCTATGCCGCACAGTTGTTCACCTGGAATTACCCTTTTCCAGCAACCACAAATAATCCTCTGTGTTTACATCACACTTCTCCGCCGGGATCACTACATGAAGGCGGGTCTGTAGTGGGGCTCCCAACCCAGTGCCACAGACGAGGAAAGCAAGGCACGGAAAGATGGAGTGACTTGCCCAAGGCCAAAGGGCAGCCAGCAGTGGCGGAGCCTGATTTCCAATCCTGCGCCTTGGGCATGGGGCTGGCGCTGCCCTAAGTGAATTAACGTTGCCAATTGGCTGGGATTTTCCGGGACAAGGAGCCGCAGTGAAAAGGTTAACACTTACGGGTTCCTAATGAGGCTTTAAAGCTAACGGACCATTACCAGGAAGGGTACAGCTTGTGCCTCGCAGGGCTGTTGTTGCCAGCTGCCTGGGCAGAGGCTGCAAAAAGACAAACAGCACTTGGCCTCCCACCCCTCGGACTTGTCCTCCATTGTGTCGCTGCCACTCCAGAGAAAACAAACCCTTGAGAGATCTCGGTCCCTGTGCCTCCCCCGCCAGGATCCCTCCGCAGACACGGGGACCATCTGACACCCGGCAGTTCTGTACCCACCTGGCTGACCAAAGAAATCAGCACCCCGCCAATAAGGCAGCAGCCAATTAGAAGTCTCCTTTAATGCAGCAAGAACATCAACTTATTTAAAAAAAAATTTCCTCTTACGCTTAGTGCTGTTTAAAGTCAATGAAGGGTACCAGACAGGCACCCCCAGAAAGCATGCAATGCAGGCCCCCTCCAAGCTACCCCACCAACGCGCTTCCACAGAGATGCCACCTATCCCTTGGAGAAGGAAGGGTGTCCAGCCAAATGTTCCTTCTAATCTTTCAAATTCGTGTGCAGATTTTTTCCCCCCAGGTGGGGAATAATTTTATGTGCACCAAGGCAGGTGCGAATGTGCACCACCCCCTGAAACACAAAACCTAGTGGCAGGCGTTCTGCTCATCAGCTGGGCGGCATTGGACCCACCCAAGTGGCCGCACAAGTGCACCGCTTCCAGGGAATGCTGGTCCAGCCCCACAACCTCCAAGCAGAGGCTGCTGCCCAACTGGCCAGCCAGCACTGCTTGCGATGGTGGTTCTATGAGATGGACGTGGTGTCGAGGAGAACGGAAGCAAAGGGACTGGGATGGTACAAAGCCCAGAGAGCCTAGGTCGCACGGGGAGTGGGACAGCCACTCGCCATGCCGCCTGTCTCATCCAGCTGAGTTCTCATGCTGGGCTCATCAGTCCAGCATCTCAGCATCTCTGGTGGGCATCAAGCCAGCTGCTGCCCATCCTTGGGTCCCAGGCTTGTTCTCTTCCCTCGTTATTTATTTTCTACAGGGATTCACTTCCCCTGTCAGCTACACTCTGAGGACACCGACAACTGTGACTGGTCCCCGCCCCACACACATCAGTGTCAGTCTCATTCCTGCAAGGCCTAAGACCCAAACCTCCAAACCTGATCTTCGGAGGCAGGATTTGGTTCCTCTCATCTCATCCTCCCCCCAACCACTGCAGCAAACCGCCTGAAACAGAGACCAGGAAAAGCCCCTTTTGGGGGCACGTCTACACTAGGAAACTATTTCGAAAGAACTAAATCCGACGTAAGAACTCCCAAAGCAAAATGGAGCTAGCGTGTCCACACTACGGGCAGGGGCGGATATACGGCAGGGCGAACGGGGCGGCCGCCCCGGGCCCCGCGCTTAAGAAAGCCCCGTGCATGTGCCGTGGCAAAGGGGGGCCCCGCGGAATTATGCTGCCCGGGGCCCTGCAAAACGGTCGCCTGCCCCTGACTACGGGGAAGCCTCAACATGAGTCTGAGGCAGGCTCCGTTGATATGGACGTGCTACCTCGACATACGGAAGCACTGGAGAGTCGTTATTTCGAAATAGCGGCACCGAAGCGTCCGCACTCCCGCTAGTTCGAAATAACTGTCTCAGAATGAGCGTGATTGCCCGAGGAACGCAGGAGTGCAGATTTCAAAATCCCGGGCGTGGGCGTGTGGACACGCCGCTTATTAATTCAAGCAAAGGGGGGTTATTTCGAAATAAAGCCCTCATGCAGACCAGGGCTTGGAGAAGACTTCACCAGGCTCCTGGCAGGTCTGCCCTGGGGTTCCTCTTCCTTCTGCCTGCCCGGGACTCGCTCTGCTGACGCCCTGAATCATTTGGCCACTAGCTGCTCTCCAACTCCACCTGCTTGCTCAGGGTATAGGCCTAGAGCCCCTGAAACACCCAGGCCATAAAGAAGCCCCCTCAACATCAACATGTTGCTGTCTTGCTTGGCATGGCCCAGCCCCATCTTGCTCTTGTTGAGGTCAATGGAAGTTTCCACGCACCCCGAGACATTTTGGAACTGCCGATTCCTGTTCTTGCCCAGGCAGAATCTAGGGCAGCCCATACCGCTCCCTAGCTCGTCCCCTGTGCCTGCCCCGGCCAAATCCCCTCCCCCAACTCCATCCTCCCTGCTCTGCGCACACTGACACGCTCTCTCACTCTCTCGCCGGGATGGTCAGATGTTGCTGAAAGGGAACAATACCACGTATTGTCCCTCCCCGCTCGCAGGCCTCAGACCCCAGCAGCACAACAAAAAGACACATTGACTGGCCGGGAGAAAGAGGCCCATACATCGCAGAGCTGCCTTTCGGACGGGGCGGGGGGCCGAGGGCCCCGCTTGCCAAGGGGCGCAGCGGCGAGCCATTTTCCCGCGGTGCCCCACGCCGTCGAAAGCCACCGCCGGACAGATGCCACCTCGCCGGGGAAGGGGCTTTTCGCCGATGGCGGCGAGGCTGCAATTCTGGAGCCCATTCGGGGTGGGAGGGCTTGGTTCCTC